>NC_034194.2:20875572-21475572 GCF_002021735.2 Oncorhynchus kisutch | reverse complement strand
TGGCTTTGAAACCAGATCCACAAAAAACATGTTTTCCACTCAGTTTCAACCTTTTGTTAAATGTCTGTCTTCAAATTGTTCGATCACAATGTAGCATAACGGTGGCTTTTTAAAAGCATGATACTCTTTTGACAAGTGTTTGATGTGATTTTAGATTGCATGTGCATTGACATTAGAGTGATTAGGGGGACAATACCAGGCCACTAGTGACCTGACTGTCATTAGCGAGTTGGGTACTTACAACACATCAGCGCCATGTACAGAGCACATAGGAGATTTGACTATTGTCATGACCCATGACTGCCGGTGTGGCGCAGGTTTTCTGCTAGGAAAGTGTTGCGCCGGACAACGTGACCCGGGGAGATTTTAGTTTACTGTCCATTTTGAGAAATTTACCGGATCCATATGCATTGGGTGCATAATCCATCAGGGCGTCCACCTACGGTGCTCAGAATGACAGAAATCACATTCAGATGGTTATTCTTCTTAACAGTACATGCAACTCCTGTAATGAAGCAGCCAATAAAACATAATTTTCAAACATTCACGGGAAAACACTATTCTAAACCACGCACCTGATGAGAGTTGTTCCACATGTGACAGAGATTAAAATCTATGTTAGAAACTTAGATGCAACTACTAGGATTGTGCCCTTTTGGCTTCTGGACAATGAAAGAAAGTTGATATGAAATGACCAGGAGAGAAACGGCACATGAGGAAGTCTTTCATAGGTCCAATAGGCTCGGGAAGTAAATTGAAATACATTTGCCAAATTTATATAATTACTCCTGTCTGTACAGAAACAAATAAAATCATTAGTAATACTTCACCAGAAAGCATGACTTAGCCACAGAGGAATCATGGATCATTAGCTTCTTTAAAATGTTTTGCTGTGGATTGTTTCAAATCACAAGCTTGTAAGCCACCACCATGCTTCACCGTAGGAATGGTGCCAGTTTCCTCCAGATGTGACGCTTGGCATTCAGGCCAAAGACCAGAGAATCTTGTTTCTCATGGTCTGAGGCCTTTAGGTGCCTTTTGGCAAACACCAAGTGGGCTGTCATGTGCTTTTTACTGACTAGTGGGTTCCGTCTGGCCACTCTACCATAAAGGCCTGATTGGTGGAGTGCTGCAGAGATGCTTGTCCTTCTGCAAGGTTCTCCCATCTCCACAGAGGGCCTTGGTCACCTCCCTGACCAAGGCCCTTCTCCCCCGATTGCTCAGTTTGGCCAGATGGCCAACTCTTCTTCCATTTAAGAATGGTGGAGACTGTCTTCCGTGTTATTGGGGACCTTCAATGCTGTAGAAATGTTTTGGTAACCTTCCCCAGATCTGTGCCTCAACACAATCCTGTCTCGGAGCTCTACGGACAATTCTTTCAACCTCATGGCCTGGTTTTTGCTCTGACATACACGGTTAACTGTGGGATCTTATATAGACAGGTGTGTGCCTTTTCCAAATCATGTCCAATTAATTACATTTTCCACAGGTGGACTCCAACCATGTTGTAGAAACATCTCATGGATGACCAATGGAAACAGGGTGCGCCTGAGCTTAATTTCAAGTCTCTTAGCAAAGGCTTTGAATGCTTATGAGACTAAGGTATTTCGATTTGTTTTTTATAAATTTGCTAACATTTCTGGATACTCCATAATTATAGAGCAAAAACATGTGTTGTGTAGATTGAGGATTTTTGTTGTTGTATTTAATCCATTTTAGAATACGGCTGTAATGTAACAAAATGTGGAAAAATTCAAGGGGTCTGAATACTTACAAATGCACTGTATGTATGAAGATAATATGTCTTGCATATAATTAACATTTTAGACAGGAAAGGGAGGGGTGTGTGGCTAAGATATAGGCGAGTCTCTCTCCAGAATGGTTCAGCTGTCTCCCGCCCATTCTTGCGCAGTCATTGTTTCATTGTGTGAATTGTTTGCCCTTTGATTGTTTGTTTGTTTTGATCAATTCCCCATTTCACCAGAAAGTAAACGGACGTAATGGGGAATTGATAAAACGAGAAACTCGAGTCTAGACAGAATTGCAGGCAGACAGGCCGAGTAGAAAGAACCCAAATTTTCATGTTTTTGTCATCTTTATGTATTTTTACTTAGTTGACAATGGAATTTATTGGCCTACTGCTGCATTGGTCTATAGGCTATGAGTTCCATGCCCTAATGTCTTTCTCGGTGTATCAATGTGTACACTTGACAGAGGCCGGTGCTCTCACTTTAGTTGAATTTGAACTTTCAGATCATTTTAATTCAGATTTTTATGATTAGCCACGTGACAATGATTTTGAGAAACAGAAACTTTATTGAAATGGAACTGTTCCTCTTGTAATATAGCTGAAATGAATCATTGTCCTCTCTGCTGTGTGTGTGTGTGTGTGTGTGTGTGTGTGTGTGTGGTGGCAGGAGGTAAAGGAGCCCAAGGAGGTGAACGTGACAAAGGAGGAGGAGGAGCTGCCCCAGCGGAGAGAGAAGAGTGCAGGGAACGTGGCCAACCTGGTCCAGAGGATGAGCACCTACGGCATCCCAGCTGGGGGCTTCCAGCCACACTCACAGCCCCGTGGACTCAAGAAGAGTAAGTTGTGCGTGCGTGTGTGTGTTGGCTGTGCTTTCATATTTATAATCACATGTTGTCTCCAACGAAGCACTAACTGAAACACTAGGAAGAAGTCTTCCATTCATTTCTGTGGACTTAATCTACCATAGGCTACAGCCTGCTGCACACAGAGGGAACCAACACATGTAACTCTCAGAATAAACTGCTTTCAATTCATGTTTCCCAACACAGTGGGAGGAAGGAAAACAGATGTCTGTCCTCTGAATTGTGTCAAATGTATTAAAAGGATTGTAGGTGCATTCTGGATATAGACTATATTCCCTGCTACTGTATTTGTATTAAAAGGATTGTAGGTGCATTCTGGATATAGACTATATTCCCTGCTACTGTATTTGTATTAAAAGGATTGTAGGTGCATTCTGGATATAGACTATATTCCCTGCTACTGTATTTGTATTAAAAGGATTGTAGGTGCATTCTGGATATAGACTATATTCCCTGCTACTGTATTTGTATTAAAAGGATTGTAGGTGCATTCTGGATATAGACTATATTCCCTGCTACTGTATTTGTATTAAAAGGATTGTAGGTGCATTCTGGATATAGACTATATTCCCTGCTACTGTATTTGTATTAAAAGGATTGTAGGTGCATTCTGGATATAACCTATATTCCCTGCTGCTGTATTTGCATGTCTGTCTGCTAGTCATGGAGGCTTTTCTTCCACATTGAGCCTTTGTATAGCATACACACATTCTCTTGTGTGACATTGGTGAATAGAACTTAATTGACTTGATGTGTCAACAGCAGCAGGGTTACATGAAGGTCAAGTCCCTATTGAAATGCAGCATTAAAGTGGAGATGACGAACTTCTGATAATCACGTTTGTCTCTGCAGGAAACTGCCACTAGCTCATGCCTCCTCCAATCCAATGCTTTTAGATTTGTGGGAAGGGTTAGGGTTAGTGAATGAGTGTACCCTTCAGAAGAAAGGAGATATTATTGGGACTCAACAGCCCCTGTGTGCAGCTGTGCTTGTTCAGAGGGGCGTGTCCTGCCACAGGTGCACCTTGCTGAAAAGTCCCATAGTGCTCCTATCAGGAGAGGAGTGTTCTCCTCCTCCACTTCCTGGATCCAGACACCCTTCCCACACTGCCCTCATGCACACCAGGGTGTGTAAACACATCATAAACAAACACCCGTGCACACGCTTCCAGGATGTTGACGCCATTAGCCGACCCATTGAGCAGTGAATGGACTGGTGTAACTGGTGTTCCCAGCCTTCTCAGGCTCCTGTCTTTTGTTGTTGTTGTTGCAGTGTCTAAGAAGCGGCAGTGCAAGGCGCTGTTTGATTACATGCCCCAGAACGAGGATGAGCTCGAGCTGAAGATTGGGGATACCATCGACATCGATGAGGAGGTGAGGCTAGTGCTTCGTTACACATTTACATATGCTGCTCGTAATGACTTTCCTGCATTGTGGGTTACCTTACCTGTGCTTTATTAGATGTGTTGGACACATTTTTCTGTTTAGAGTTGATTTGTCTGTTGAAGTTGTAGAGGTTAGGATTGCATGGGAGAATGAAAGAGAAATTGCCATGCTCTTTCTGTAACCAACTTACAGCCTAATGGTGTTTACACATGACCATATTTACATTGGATGCAAATCCTAACTTACAGCTAATAGTTCTTTGGGTAGAGCTGAGCGATTAACAACATTTTTGTTGTGTTCCGCTTTTTGGACAACTAATTGATCTGTTCAATTATTTTAATTCCATTTAGTTTTTTTAGTCAGCTCAATGCACAGTTTTCTCTAGACATAAATTACATCAGAGCAGCTCACAGATTACTGCACCTGTACATAGCCCACCTATAATGTAGCCCAAACAACTACCTCTTTCCCTACTGTATTTATTTTATTTTATTTATTTATTTATTTTGCTCCTTTGCACCCCATTATTTCTATCTCTACTTTGCACATTCTTCCACTGCAAATCTACCATTCCAGTGTTTTACTTGGTATATTGTATTTACTTTGCCACCATGGCCTTTTTTTTCCCTTTACCTCTCATATCTCACTTCATTTGCTCACATCATATATACACTTGTTTCTACTGTATTATTGACTGTATGTTTGTTTTACTCCATGTGTAACTCTGTCGTTGTATGTGTCGAACTGCTTTGCTTTATCTTGGCCAGGTCGCAGTTGTAAATGAGAACTTGTTCTCAACTTGCCTACCTGGTTAAATAAAGGTGAAATAATAAATAAACAAACATCAAGCCAAAACTGTAGGGAGTTGTAGTTTCCAACAGGCCAATATTCTGCATAGTTTAGCGTAGAAAACGTGGTAATTAACTACAATGACCATAAACTATTGCACACCTACTTGCCCAGTCTGTGTGGGGCAAAACACTGAGGGGATAGAGATCAGTTGCTTCGTGAGGTATCTCTACCTGTAAATACATGATCTAAGTGATTGATAGTTGGTATTCTGCAGTCATAAAAATATACCTTATTTACTTTGAACTACTAAATAGGGGATTTTGACAGACAGCATAGCCAGCAGCTCTGTAGAGATGGTGACTTGGAATGAAATAAAGCAAGTAATCAAATAAAACAAATGTAATATACACAACAACTGAAATATAAGTCATGTGAATAAACAATGGTTAATACGTAATAACAGTAATGGGCAGTCACTACCATCATGTGACTTTTCTTCATGGTTGTATTCTGTGTTACAGCATTTAACCCACATAATACATAATGAATTGAATGTTTAAAAACAGAATCAAAACAAATTTTAAAAAATGTGGTTATTTTTTTATAACCAAACCGACCTAAAAAAAAGCACTAATCGCTCAGCACTAACCTTAGGCTATAGGCTAATGTTGGAACTTGGTGATGTATATGGTATATTATTCTAAGGTGATTAGATGTGTACATCAGGTATTCAGAGGGTTCTGATTGGTTGTTCCAGGTAGAGGAAGGCTGGTGGAGTGGAACCATGAATGGAAAATCAGGACTGTTCCCCTCCAACTTCGTCAAAGAGATTGAGACGAACGAAGATGAAGAAACGAACGACGTAACAGATGAAACTGGTAATAATGGAGCTAACGGAGCGTCACTCATGTTCAATCAGAGCATGTCATAACAAGTTAGAGCTGCTAAAGGATTGAGTTTTTTTGCTGGATCTCCAGGGTTCTGTTTGTATTATTGTGTCTAGGTAAGAGGCTATAGTGCCTGTCTTTGTTTGTGTATGTGGGTGAGCGTGTGTGTTCTTCTCATGCGCCTATACACATGCACGTGTTTCTGCACGTTTTTGTTTTGTTCCATTCACATTTTACATTGTGTCCTTCCCACAGACGTTAGCGGTAAAGAAGCTCTGCTTCTCCCCACCCCCACCCCCCCCATCCACCCCTCTCCAGGCAACGGAGTGATCGCCCACCCCAAGAAGATCCGGGGGGTGGGCTTCGGGGACATCTTCAGGGAAGGTTCAGTCAAGCTGAAAGTCCGCCTGCCCAGCTCAGAGGGAGAAGAGAAGAAAGACAAAGTAAGTGAGCTGAGCCAGGACTGAGAGATGCCTGTCTGAAAACTCACTTTCAGGGTGTCATGGACCTCAACAGGTCCCGATAAGGCTTAAATACTTCCCCCTTAAAATAGGCCAAAGCCCTCTGAGAACTAATTCACAATTGAGAGGAAGATGGGCATGCTTTTTAAATGTCCAAAATTTTCCAACTGTCATATGTTACATAATAAGTATAATACGAGTAAGGAATGTTTATGATCAGTGGTGGGGAAAAGTACCCAATTGTCATACTTGAGTAAAAGTAAAGATGCCTTAATAGAAAATGACTCAAGTAAAAGTGGAAGTCACCCAGTAAAATACTACTTGAGTAAAGGTATTTGGTTTTAAATATAGTTAAGTATCAAAGTCAATAAAATTGATAAAGTATAAATCATTATAAATTCCTTATATTAAACAAAGCAGACGGCACAATTTTAATTTTTTTAAATTTACGGATAGCCAGGGGCTCACTCCACTCATCATTTACAAACAAAGCATTTGTGTTTAGTCAATCTGCCAGATCAGATAGTAGGGATGACCAGGGATGTTCTCTTGATAAGTGCGTGAATTGGACCATTTTCCTCTCTTGCTAAGCATTCAAAATGTAACAAGTACTTTTGGGTGTCAGGGAAAATTGATGTGTATGGAGTTAAAAGTACATTTTCTTTAGAAATGTAATGAAGTAAACGTTATAGTGAAGTACATATACCAAAAAGAACTACTTAGGTAGTTCTTCAAAGTATTTTTACTTAAGTAATTTACACCACTGTTTATGGTTAGCATGTTGATACTGAGAGTCATATCACAAAAGTCAGAAATGGATTGCATTGACACCAGTGCTGGTGTACAAAATAATTTTACATGGGATAATATTGGTTTCTGAACTTGTTTTACATTAGCTAACATTCGGAGTTCAGCCACCGTTACACAGTCAGTATTGTTTAGTGTTGCGTGAAGGAGTATTCATAGGTGTCGCTGGCCTTTTGGAATCCCCTGAGTGTTTCAGTCCTGGGAGAGGTGGCGCAGTGTAGTGTGGGTTGACTTACTTTGTCAACCTTTCCCTCTCTTCAGCTTTGTTTTGTTCGCTAATTGTTTGGGTGGCAGGCAGGCAGTTTCCCTGCTCCCTCTGACTGACCTAGTTTCCTGGCGTCATATCTGAGGTAGATGTTTCAGTGTGTCTCTATGGTAGGTATTTCAGTGTTTCTGTGAAAGAAATTTCAGTGCGTTTCTGAATTAGATATTTCTGTGTATTTCTAAGGGAGATAGACTATATATACAAAAGTATGTGGACACCCCATCAAATTAGTGTATTCGGCTATTTCAGCCACACACATTGCTGACAGGTGTATAAAATCAAGCACACAGCCATGCAATCTCCATAGATAAACATTGGCAGTAGAATTACCTTACTGAAGAGCTCTGACTTTCAAGTGGCACCGTCATAAGATGCCACCTTTCCGACAAGTCAGTTAGTCAAATTTCTGCCCTGCTAGAGCTGCCCCGGTCAACTGTATGTGCTGTTATTGTGGAGTGGAAACATCTAGGAGCAACAATGGCTCATCCGCGAAGTGGTAGGCCACATAAGCTCACAGAATGGGACCCCAAGTGCTGAAGCACGTAGCGGGTAAAAATCTTCTGTCCTCGGTTGCAACACTCACTACCGAGTTCCAAACTGCCTCTGGAAGCAACGTCAGCACAATAACTGTTCGTCGGGAGCTTCCTGAAATGGGTTTCCATGGCCGAGCAGCCACACACAAGCCTAAGATCACCAGGAGCAATGCCAAGTGTCGGCTGGAGTGGTGTAAAGCTCACCGCCATTGGACTCTGGAGCAGTGGAAACGCGTTCTCTGGAGTGATAAATCATGCTTCACCATCTGGCAATCCTACGGATTAATCTTGGTTTGACGGATGTCAGGACAACGCTACCTGCCCCAATGCATAGTGCCAAGTGTAAAGTTTGGTGGATGAGGAATAATGGCCTGGGGCTGTTTTTCATGGTTTGGGCTAGTCTGGGCCCTTAGTTCCAGTGAAAGGAAATTATGCTTCAGCATACAATAACATTGTAGACGCTTCTGTGCTTCCTTCTTTGTGGAAACAGTTTGGGAAGGCCCTTTTCTGTTTCTGCATGACAATTCCCCTGTGTGCAAAGCGAGCTCCATATGGAAAAGGTTTGTTGAGATTGGCGTGGAAGAACTTGACTGGCCTGCACAGAGCCCTAACCTCAACTCCATCGAACACATTTGAAATGAATTGGAACGCCGACTGCAAGCCAGACCTAATCGCCCAACATCAGTGCCCAACCTCACTAATGCTCTTGTGGCTGAAATGGAAGCAAGTCCCCACAGAGGAAAGCCTTCCCAGAATAGTGGAGGCTGTTTATGGCAGAAAAGGAGAGACCAACTCCATATTTTACTGATTTTTACAGATTTTTTTAATGAGATGTTCAAAGAGTTGGTGTCCACATACTTTTGTTCATGTATAGTATTTCAGTGCGCTTCTGGGTGAGATGTGTTTCTGAGGGAGATATTTCGGTGTGTTTACAGACAAACTGCAGCTGCACATCCAAATTAATGTTAGATTTTTTTATTTGCATTAATAGCCCTGCTAATAGCACACTGTCGATTACAGCATCCATTTAACCCCCTCTGAAACTCTTCTCTCTTCCCTCCTTCTCCCCCCCTCCTTTGTCATGGCAGCGTTGGTTCAGTCTTCGTCCCACAGCTTACAAGATGGCATATTCCATTACGCTGTCGTTCACACACACTCCATCAGTAGATGCATCTCTCTCTGCTCTCTCTCCTCGTGACTCAACAGCTTGTTGCTCTCAATTCCTTTCATCCGAGACACAACAGACTACAGTAGGCCTGCCTGGCTCTACCACTTGTCTGTCTGCTCGCGCCGCAACTAACAAAGGCTGTTCCATGTCAACTCTTTCCCATCCCAAGCTTTCTGATGTTAGTATATGTTTTAGCGTAACTCTTAACCCATGTGACATAGTCTCTAGTAGACTGGCATCTCTTCACAAACACTGACCTGCACGCTGACTGACACACTGTCTGTTGACCAATCAGTGAGTCCGCTGATGGCTCTGTGTTCATTCCGGTCAGGGATCTGGTGGAGACCATCTGGGCATTGTGTTGTGCATCCAATCATGTCAGTAAATCCATCTGTGGTTTGCTTCATTTTAGCCAATCCCATCATTACCATCTGCCGCAAAGCCCGCCCATTCCAACACGACAGATTCACAGAAAGCAGAGGGGGACAGCAAAGCAAAAGGTAAGAGAGAGGGTACATGTCCCAGTGTTTATGATTAGAAGTGACTGTTCTATTCAAAATGTAATATAGTGTTGCGTTCTCAGACATTACACTTGATCATGATAACACAACATGTAGAGTGTTTTATTGTGATTTGTTCTTACATTGAGGGTAGGTTTATATTGTGAGGGAATGTGTAACTACAATCACACAGTTGCTACCTAGCTAAGTGTTCAACTTTTAAAGCCAATTTCAGGATTAGTATTAGCCAATGGGAATGGTATCACTAGGAAAAAACACATCACATCCATTACTTAACATGTGTTCATGTATTCTGTGTGTGTGGTTTGTTTGTCAATGACTTCTTGAGAAATGCAGAGTGTTGTTCCTCCTTCCTCAGTAAAAGAATACTGCAAGGCCACCTTTGCTTTTGAGTCCACAAACGAAGACGAGCTGACACTGAAAGATGGCGACGTAATACAAATATTGAGTAAGGTAAGTAAGAGCCACACTGACCAGCAACAAGCCCGTGGCCCTAGCCTATACTCAGTGGAGGAGCTTAAAGCTACTACTACTGCTACTACTACTTCAACAGTCTCCATTTGCTAGTCAAAAAAAGTTTTCAAACAGACTACATGACTGTCCCTCTTGTAAGGGAGAGAGGTAACTAGATAGAGGATCTATATTTCTAGCCATGTGTCTACACTATAAGCCTGGCAAATGGTGCCACATTTTAACACCAGGTATTATCTATTTGGTCCTGGTCAACATGGTCCTTCACAGACCGTGGTCCCCTCAGTGTGTTAATCTCAGGTATAGTCTCCAACCCTGCCTATCTATTCTTCCCTAGTGGCCTAGGTGAATGTTGTGAGCAAGGACTGGACCAGGACCCCAGGGACAGATTTGAGTATTTAGTCCTAATGCTTTGTATTGGGATTTAGGTAGACCTGGGTAGTTTGTCGGCACGATGACATTTAGAAAAAGAAAACGAGTTATCCTCTTATTGGACCAGTTCAGATAGTACCTCTCCATTTCAAAAAGCCCTCTAAACACAACGCTGATCACCAACGAGCACCCTGCTATGTTTTGGAAGCAGTAGGATGAGAGGAAGCCGTCGTCATAGCAAGTAGGTAATCTACGGCAGTTGGCTTCCCTTGATGTTGGCCAGAGACTGGGGACTTGAATTTCACACCCTGAAGAAAAGCATTAATGCTGGGAACACGGTCAAGACATAGTGCTAGTCCGTCTGGAGAGGCTGAGTTACCATTAAGAGATGATGTGTCTCTCGAATCATGGTTTGTTATTTAAGGCAGACACATTATGAAAGATCGTGTTTCGCTGTGGGTAAATCAAGATGTTTAAGCGCCATCTAGTGTCCATTAAGCAGATTGACGTTCAAGGGCTGCATTCAACTTGATTTGAAATCTAAAGGCAATGTTTCTTCGTTCACGAAGACTGCATATGTGAACGCTGCATCTAGCATGAAGTGAGGCTGATTTATATTGAATGAAAATAATCATTGTTTATTCAGAGGAGATGGGAGAATTTATTTTGATTACAAAATGGCCTGATGCATACATTTTAGAATGTTTCTCAGACTCCCGTCTCCCAACTGTCTGTATTATGATGTTCTGTGCTGGTGTCTTAGCCTTTTCATCGTAATGTTTGAAAAGTGCTTCACCAATAAAGTTCTTGTTATGTTTCAGGACACTGGGGAGCCGGGGTGGTGGAGAGGGGAGATCGGAGGTAAAGAGGGTGTCTTTCCTGACAACTTTGTGGCTGTTATGTCAGATGAAGACAAAGAGGTAAGATAAAAGTGGTAGTGAACGCCAGAACCCATATGTGTTGCCTGTGTGCGAAGTCAGTCATTTGACTTATGATCATACATGTTTAGTTATAAAAACTGTCTTCATCATGATCATACATGTTTAGTTATTTTTTAAATTAAAAACTGTCTTCATGTTGCAGCCAGCTCCCACATCAAGAGGATCAGTCAAACTGTCTCCCAAGCAGGAAGCAGAAGAGGTACGCTGGGCTGTCCACATGCTTGTGTTAGAGTACATGGTGTATGTTCACAGAATTCATATGGGCCTCTTCCATTGATATAAAACACAGTTATGATGAGAGTAGTATCCCGGGAATAATCTCCTGATATTGGATCCACCATAATGTGTGGTCTTTGTCAGGGGGCTCTAAGTCATCACTCACTTTATACTGAAACTTATGCTTTCTCTAAATATTCATAAATAATACAGTTGAAGTCTGAAGTTTACATACACCTTAGCCAAATACATTTAAACTAAGTTTTTCACAATTCCTGACATTTAATCCTAGTAAAAATTCTGTCGTAGGTCAGTTGAGATCACCACTTTATTTTAATAATTTGAAATGTCAGAATAATAGTAGAGAGTGATTCATTTCAGCTTTTATTTCTTTCATCACATTCCCAGTGGGTCAGAAGTTTACATACACTCAATTAGCATTTGGTAGCATTGCCTTCCACAAGCTTCCCACACGAAGTTGGGTGAATTTTGGCCCATTCCTCCCGATAGAGCTGGTGTAACTGAGTCATGTTTGTAGGCCTCTTTGCTCACACACACTTTTTCAGTTCTGCCCACAACTTTTCTATAGGATTGAGGTCAGGGCTTTGTGATGGCCACTGCAATACCTTGACTTTGTTGTCCTTAAACCATTATTTGGAAGTATGCTTGGGGTCATTGTCCATTTGGAAGACCCATTCGCGACCAAGCTTCTTCCTGACTGATGTCTTGAGATGTTGCATCAATATATCCACATAAGTTTACTCCCTCATGATGCCATCTATTTTGTTAAGTGCACCAGTCCCTCCTGCAGCAAAGCACCCCCACAACATGATGCTGCCACCGACATGTTTCACGGTTGGGATGGTGATCTTCAGCTTGTAAGCTTCCCCTTTTTCCTCCAAACATAATGATGGTCATTATGGCCAAACAGTTCTATTTTTTTCGACATTTCTCCAAAAAATGCATTCTTTGTCCCCATGTGCAGTTGCAAACCGTAGTCTGGCTTTTTTATGGCGGTTTTGGAGCAGTGGCTTCTTCCTTGCTGAGCGGCCTTTCAGGTTATGTCGAAATAGGACTCGTTTTACTGTGGATATCGATACTTTTGTACCGGTTTCCTCCAGCATCTTCACATGGTCCTTTGCTGTTGTTCTGGAATTGATTTGCACTTTTCGCACCAAAGTACGTTAATCTCTAGGAGACAGATTGCGTCTCCTTCCTGAGCGGTATGACGTCTGTAAGGTCCCATGGTGTTTCTACTTGCGTACTATTGTTTGTACAGATGAACGTGGTACCTTCAGGCGTTTGGAAATTGCTCACAGGGATGAACCAGACTTTGGCGGTCTACCATTTTTTTCTGAGGTCTTGGCGGATTTCTTTTGATGTCCCCATGATGTCAAGCAAAGAGGCACTGCGTTTGAAGGCAGGCCTTGAAATACATCCACAGGTACACCTCCAATTGACTCAAATGATGTCAAGTAGCCTATCAGAAGCTTCTAAAGCCATGACATCATTTTCTGGAATTTTCCAAGCTGTTTAAAGGCACTGTCAACTTAATGTAAACTTCTGACCCACTGGAATTGTGATACAGTGAATTATAAGTGAAAAAATCTGTCTGTAAACAATTGTTTGACAAATTACTTGTCATGCACAAGTAGATGTCCTAACCGACTTGCCAAAAATATAGTTTGTCAACAAGAAATTTGTTGAGTGGTTGAAAAACTAGTTTTAATGACTCCAACTTAAGTGTATTATAAACTTCCGACTTCAACTGTAGTTACTGAGCTCTCACAGTTTTAATCTTGTCTTTAGCTAAGACCCTTCACAGCAAATGTTCCTTCAAAAAAAAATTGGCACTGAGCAAATTTTGTCTAACTTTTTATTTGATTTAACCAAGTAAGTTGACTGAGAACACATTCTCATTTACAGCAACGACCTGGGGAATACTTACAGGGGTGAGGAGGGGGATGAATGAGCCAATTGTAAGCTGGGGATGATTAGGTGACCGTGGTGGTATGAAGGCCAGATTGGGAATTTAGCCAGGACACTGGGGTTAACACCCCTACTCTTAGGATAAATGCCATGGGATCTTTAGTGACCACAGAGAGTCGGGACACCCATATAACATCCCATCCGAAAGACGGCACCCTATACAGGGCAATGTCCACAATCACTGCCCTGGGACATTTGTATATATTTTTTTAGGCCAGAGGAAATGGTGTCTCCTACTGGCCCTCCAACACCACTTCCAGCAGCATCTGGTCTCCTATCCAGGGACCAACCAAGACAACCCTGCTTGGATTCAAGAGGAAAGCCAGCAGTGGGATGCAGGGTGGTATGCTGCTTGTTGATAGGGGTGTGGGCCACAGAAAAACTGAACTTAACACAAGGGGCTTGCAGGTCTGCGTACCCATAGCCATACCCACACATGCAGTCAGAGACCTAGCCTTTTGGGGGTCCTAAGTTACATTTTGTTGAGAGGCACCTTGCAAGCAAAACATTTTAGCGGCCGTCCTCTACACATTTTGCCATGGGGCATAGAGAAAACAAGTTTGATGTAAAAGATTTAGTAATTTTATAACTAATTTCATGCATTTCTAATAATTTTGCCATGGGGTGGAGCATTTTTTTCTTCAGTTTTACCGGTAATTTCCTGCAACTCTACAAATTTTGTCATGCGGTGGGGAGAAATGTTTGCAGTTTTTAATATGATTTCGGAGTGAGACGGCCTGACAAAATCATTGGGGGCCCCCGGTCGGTAGTTCAACCATTATTACTACAAGTTTAGATAGCTAGACTAATTTACCAAAAAAAGACGTTTACTTGACATGGCTAATTGAGAGAGATTATTATGCACAACCAAATGTCAAAATTGCACGTTGTATATTTTACTATTCTAACTCTCAACAGGAAGTTGAGACAACTGAGTTCCCAGAAAATATATATGTATTTTTTTGCCTGCATTCCTGATATAGGTCTACCAGAATGACATATCATCAAAAACAATGGAGAAAATGCATATTATAACGTTTCTATGATACAGCCTACAGTAGTAACCTATGTGTGTTGTTCAATGTAGCCTACGTTCAATGAGATTTGACAAAAAACACTTTATAAAATAAAATGTATTATTATCCCCATACCATTATTATAGTGAATCAGACCCTCTGCCTATTATTCAAGCATGTCTCAAAATTCAACACTTCCCCTTTAAGACATAAAAAAGCTCTATCTGACTCGATTTTCAAGGATGGCTAGAAATGTACATGTTTTTGTGCTGTTGTAGGAAGCAATCACACCCCATTGCAGACCAGAAATGATCTGTAACTGAGCTATTAACCAGCAGATAATATGAATAAATGTGCACACGTGGTTACATGCGTTGTGCTGTCAATAGAATCATCAGACGATGCGCTCTGCCTACATCAAAATCACAGGATTTGTTTCGGTATGTTGCATTGAAAGGTGGACAATATGTTGTATGATCACAATTCCCACAATAGAGGGACACGTTGATTATGTAAAATAACAGGGCAAACTACTAAAGTTGAGGGTAGTTCAATCTTGTGCATCTCTTTGCGGGCTGGTATTTCATCTGCGCGGCAGTCCTGGGGAAGCTGTGCCCCCAGCACGTGCACAGCTTAGAGGAAACATTGCTCACAGCTGTTCTGTTCAAAGAGATGTGTACACTATCAATTCCTTCTGGTCAAAAAGTATCCTCCAGCTAAATAGTCATTTGTTAAAGTTGAATTTCGGAGACGATCATTTTTAATTATAAGTTACTGGTACTTGAACCAAGAGTCCTGCCCCGTTGTTGCCTCACCGGCCCGCACAGTGGCTGTCGTTGTGTCGTGTCACTGCCCTGTGGAGAGAACACACTGCTCTGCCCCCCCCCCCCCCACATTGGGCCGGCAGAGTAGCCTAGTGGTTAGAGCGTTGGACTAGAAAGGTTGCAATTTCAAACCCCCGAGCTGACAAGCTTACTAATCTGTCGTTCTGCCCCTGAACAAGGCAGTTAACCCACTGTTCCTAGGCCATCATTGAAAATAAGAATTTGTTCTTAACTGACTTACCTAGTTAGATAAAGGTTTTAAAAAATGTAGGTCAATGGGTGAAGCAGTGGTGGAGCACAGTCTTCTGGCCCAGAGCGTTGGGAGAGTTTTTACTCCATAAATTTGCTCAATGTTGCCCTTTGTTTAAGGCCCTGGCCTAGGCAGAGGGAATGTGATGAGCACTGGCTCATGTGACAGTTGAGAAACACACGCTGGTCAAATGTTCATGAGAGGGAGGGATGGGAAGGGAATGTTCTCAGCTCTGCTAGATGCTCAGTAGAGGGCAGCCATAAACAGATCTCCATTAAGAGGTTACCAGGCCAGTCTCTTTCGCTCTCTCTCTCTCTCTCTTCCTCTGTTTTCATTCTTGTTTTCTTTCTCTCCATCTCTCTCTCTATTTCTAAATAGTTTTTGCCAGCATGGTATAAACTCCCAGTGTGGATTGTTACAGCATACATATCCCGGTATGCATCTTTTGTGGTGCTGGCAAGGAGCATTATCAATCTGAAATGTTGCAGTATCCATCCTATTATCACTGCATGACGTTTACTTACAGGAGAAAGACTGAGTTTTAAACCTCCTAATCCACCACTCATAGGTGACACACTGATGCTGTTGATAAAGATTGCTAGTTCCCTTTTGACTACCACAGTTTGTCTGCAAATAATTCTCAGGTATAGCCTTAACATGGAAAGTTGCCATGGAAGTTGTAATCACACTATAATAGAATGATCTCATTGGGCTTGTGGAAAGGCTATGAATAAAAAAGCACACACTTATTGTCTAGAAGCTGTCAGTGTTACTGCTTGGCATCATCTATTAAGGACTTAATGTAATTCCATAGGACAAACATTAAAGCACATTTTAAGATGAGCAAGCTTAAGATCAGTGTAATAATTGCGTGTTGTGTTCATTTGGAGCATGTGCTTCTCTTCTGACTCATGCTCTGGCCTCCGCATTAGAAGCCTGGCATCACTCTTCCTCAGCCCTCTAGTCTCTGACACACTGATGGGCCTGAGCAAGACGCTGTGCAGATTCCTTAATCTTTCTATCTAAGGAGCAAGGTAATTTGTATATCAGTGAGTCGGCCCAGTGCATTGCTCAGGCTGGATCCCTGGAACAGCTGCCGTGACATCGGAATCTCTGGCACATGACTTTACAGTAAGGAAGCCCTGTGTTGCTATTGATATACCGTTTAAATTGGAATGATATCAGGTCGACTAAAGTTGAAGCATGTTCAGATGTATTACAAATATTCCGTCAGAAATAATACCATGAATTGGGAACAATTTAAAGAAACTGATGAAGACCAAAATCATCCAAACATTGTTGTAATGGTTACAGCAAAGGGCAGTCATTCTCTGGAGCAACAAACAATTGTTGAACAGACCCTGCCTTTCTTCTTTGTTAAATGTGAAATTCATCTGAGCAATTGCCCCAAAATAATTGAATTTAGTTGCGCGCTTAAAAAAACATGAAAACATTGTGTCCCCTTGAACAAACAATTAACCCTATGCATACTGTTTTTCGGTGTTCACAAACCACACCCTCGCCCCTACCAACTCGCTTGGAGGGCGCTCCGTTGTCACATGTTGCTGATGGAACTCAGACGGTGACTTCAAGGGTGGCAAGGGATCAAATAAACCAATCAATTTCAGGACACACTCATGACTTGAATAATGCAATTCATGTTCCACTTTTAAATAATAAAACAAGCATGACCTTCAAAATGAGAAAATTCCCCCTGTAGATATAAACCCCCCAGTAACAGCTAAAATAATTATTTGGGAGGTATTTCATATGATACATGTATCAAGCCTTGAAATCCGACACATATACAAATACAGGTGACTCATAATTAGGGATGACTACTATTTTGTGTGAAATTTTAAAATGATGCTTAAAAAAGATGCAGTGTGTTATGGGATACCACTTCGCTCTGAAGCCGGCAGTGTAGCCGACTCGGTCAAAGTTGTTATCGAAGGGATTAATTAGGCCCTTCACCCTTTCACTCCCTCAGCTTTGGGACACCTGTGCATATGGCGGAAGCGCGTGTGAACGTCCAAATGGAGGGACAAAGGGAAGGGGGTGATTTGACACAAGGCGTAAATAACGAATAACGAGTAAAAAATAACATGGCTATATACGGGGTGTACAAGGGGTACAAGGTAACTTAAGTAGCGATGTGCATATAGTAGGGTTTGCCATACCAGGCCGTGATACAGAATACATAGATCAAACACTAGTATGGAATGGAACAATCTAATATCTCATGTCAAACCAACAGTATTTTTTTATTTGTCATCTGAGTTCTAATCAAACTAATATTTGAAATGGTATGTGTATTCTTTACATTAATAAGTGGTATATCCTTTTGATAAATGATTAGTCAAAAGAATGAGACTCGTGTTTCATGTCTTAGTTGAATTGGTTTGAATTAATTTCTTCTTCCTTCAATTCAAATGTAATTCAAATTCTGCGTCCCTTGAGGTGTGGCCAATTCAAATTAGTTCTGGGTTGTTTTTCACCAGCCTTGTTGGCCTGTCACAAGGTATTCGGGGTTGCTTTTCTTTCGGGAAAAATGCTTGACTTGTTACCTTACTACGTACTGTACTTATTAACATATTGCCTGAATGTTGAACGTAATTCAGTGGGGCAAGAAAGTGCTCTTACTCTCTGTACTTGTTGGCCATCATGGTGTGTCTGCAGGGAGTCTGTTTAAACTGAGGGCTACTGTATTGACCCAATTTGTGTTTTTCAGAGACTCAAGAAGCCGCCGCCACCATCAAAAAGCATAGGTAAGGCCTGTTTATAAGGAACATGTGACCATCATCAATCTCCTGTAGATGAACATGTGTGGTGGTAGATCACTATCAGTTAACGGAGAGGCAGGCAGCGGGCGACTTATCTTCAAAACATCCCCACACAAGTCTTCTCTAGTACAGTAGCAAACAATATGGGCAGACAAACATAAAGGTGTACCTCTGCCTGTGTCCATTAGCATGTCCTGTCACCTAATATCATGGGCGGCAGGTAGCCTAGCGAAGGTCACTTGCTCGAATCCCTCAGCCGACAAGGAGAAAACTCTACCAGATAATTGTCATCCTCTCCAGTTCTGAATGCTTGGTTAGGAGATGCTTTATAGATTTAAACGCCACTCAAAGATTTTCATAAGTGGCAATTGCTGTAAATCTCCCGAGAGGATGCCTAAATTGGTGCGTTATTAAGAATGCCTTGAGTTGAGTGTTGCGCTACGACCCCAAGTTCAAGATTCAGGGCAAAGAAACCAACATCTAAGACTTTCCCAACTTTGTTTACTACCAAGTAGTACACTCAGTCCAGATCTAAGCCGAACTGCCAAGGCCGACAGAGGCGTGATGCATGTAGGGAGTTAGGATCCTTTGATTCCTGTCTGATAGCACAATGTACTCTCACATAGCACACTCCTAGGGCTTTCATCCCTGCGGCTGTTAGAGGAGATACAAGACCTCTGGTATAATGGGTTTTAACTATGCCATCGATCTAGATCTCTGGAGGCAGGGAGACTTCCCTAATGCCCTCAAGGTGTAGGATTAATGACTTGTCCCATTCATTCTAACTGCTCACATATTTGTATTTATATTTGAATTACTTTTCCGAATTGAAGAAGGTACTTGGCTGTTCTATATTGCACCGGCATTCACCTAGATATCTGTCTTGATTGGAAAAAAATCATGTTTTCTCTTCTGAGGTTGTTGTTTCCGAGAGGGGTGCTAAGACTGACATATCTAGCACACCCACATCTGAAGTTACAGGCGCTTGCAAAAAGCACTGCAAAGATTTCTGTACTCTCCCTTTAGTCTGCACAGGAAACACTTGTCTCCACATCCTCCTGCCTGTCTGCAGAATATCTGTTTAGTTTGCTCTGTGTTCGAGTGGCTGTCCTCATAGACTCATGATCCACGGTAAAGAGAGGAGGACGTTACTAAACAACGGAAACATGCTTCGCTTTTCAGCTCGAAAACCCGAGGTCCCGAGCGCCGACAAGAAGCCCCAGCATCCCCATCCTGAGGATAGAGGTAAGGGTCGCCCTCTTCCCTCCCTTCCACCTATCTGCCCTTTCCCATTAAGGGGTGAGAAACTCCCCCCCCCCCCCCCCCCCCCCCCGGGGAGCAGCACTTGTGCCCCAGCAGATGAGTTGGTGTGAAGAAGGTTGCAGACAACACCTCCCAATCAGCCCCGACAGCTCCAAGGGACATGTGGCTCTCCGGATGAGAGCCCACCCCACCAATCACATCCTCTCCGATATCACATATATATATTTTTTTGCGGCGTTGCAGTTCACCCTGGCCCTATGTGTATGGGGAGTCAGTCTCATCCGTAACACCAAAGTTTGCCGATAGACATGCAGGTCTTGATTTACTAAGTGTTCGTACCAAGTCTCAAGGAGAAAGCTGACATTTTGCCTGTGCATTTGGACCCCACATGAATAACTTAATGAATAATATGAATAAATAACTGTGAATGCTCAGGAAAGCTGTCCTCAAGGGTCTAGACACTAGACAGACACTTGTCGTACAGATAACGGTAGGGATCCACTTTCTGACAGTAGAACAGCATGAAGGGCGATGGTGATTATGCTAATGTCCTTTTGACCTGGTCCTGGTTCCCTCGCTACAGTGGTGACTTTTTCCCCCCTCTTTATTAACAAGTAAAGGTTTATACAATTGCAAGTTTAATACAATCGATGGACAATTTATCAGATTGGCCACCAGTTCACACATACTATGGATAGTTTTATTTATTTATCCTATAGAAATTCTATGATTTCTTCCCCCTATTGTGTCAGAGACATTATGTACAGTGCCTTCAGAAATAATTCACACCATTTTACTTTTTACACATTTTGTTGTTACAGCCTGTATTTAAAATTGATTGAGATTTTGTGTCACTGGCCGACACTCAGTACCCCATAATGTCAAAGTGGAAGTATATTTTTTACAAATTAATAAGAAATGAAAGGCGGAAATGTCTTGAGTCAATAAGTATTCAACCCCTTTGTTATGGTATGCCTAAATAAGTTCAGGAGTACAAATTTGCTTCACAAGTCACATAAGTTGTATGGACTCACTCTGTGCAATAATAGTGTTTAACATGACGACTACCTCATCTCTGTACCCCACATATTCAATGAATTATCTGTAAGGTCCCTCAGTCGAGCAGTGAATTTCAAACCCAGGTTCAATCACAAAGACCAGGGAGGATTTCCAATGCCTTCCAAAGAACGGCACCTATTGGTAGATGAGTAAAAAACTGACATTGAGTTAGGGCTGACCCCATTTAGTCGACTGGTCGATTGTTTGGTCGATAGGGTGTTGGCCGACCAAGATTTATTTATTGGAGCAGTAGCAAAAAATGATAATTCATGGTGTACCATACACCGGTCTGAATCACGCCTGTCTGAGTGGACTAATCCATTGTGGAGGCTGTGGGGATGGCATAGTCAATCGCTCTAAGACATGTGCTACTGAAATTGTATATGGTTATATTATGAAAGAACAATGGTGCAAAGCTAATAAAAATAATATTATTTTTTATAACAAATGCAGATAGCGGCCACTGTCCTCATTTCTGAAACATCAGTGTGCTGTTGAGTTGGTACCTTTCCCTAGACAATGTTGCTCAATGTTGCTCAATGGCATTCTCTCAACCAGCTACACCTGGAATGCTTTCCCACATATACTGAGCACTTGTTGGCTGCTTTTACTTCATTCTGCAGTCCAACTCATCCCAAACCATCTCAATTGGGTTGGGGGCAGGTGATTGTGGAGGCCAGGTCATCTGATGCAGCACTCCATCACTCTCCTTTTTGGTCAAATAGACCTTACACCGCCTGCAGGTGTGTTGGGTCATTGTCCTGTTGAAAACAAATTATAGTCCCACTAAGCGCAAACCAGATGGGATGGTATATCACTGCAGAATGCTGTGTTAGCCATACTGGTTAAGTGAGTCTTGAATTCTAAATAAATCACTGACAGTGTCACCAGCAAAGCACCATCACACCACCTCCTCCATGCTTCACAATGGGAACCACTCATGCAGAGATCATCTGTTCACCTACTCTGCATCTCAAAAAGACATGGCATGACTCATCAGACCAAAGGACAGATTTACACCAGTCAAATGTCCATTGCTCATGTTTCTTGGCCCAAGCAAGTCTCTTCTTATTATTGGTGTCCTTTTAGTAGTGGTTTCTTTGCAGCAATTCGACCATGATGCCTGATTCAGTCTCCTCTGAACAGTTGATGTTGATGTCTGTTACTTGGGCTACATTCTGAGGTGCAGTTAACTCTAATGAACTTATCCTCTGCAGCAGAGGTAACTCTGGGTCTTCCTTTCCTGTGGCGGTCCTCATGAGAGCCAGTTTCAGCACAGCACTTGATGGTTTTTGCGACTACACTTGAAGAAACTTCCAAAGTTCTTGAAATTTTCCTCACTGACTGACCTTCATGTCTTAAAGCAATGATGGACTGTCATTTCTCTTTGCATATTTGTATATGGAAAATGGCGCCGACAGAGAGGGCTCCCTCGCTTCTAGTCCTTAGGATACTTTGCAGTATTTTGTTTTTTTAATGTTTTATTTCTTACATTGTTAGCCCAGAAAATCTTAAGTGTTTTTACATACAGCTGGGAAGAACTATTAGATATCAGAGCAGCGTCAACTTACCAGCACAATGACCATGAATACGACTTTCCCAAAGCGGATCCTTTGTCCAAACCACCCAGGGCATTTGAACTGATTCTAGAGGCTGACCCAAAACAATGCAGCCGGAGGAGAGGCAGACGGAGCAGCCTTCTGGTCAGACTTAGGAGGCGAGCACACCACCCACCGCTTCTGAGTATATTACTCACTAATGTCCAGTCTCTAGATAACAAGGTAGACAAAGTTAGGGGAAGAGTTGCTTTCCAGAAAGACATCAGGGAATGTAAGATACTCTGTTTCACGGAAACATGGCTCTCTCGGGATATGCTGTCGGAGTCAGTACAGCCACCTGGATTCTCTGTGCTTCGCGCCGACAGGAATAAACATCGGGAAGAACGGCGGGGGTATATGTTTCATGATTAACAACTTATGATGTAATTACAACAACATACAGGAACTCAAGTCCTTTTGTTCACCTGACCTTAGAATTCCTCACAATCAAATGCCGACTGTTTTATCTCACGAGAATTCTCCTCGGCTATTGTCACAGCAGTTTATATCCCCCCTCAAGCCGATACCATGTCGGCCCTCAAGGAACTTCACTGGACTTTATGCAAACTGGAAACCATATATCCTGAGGCTGCATTCATTATAGCTGGGGATTTTGTTCATTAACAAAGCAAAATTGAGAGCAAGGCTACCTAAATTCTATCAGTATATTGACTGTAGTACTCGCGCTGGAAAAACACTGGATCACTGCTACTCTAACTTCCGCGATGCATACAAGGCCCTCCTTTCGGCAAATAATTTTTCTCCTCCCTTCCTATAGGCAGAAACTCAAACAGGATGTACCCGTGCTAAGATATATTCAACGCTGGTCTGACCAATCCATGCTTCAAGAATATTTTGATCACGCGGACTGACACATATTCCGGTTAGCCTCAGAAAATAATATTGACGTATACGTTGATTCGGTGAGTTTATCAGGAAGTGCATAGGAGATGTCGTACCCACTGTGAGTATTAAAACCTACCCTAACCAGAAACAGTGGCTGGATGGCAGCATTTGCGCAAAAATGAGATCACAAACCATCGCAATTAAACATGGGAAGGTGACAAACAAGCAACATGTCAGTATAGAGACAAAGTGGAGTCGCAATTCAACGGCTCAGACACCAGACGTATGTGGCAGAGTCTACAGACAATCACGGACTACAAAAGGAAAATCAGCCATGTCACGGACACTGACATGTTGCTTCCAGACAAACTAAACAACACTTTTGCCCGCTTTGAGGATAATACAGTCCCACCGATGCGGCCCGCTACCAAGGACTGTGGGCTCTCCTCCTCCATGGCCGACGTGAGTAAGACATTTAAACGTCTTAACCCTTGCAAGGCTGCCAGCCTAGACAGCATCCTCAGAGCATACGCAGACCGCCTGGCTGGTGTGTTTACGGACATATTCAATCTCTCCCTATCCCAGTCTGCTGTCCCACTATGCTTCAAAATGTCCACCATTGTTCCTGTACCCGAGAGGTTAAAGATAACTGAACTAAATGACTATTGCCACGTAGCACTCACTTCTGTCTTCATGAAGTGCTTTGAGAGTCTAGGATCATATCACCTCCACCTCACCTGTCACCCTAGACCAGGCCTGAGCAACTCCAGTCCATGGGGGCCTGATTGTTGTCACACTTTTCTCCCAGCTAACACACCTGACTCCAATAATCAACTAATTATGATCTTGAGTAAAAAATGCAATTAGTTTAAATCAGGTGTGTTTGCTAGGGATGGGGGAAACGTGTAACACGAATCAGGCCCCCAAGGACTGCAGTTGCCTAGGCCTGCCCTAGACCCACTTCAATTTGCTTACCGCCCGACTAGGTCCACAGACGATGCAATCCCCATAACACTGCACACTGCCCTATCCCATCTGGACAAGAGAAATACCTATGTAAGAATGCTGTTCATTGACTACAGTGCTTCTTCAACCTCCGGAGGCTGAAGAAATTTGTCTTGTCACCTAAAACCCTTACAAACTTTTACAGATGCACAATTGAGAGCATCCTGTCAGGTTGTATCACAGCCTGGTACGGAAACTGCACCGCCCACAACCGCAAGGCTCTCCAGAAGGTGTTGTGGTCTGCAAACTACCTGCCCTCCAGAACAACTACAGTACCCGATGTCACAGGAAGGCCAAAAAGATCATCAAGGACAATCACCCGAGCCAATGCCTGTTCACCCTGCTACCATCCAGAAGGTGAGGTCAGTACAGGTGCATCAAAGCTGGGACCGAGAGACTGAAAAACATCTATCTCAAGGCCATCAGACTGTTAAACAGCCATCAGTAACTCAGAGCGACTGCTGCCTACATAGACTTGAAATCATTGGCCATTTTAATAAATGTAATGTAGGCTTAGTATAGTAGCCTTGAGCTGTAGGCCTAGGAGTGCATCCTGTTTAGTCTTAATACCGTAACTTACTTATGCCTGTATTTCAATATGTAGTATGTAGGCTACTGTATCAATCAATAATGAATTTGTTCCTGTCATCACACAGCATATGAGTCAATCATGATTTGATATGCAGTCAAGCATTTTAGTTATAAAATAACAAAGCACCCCTTGAATAATTTGTGTAAACAATTAATAAACCGTTCCATGTCTACAATTGCATTCACGAGTGCATGTGACTGGTTTTAGTCTTTGCTGTAATAAAGGCTTTAAAAAAAAAAAAGTTACAACCGACTCTGATGGCAGACCTTGTGGATCTGCTGCCATATGTTTGGGTTTTCTGTTTAACAAAAATACTGAGTGGAGGGGGAGCCAGGCCATTTAGGATCTTGAATACAAGACATGCGTCGGTGTATTGCACAAGATTTTCCCAATTCAGAAGCTCTGAGGATGTAACCGTGATGATGGCTATTGGGCTTCCTATCAAGCACTTTGAGAGCCTGTTTGTAGACAGACTGAATATGTTTTAATGTTGTACAGCAAGCTTGGGCCGAACTAGTCAAGCAGTATGTTAAGTGGGGGAGTATCATAGATTTGAAGTACAGTTTTGCTACCTCTGTAGTCGAACAATTTCGTATAAATCGGAAATTAGCTAGGTTGAATTTGGTTATCTGAATGACCTTTTTCACATGCTTTTTAAAAGAGAGGTTGGAATCAAGTATGATGCCACGGTACTTAAAATCAGATACCACCTGGAGCTTCTCCCCTGGCACATAGACATCTGGCTCAGTAGCATCTGTTGCCCTCTTTGTGAAGAACATGCAAACAGTTTTTTTCACATTGAGATGAAAACACGAGTCACTGAGCCACTTTGTAACCTGGACCATTACAGTAGTGAGTTCTTGTGCAGCTTGTTGTTTGCTCTTTGCATGCGCACATATCACTGTATCATCTGCATACATTTGAACTTCAGACCCAGACAGAAGGCAGATCATTAATGTAAAAGCTGAACAGGAGGGGCCCCAGTATTGACCCTTGGGGCACGCCCACATCATAGCTAAGAGTGGGCGACAGCTCATTGCTCACTCTGACACACTGTGTTATGATTTCATCCATCTCAAGACATCGGGGGAAAAGTTGAACTTGGACAATTTTGTAATGAGAATCTCATGGTTAACCGTATCAAAAGCCTTCCTTAGGTCCAGAAACACAGCCCCAACAACGCCCCCTTTGTCCATCTTGAACTTCACATTTTCCAGAAGAAAGCAGTTGTCCGTTTCTGTGGAGTGTTTCACTCTGAAGCCAAACTGCATGGAGTGTAATGTGAAGGGGCTGTTGTTGAGGTGGGCAATCAGTTGTTCTGCTACACACTTTTCAACAACCTTTGACACCACAGGTAGTATATTAATGGGCCTGTAGTTACTCACGTCAGTAGCGTCGCCCGATTTAAAGATGGCCGTTATTATGGCCGACTTACCCTTGGAAACACCCCCTGACCAATAGATGTGTTGGTGACCTTAGTAATGGGGCCAATGAGTGACCTTTTGTAGTTTTTAAGAAAGGTAGAGTCCAGCCCAAACACATTTTTGGCTTTAGAGTTCTTTAGTGAGCTAATCACCTTGTTCACCTTTGACTCAGAAACCTTCCTTATGATGAAGACAGGTTGAGCGTCATTCCCTAGCACTGAGCCCAAGAAACCAGTGGAGGGGTTCTGTGTCAGTACCCTGACAGTCAATAATGTAGGAATTGAAGGCTATTGCTATTTCGACTGCATCCTGTGTTAGATTGTTATTCACCATTATTTCTAGTCTTTTTGCAGTGTTACTATGGTCTTTCCCTGTTAACTTTTTTAGATTCTCCCAAATCAATTTAGAATTTCCTTTTGCTTCACTAATTATGTTAATAATAAAAAAAACTTTGCCTTGGCCTGTCTGATTTCTTTCATCGCCTTATTTCTCAACATGGTAAACCTACGCCTGTCATGCTCCAATTTGGATCTTAGGGCTATTTTTAGAGCATAATCTCGTTCTTTCATCAATTTCCAGATTTCTCCATTTAGCCAAGGAAGAGTGCTCTTTTGGCCAGGTTTGGATTGAATTTTCTTTAGGAAACCATTTATTGTAGCCTGGATTGTGGATAGAAAAACCTGACTATCAGCTTCCACGTCTGTATAGGACAAGAGATCATTCCAGTTAATGCCCTGGGGTGGCAGGGTAGCCTAGTGGTTAGAGCGTTGGACTAGTAACCGGAAGGTTGCAAGTTCAAACCCCTCGTTCTGCCCCTGAACAGGCAGTTAACCCACTGTTCCTAGGCTGTCATTGAAAATAAGAATTTGTTCTTAACTGACTTGCCTAGTTAAATAAAGGTAAAATAAAATTAATTGCGTTTTCAAAATAGTTTAATTCACTCTTAGGTATTCTTAGTTGATCCAGCTTTCTAACAGTAGAGAGGTCTTAGACCTAACCTGCATTTAGACAGCTTTCTGGCTATAAGTGTCAGATTATGATCATATAGCCCAGTAACCATATTGAATGATTTAGTCACTCTCTCTGGTTTATTACTGAACACCAAATCAATCTGTGTTTTAGAGCAACAAGTCACCCTGTTTGGCCCTTTAACTAGCTGTCAAAGGTATTAGTGATACGTTTGAGGGTTATCCTACAAGACTTGTCTTCATAATTAATGTTAAAATCTCCCATTTAAGATGACCTCTTTCCCAAAATCACATTCCCTAAGCGTGTTATTAATCTGATTTAAAAAAAACACACTTTTGATGGAAGGTGGCCTATACATCCCGATAAGGGTAAAAGACATTTGGGGAGATGGTGTAACGTTCAGGTCAATACATTCTAGTTCATTATCACATGACCACTCAATTTGTTTACACCGGATATGTTCTTTAATGTAAATCATCACACCCCTCCTCTTCCTTCAATCCTGTCTCTCCTGAAAACATTGTAGCCAATCACAATCACAGCAGCATATGGAGAGGTTTTATGGAGCCATGTCTCTGAGAGGCAGAGGAAGTCAAGGTTGGAGTCTGTGAGTAGATGTTGAATTTGATCACTTTTTGGAATGACCCCCGGAATGTTCAAGTGCCCCCCTAGTTGTCCCTTGGGCTTAGCTCATGGGTCTCAGATGACTCGAGCGTGATTGACATATTGAAAAAAGTTTTTTAAATGTTCTGTGTTTTCTGACGGCTGGGTTTAGGACGTTTTGTTTCGTTTTGATTAAGGGCAGTTCGGTAGCGCAATTAACAATCCCTCCCGCCTGCACTGGATGCGGGGAACTACTTAAAACAGCTTGCGTACCAGAAGCAGAGTCAGGGATCGCATATAGCGACTTGGGTATGTTTGAAGAGTCAAATTCCATCCTGGAGCCCGGTGAGTCGAGAGAAATCATGGGACCACAGCACTCACCCACTTCCCCAGCGGCGACGATCAGTGGACGAGGCCATCCACTGCTTTCCACTCCGGTGCGTATCGCTGGCTCGGTGATGTTGTGCCTAGGGTTGAGTTGCACATCCCCGGAGGGTAGTGAACAGGTAGTTTAACAGTTTCCGATAAATGTTGGGCTTGTTTGTTACGCCTAAGCGGTTCAGTGGAATAGGGAGCGAGGTAGACTTGGTCATTATTCAGAACATTATGGTACGCTGTGTACTGTCTGCTCCACAGTGTGGTGTTGATATTCTCCGGCAGTAGAGCAGCTACATAACTGACAATCATGGCAAAGTATTGGAGATAAAACACATAATTGCGCTTTAACTCTTTGCATGAGTTACTTAGCTGGGGTCGGATTACACCTGATGTTTAGATAAAATAACAGCATTCGTATGAGAAGCGGCACCTGCCCCACCACCCTGTATTCCGTCCGCCATTATCCGATCTTGACTGTGCCTTAGCCAAAACTTTCGACTAATCAACTGGAACAGAATACTCTCGGTTGACCATGATAAAAAAAAATTGTCGTGAACAGCCCTACATTGAATATCCCTTTGAGCATGGTGAAGTTTTTAATTACACTTTGGATGGTGTATTAATACACCCAGTCACTACAAAGATACAGGCATCCTTCCTAACTTGCACAACTTTTTTATAGTCCCGTACCCCTTCAAACATTCAACCTCCAGTTGCGTACCCCCTCTAGCACCAGGGTCAGCGCACTCTCAAATACTGTTTTTTGTCATCATTGTAAGCCTGCCACACACACATACAATACGATACATTTATTAAACATGAGTGTGAGTTTTTGACACAACCCGGCTCGTGGGAAGTGACAGAGCTCTTATAGGACCAGGGCACAAATAATAATAATCAATCATTTTGCTCTTTATTTAACCATCTTACATATAAAACCTTATTTGTTCATCGAAAATTGTGACTAACTCACCACAGGTTAATGAGAGGGCTGTGCTTGAAAGGATGCACATAACTGCAATGTTGTGTTGTATTGGGGAAAGTCTCAGTCATAATTCATTTCCCACACACACACAATCTCTGCCTGTATTTAGTTTTCATGCTAGTGAGGGCTGAGAATACACTCTCACATAGGTATGTGGTTGAAAGGGCATCAGTGTCTTAACAGCGTGATTTGCCAAGGCAGGACACTCTGAGCGAAGCCCAATCCAGAAATCTGACAGTAGCTTCTGATTAAATTAAATTTTCACAGAACCGCTTGTTGCAATTTTGATGAGGCTCTTGTTCAGCTATCGGTAAGTAGACTGGGTGCAGGGCATGAAAGGGATAACGAATCCAATTGTTTGTGTTATCCGTTTCGGGAAAGTACCTTCGTAATTGCGCACCCAACTCACTCAGGTGCTTCGCTAGATCACATTTGACATTGTCCCTAAGCTTGAGTTCAGTTGCACCCAAAAAATCATACAGTGATGGAAAGACCTGTGTGTTGTCCTTGTTAATGCAGACAGAGAAGAGGTCCAACTTCTTAATCATAGCCTCAATTTTGTCCCACACATTGAATATAGTTGCAGAGAGCCCCTGTAATCCTAGATTCAGACTATTCAGGCGAGGAAAAACATCACTCAGATAGGCCAGTCGTGTGAGAAACTCGTCTTCAAGTGGTCAGACAAGTGAAAATTATGGTCAGTAAAGAAAACTTTAAGCTCGTGTCTCAATTTTTTTTTAACGTGTTAATACTTTGCCCCTTGATAACCACAGCACTTCTGTATGTTGTAAAAGCGTTACATGGTCGCTGCCCATATCACAAGACCCTGCTAGTTAAGTCCCCCCTTATCTCAGCTCGCTGGTCACCATAGCATCTCCCACCTGTAGCACACGCTCCCGCAGGTATATCTCTCTAGTCACCCCCAAAACCAATTCTTTCTTTGGCCACCTCTCCTTCCAGTTCTCTGCTGCCATTGACTGGAATGAACTACAAAATCTCTGAAACTGGAAACACTTATCTCCTTATCTTAGCTTTAAGCACCAACTGTCAGAGCAGCTCACAGATTACTGCACCTGTACATAGCCCACCTATAATTTAGCCCAAACAACTACCTCTTTCCCAACTGTATTTAATTCATTAATTTATTTTGCTCCTTTGCACCCCATTATTTTTATTTCTACTCTGCACATTCTTCCATTGCAAAACTACCATTCCAGTGTTTTACTTGCTATATTGTATTTACTTTGCCACCATGGCCTTTACCTCCCTTCTCACCTCATTTGCTCACATCGTATATAGACTTCTTTATACTGTATTATTGACTGTATGTTTGTTTTACTCCATGTGTAACTCTGTCGTTGTATCTGTCGAACTGCTTTGCTTTATCCTGGCCAGGTGGCAATTGTAAATGAGAACTTGTTCTCAACTTGCCTACCTGGTTAAATAAAGGTGAAATAAAATTGCATAATGCAGAAAATACACGAGAGTTCAGGAGCTTTGCTTTAACAAAGTTAACAATTTTCACTGTCGTGTCCAAAACGTCTTTCAAGCTGTCAGGCATTCCCTTGGCAGCAAGAGCCTCTCGTGGATGCTGCAGTGTACCCAAGTAGCATCGGGAGCAACTGCTTGAATGAATGTTACCACTCCACTATTTCTCCCTGTCATGGCTTTTGCGCCATTAGTAGAGATACCAACACATCTTGACCACAAGTCCATTTGATGTCACAAAGCTGTCTTAAAAAATATCCTCCTGTTGTCCTGGTTTCCAGTTTCCATATTTGCGCCTCTTTGATGGTCCAACGTCCCTGTCTATTGTTCGGTGCTTTCCCGGTTAAGGGGGCAGTAGCTCTTCGGCTGCATCAGATTCACAACTGTCAGTGTCCATGCTAGCTGAGCTAACAACAAATGTAGAATTATTGATGCTAGCATTGGATGTGCTTGTGGAAGCAGAACAACTTGTGTCATCGACAGGTGCAGGTGTAGTACTGCTGGTAGTAGCAGTACTACCGGACAGAGCTGATATGTGTCTCTATATCATATATACTTTATACTTATTTTTTTACATTTTTTTTTTTACCGTTAATCAATTTTCGAGCAGCAGCTACGTTTGGCTACATACGTGGAATTAGTGCAATTCCCGCTAGAACGCTAGATGGTTTAACTTTACTTTTGGGAGAGATAAGAAGCTACTCAGGCGAGAGAAAAGCCTCACCCGTTGGAAAATCTAAATAGACTGTTTGAAAATGCTAAGAGAAAAAAAAAGTACATTTAAAAAATTTTATAAAAATGTGAATCACATTTTTATTTGGCGTACCCATGAAAGCATTGTGCGTACCCCAGTTTGGGAATACCTGCCGTAGAGGAAGGAAACCGCTCAGGGATTTCACCATGAGGCCAATGGTGACTTTAAAACAGTTACAAATGGCTGCGACAGGAGAAAACTGAGGATGGATCAAGAACATTGTCGTTACTCCACAATACTAATCTAAGTGAAAAGAAGGAAGACTGTACAGAATAAAATATTCCAAAACATGCATATGGCACTAAAGTAAAACTGCAAAAAATGTGGCAAAGAAATGTACTTTAAGTCCTGAATACATTATGTTTGGGGCAAATCCAACACATCAGTCAGTACCAATCTTCATATTTTCTAGCATGGTGGTGGCTGCATCATGTTATGTGTATCCTTGTCATCGGGAAGAACTGGGTCATTTTTATGATAAAAATAAATGGAATAGAGCTAACTAAGCACAGACAAACTCCAAGAGCAAAACCTGGTTGTCTGCTTTCCAACAGACACTGGGAGACAAATTCAGCTTTCATCGGGACAATAACCTTAAAACACAATGTTAAATATACACTGGAGTTGCTTTCCCAGATGTATTGAATGTTCCTGAGTGGCTTAGTTAAGTTTTGACTTAAGTTGGCTCAAATCTAAGGCAAGACTTTAAATCAAATCAAATGTATTTGTCACATACACATGGTAGCAGATGTTAATGCGAGTGTAGCGAAATGCTTGTGCTTCTAGTTCCGACAATGCAGTAATAACCAACGAGTAATCTAACCTAACAATTCCAAAACTACTACCTTATACACACAAGTGTAAAGGGATAACGAATATGTACATAAAGATATATGAATGAGTGATGGTACAGAACGGCGTAGGCAAGATGCAATCGAGTACAGTATATACATATGAGATGAGTATGTAAACAAAGTGGCATAGTTTAAAGTGGCTAGTGATACATGTATTACATAAAGATGCAGTAGATGATAGAGTACAGTATATACATATACATATGAGATGAATATATATATACATATATATTCATATGTAAACATAATATTAAGTAGCATTGTTTAAAGTGGCTAGTGATATATTTTACATCAATTCCCATTATTAAAGTGGCTGGAGTTGAGTCAGTGTGTTGGCAGCAGCTACTCAATGTTAGTGGTGGCTGTTTAACAGTCTGATGGCCTTGAGATAGAAGCTGTTTTTCAGTCTCTCGGTCCCAGCTTTGATGCACCTGTATTGACCTCGCCTTCTGGATGATAGCGGGGTGAACAGGCAGTGCCTCGGGTGGTTGTTGTCCTTGATGATCTTTATGGCCTTCCTGTGACATCGGGTGGTGTAGGTGTCCTGGAGGGCAGGTAGTTTGCCCCCGGTGATGCGTTGTGCAGACCTCACTACCCTCTGGAGAGCCTTACGGTTGTGGGCGGAGCAGTTGCCGTACCAGGCGGTGATACAGCCCGACAGGATGCTCTCGATTGTGCATCTGTATAAGTTTGTGAGTGTTTTTGGTGACAAGCCGAATTTCTTCAGCCTCCTGTGGTTGAAGAGGCGCTGCTGCGCCTTCTTCACGATGCGGTCTGTGTGGGTGGACCAATTCAGTTTGTCTCTGATGTGTACGCCGAGGAACTTAAAACTTACTACCCTCTCCACTACTGTCCCATCGATGTGGATAGGGGGGTGCTCCCTCTGCTGTTTCCTGAAGTCCACAATCCTCTTCTTAGTTTTGTTAACGTTGAGTGTGAGGTTATTTTCCTGACACCACACTCCGAGGACCTTCACCTCCTCCCTGTAGGCAGTCTCGTCGTTGTTGGTAATCAAGCCTACCACTGTAGTGTCGTCCGCAAACTTGAGGATTGAGTTGGAGGCGTGCGTGGCCACGCAGTCATGGGTGAACAGGGAGTACAGGAGAGGGCTCAGAACGCACCCTTGTGGGGCCCCAGTGTTGAGGATCAGCGGGTTGGACATGTTGTTACCTACCCTCACCAATGGCTGTCGAGCAATGATGAAATGTCTGTCGAGCAATGATCAACAACCAACTTGACAGAGCTTGAAAAATGTTTAATAATATTGTACAATCCAGGTATGCAAAGCTCTTAGAGACTTACCAAGAAAGACTCACAGCTGTAATCGCTGCCAAATGTGGCTCTAATATGTATTGACTCAGCGGTGAGTTCTTATGTAAATGAGATTTCTGTATTTCATTATCAATACATTTGCTACAATTTATAGATATGTTTTCACTTTGTCATTATGGGATACTGTGTGTAGATGGATGTGAGGATACATTTTTTTTTAAATCTATTTAGAATTCAGGCTGTAACACAAAATGTGGAATAAGTCAAGGGGTATGAATACTTTCTGAAGGCACTGTATCTCTCTGGAAGTTTTGTTGTATGTGAGCATCCCTGGTGGTTTCAGAGCAACATCAGCTGCTGTCTGTCCTTTGAGACACTGTTGCTCGACAGCCCTCAAATTAAAACGTGGAGCTCAAGTCGGTTCCACTGCTTTTTTTCTTTCCCCTCTAATCAGGGACTGATTCAGACCTGGGATACCAGGTGTGAGCAATTAATTATCAGGTAAAGATTTGAATACTCCTGCTTTAGAACAATGTTATTTTACTTGAAAGCTGTGCTGCTTTTCAGCGTCATGTTTTCTAAACAGGCAGTCAGCTTCCTGACCTCAACATACTTTTTCTGGGATGTTCATGTTTGCAATTAACACTCTTCTTCCAGGGTACTAATCAGATAAGTCACCTATAAGTCACCAAATAAATTAACTCCATGTGGCCTAATCTATGATTGAGAGAGAGAATGCAGAGTGGAACACTCAATTGTATAAAATGGCTGAAGGTGCTGTTTACTATCAGTTGTCAGACTGAATGTAGGACAAAGTGTTGTGAGTGTGCTGTTAACACAGTGATGAAGTTGACAGTAATGTGTCACTAATTGACAGCCAAGTGTATCTGGTGAAGATGTCTCAGGCCTCTCTTCTGACCTTCTTTTGTGTGTGGGTGTGGTGGACCTGTGTACACATTTTTCAGGTCCTTTTGTAACACGTATGTAGTTCTATTGTCAATCAATCGTGATTTAATATTACCATCCTTTTTGATGTGGCAGGAACCACCTCAAATGGCATATGTAATTTGCTTTTATAATGTCCCTATTTATAATAATAGGGACATTTCATAGCACAGGGGATTGAGGCGCTATCAATTAATTTGTGCTGTAGCTATCTGCTTTTGTTTGCTGTTGTCTCTCAGCCCCCTTAATATTTATTTATTTAACCTTCATTTAACTAGGCAAGTCAGTTAAGAACAAATTCTTATTTACAATGACGGCCTAGGAACAGTGGGTTAACTGCCTTATTCAGGGGCAGAACAACAGATTTTTACCTTGACAGCTCCGGGATTCGATCTAGCAACCTTTCGGTTACTGGCCCCATGCTCTAACACTAGGCTACCTGCTGCTGCATATGTTGCACCGCCGTGCTACTTGCTGATTATGTAAGCCCAGAAGACCATAGGCCTATTTTATATGTGCATAGACCTGTTTTAATTAAATATCTTCCCCTCTAATCAGGGGCTGATTCAGACCTGGGACAACAGGTTTGTGCAATTAATTATGAGGTGAAAAACAGTAGTGGTAGGGACTAGGATTGGGCGATATACTGAATCCTGGGTTATTTTTGAAATACCCTCTGTATGATTTTCCATTACAGTCAATAGTTTTTAATAAATGTGAATATTTGTACATTTTAAATGAATACCTGCAGTCAACTTGTCCACTAGGTATTAGGTAAAACTGAGGGCCTTCATAATTTCGCCTGTTAAATTAGTTTTAATTATATATCTTACCAATAATAGTTTCCCAAAACAGCTGTTTTGAGCCACTCATGTATTTATTTACCAAGTAGCAAAACAACCCAAGAAGCTCTTGTTTAGCTCAAGTTTCCTGCAGCGCAACTTAAGTGAGATGATCACGTTACATTTGTATGAAATTCACTACTAATATTTGCCAGCTATACATCTTATACCTATTAAGTTAACTACACTACATACAGTGCCTTTAAAGTATTCAGACCTCTTTACTTTTTCCACATTAGGTTAAGTTAGTCTTATTCTGAAATTGATTACAAAAGAAAAATAAAATAAATCTCAATCTACACACAATACCCCACTAATGACAAAGTGAAAACAGGTTTTTATACACTTTTACCAATGTATATAAAAAATATAAAAACATACCTTATTTACATGACTATTCAGACCCCAAATTGAGCTCAGGTGCATCCTGTTTCAATTGATCATTCTTGAGATGTTTTTACAACTTGATTGGAGTCCACCTGTGGTACATTCAATTGATTGAACATGATTTGGAAAGGCACATGTCTATATAAGGTTCCAGCGTTGATAGTCCATGTCAGAACAAAAACCAAGCCATGAGTTCGAAGGTATTGTCCGTAGAGCTCCAAGACATGATTGTGTCGAGGCACAGATCTGGGGAAGGGTACCGAAAATGTCTGTCACGTTGAAGGTCCCCAAGAACAGAGTGGCCTCCATTTTTAAATGGAAGAAGTTAAGAACCTCCAAGAGTCTTCCTAGAGCTGGCCGCCCAGGCCAAACTGAGCAATTGGGAGAGAAGGGCCTTGGTCAGGGAGGTGACCAAGAACCCGATGGTCACTCTGACAGAGCTCCAGAGTTCTTCTGTGGAGATGGGAGAACCTTCCAGAAGGACAACCATTTCTGCAGCACTCCACCAATCAGGCCTTTTATGGTAGAGTGGCCAGACAGAAGCCACTCCTCAGTAAATTGCACATGACAGACAGCTTGGAGTTTGGCGAAAGGCACCTTAAAGACTCTCAGACCTTGAGAAGCAAGATTCTCTTGTCTGATGAAACCAATATTGAACTATTTGGTCTGAATGCCAAACGTCACGTCTGGAGGAAAACTAGCAACATCCCTATGGTGAAGCATGGTGGTGGCAGCATCATGCTGTGGGGATGTTTTTCAGCGGCAGGGACTGGGAGACTAGTCGGGATTGAGACAAAGATGAACGGAGCAAAGTACAGAGATCCTAGATCAAATCCTGCTCCAGAGTACTCAAGACCTCGGACTGGGGCAAAGGTTCACCTTCCAACAGGAAAACAACCCATAAGCAAACAACCAAGACAACGCAGGAGTGGCTTCGGGACAAGTCTCTGAATGTCCTTGAGTGGCCAAGCCAGAGCCTGTACTTCAACTCAATCTGTCATTTCTGGAGACCTGAAAATAGCTGTGCAGCAACACTCCCCATCCAACCTGACAGAACTTGAGAGGATCTGCAAAGAAGAGAAACTCCCCAAATACAGGTGTGCCAAGCTTGTTGCGTCATATCCAAGAAGACTCGGTGCTGTAGTAGCTGACACAGGTGTTTCAACAAAGTACTGAGTAAAGGGTCTGAATACTTGTGCAAATGTGATATTTTAGTTTTGTATTTTTAATACATTTGTAAATATGGAAAAAAAACTGTTTGCTTTATCATTACGGGGTATTGTGTGTAGTTTGATGAGGGGGGGAAATTATTTAATCCCTTTTAGAATAAGGCTGTAATGTAACAAAAATGTGGAAAAAGTCAAGGGGTCTGAATATTTATGTATATGTGATATTAAAGTTTTTGCTTTGTCATTATGGGGTATTGTGTGTAAATTGATGGGGGGGGGGGGGGGGTGATTTAATACATTTTTGAAAAGGCTGTAACGTAACAAAATGTGGAACAAGTCAAGAGGTTTGAATACTTTCCGAAGGCACTGTATACAAAAGTATGTGGTATCCCCTTCAAATGAGTGGAATTGGCTATTTCAGCCACACCCATTGCTGACAGCTGTATTAAATCGAGCACACCGCCATGCTATCTCCATAGACAAACATCGGCAGTTGAATGGCCTTACTGGAGAGCTCAGTGACTTTCAACATGGAACCATCATAGGATGCCACCTTTCCAACAAGTCAGTTCGTCTAACTTCTGCCCTGCTAGTGCTGCCCCGGTCAACTGTATGTGCTGTTGTTGTGAAGTGGAAACGTCTTGGAGCAACAAGTGGTAGTCCACACAATCTCACAGAATGGGACCGCCAAGTGCTGTAGCGTGTAAACAATCTTCTGTCCTTGGTTAAAACACGCACTACCGAGTTCCAAACTGCCTCTGGAAGCAACGTCAGCACAAGAACTGTTCGTTGGGAACTTAATGAAATATCAGGGGAACACTACCTGTCCGACTGCATAGTGCCCACTGTAAAGTTTGGTGGAGGAGGAATAATGATTTGGGGCTGTTTTTTATGGTGTGGGCTAGGTCCTTTAGTTCCAGTGACGGGAAATCTTGACGCCGCAGCATGCAATGACATTCTAGACCATTCTGTCCTTCCAACTTTGTGGCAACAGTTTGGGGAAGGCCCTTTCCTGTTTCAGCATGACAATGCCCCCGTGCACAAAGCGAGATCCATACAGAAATGATTTGTCGTTCGGTGTGGAAGAACTTGACTGGTCTGCACAGAGCCCTGACCTCAACCCCAGCTAACACATTTGGGATGAATTGGAACGCTGACTGCGAGCCTGTCCTTATTGCCTAACATCAGCACCTGACCTCAATAATGCTCTTGTGGCCTGAATGGAAGTCCCCGCAGCAATGTTCCAACATTTAGTGGAAAGCCTTCCCAGAAGAATGGAGGCTGTTATAGCAGCAAAGTGGGGACCAACTTTATATTAATGCACATGATTTTGGAACAAAGTGTTCGAGGTGCAGGTGTCCACATACATGTAGCATATCCAGCTGGGTTTTGCTAACATTAACTTAGTGCCTGACGTTAGCTTGCAAGATCAAGCTTGTTGGTAATAGCAGCAGAGACAATCCCCTCCTGTAATAAGATACCTGCTGTCAAATGTTTTTTTTTTGTGTGTGTGCTGCAAGCTGTGTTTTGAGATACTTGCATAACTTTATTAGCTGTGTTGTCTGTCTTAGTAGTACATGTTTGCATGCGCTCATTAACATTTACCTGGCATTTAAAAACAAATGTCCCTAGCAATTAAAAATAAATATCGATAAGAGTGGAAAAGGTGGGCGTGCATTTCTTTTTTTATATTCATAAGGATTCCCAGCGGCTACTCTTCCTGGGGTCCAAACAGGAAACAGCTCGGTAGGTAATCAGCTTCCTGACCTCAATTAACCTTCTCTGGGATGGTCACGTTTACAATTAATAATTCTTCCAGAGTATTCATCAAATAAATTAACTCCATGTGGCCTAATCTATGATTGAGAGAGAGTGGAACACTGAGTGGAACACTCAATTGTATAAAATGACTGAAGGTGCTGTTTACGATCAGTTGTCAGATTGAATGTAGGACAAAGGGTTTGTGTTGTGAGTGTGCTGTTAATACGGTGATTTAGTTGACACTAATGAGTCACTGGTTGAGGGGGAACAGCCAGGGAGGTTGATCTATCTGGTGAAGACATCTCAAAGGCCTCTCTTCTGACGGATTTTGTGAGCCCAGAAGACCATGACCTAATATATACAGTTCATTCGGAAAGTATTTAGACCCCTTGACTTTTTCCACATTTTGTTACGTTACAGCCTTATTCTAACATGGATTCAATTGGGGGGGGGAGGGGTTTGGTGGCGATTACAGCATAGAGTCTTCTTGGGTATGACGCTACAAGCTTGGCACACCTGTATTGGGGAGTTTCTCCCATTCTATGCACATCCTTTCAAGCTCTGTCAGGTTGGATGGGGAGCATCGCTGCACAGCTATTTTCAGGTCTCTCAAGGACATTGAGACTCGTCCCGAAGCCACTCCTGCATTGTCTTGGCTGTATGCTTAGGGTTGTTGTCCTGTTGGAAGGTGAATCATGAGCGCTCTGGATCAGGTTTTCATCAAGGATCTCTCTGTACTTTGCTCTGTTCTTCTTTCCCTCGATCCTGACTAGTCTCCCAGGCCCTGCCTCTGAAAAACATCCCCACATCATGATGCTGCCACCACCATGCTTCACTGTAGGGATGGTGCGAGGGTTCCTCCAGATGTGACGCTTGTCATTCAGGCCAAAGGGTTCGACCTTGTTTTCATCAGACCAGAGAATCTTGTTTCTCATGGTCTGAGAGTCCTTTTGGTGCCTTTTGGCAAACTCCAAGCTGGCTGTCATGTGTCTTTTACTGAGGAGTGTCTTCCTGGCCACTTCCTACCTTAAAGACCTGATTGGTGGAGTGCTGTAGAGATGGTTACCCTTCTGGAATGTTCTCCCATCTCCACAGAGGAACTCTGGAGCTCTGTCAGAGTGACCATCGGGTTCTTGGTCACCTCCCTGATCAAGGCCCTTCTCTCCCGATTGCTCAGTTTGGCCTGGGCGGCCAGCTCTAGGAAGACTCTTGGAGGTTCCAAACTTCTTTCATTTAAAAATGGAGGCCACTGTGTTCTTCGTAACCTTCAATGTTGCAGAAATGTTTATGTACCCTTCCCCAGATCCTGGGATTTGGATTGCCTCTACGCAATCCTTTTCTCGGAGCACTATGGACATTTCCTTCGACCTCATAGCTTGGTTTTTGCTCTGACATTCACTGTCAACTGTGGGACCTTTTTGTATAGACATTCAATCAATTGAATTTACCACAGGTAGACTCCAATCAAGTTGTAGAAACATCTCAGGGATGATCAATTGAAACAGAATCCAGCTCAATTTCGAGTCTCATAGCAAAGTATCTGAATATTTATGTAAGTAACATTTCTATTTGTCTACATTTCTAAAGACTTGTTTTTGCTTTGTCACTATGGGGTATTGTGTGTAGATTGAGGAAAATGTTTTATTTAATCCATTTAGAATAAGGCTGTAATGTAACTAAATGTGGAACAGTTAAGAGGTCTGAATACTTTCTGAACGCACTGTTAATATACAACTAACTCTTATGTAAATGTCCTGTACTTTGGGCTATGTTTTAGGTATCATTTTCAGTTTCGGCATATGTATTTACCAGTGTCTGGTAATTGACTCAAATCTAAATGTAGCCTAAATATTTTTATTAATACGTTTCTTTCATGTATGTAAATTTACTTTTTGTTTTATCCTCAAAGCACCCTTAGTTTTTATATATATATATATATATATATATATATATTGTAGCTCCAGGTAGGGCTGTTACGGTGACTGTATTACCGCCACACTGGCAGTCACGAGTCATGACCACAGTCAAATTCCACGTGACTGTTTAGTCTCGGTAACTAGCTTCTCCAAGCTCTGATGCTGCTGCTGGTCATTAGTAGCCTACCAAACTCGTTAACTGCCTGGTACTCAGCACTCTATTGTCCCTCTAATCACTCTTACGTCAATGCAAATGTCTTAGAAAATCTAATCAAACACTTAATGAGAGCCCATGAGCTCATGTTGCGCAACATTTCTATAGGCTATGCAATTGCATGAGAGAACAAGAGTTTTGATGTTCTCTATTAAAAAGAGGATCCCATCAGCTTCTATAGGCTGACTAAATATTTATTTCTCAACTTTCCTAATATTAAACACATTGGTTCTCTTTACAACAGCTTACCTGGCTGGCATGATAATGAACTATGTGAAAAGTGTCCTCCATTAGGTATTTAAATGCATAGATGACATGTATTTTTTCCCCCTGCCCATGTTTCGAGACATGTGCATGACAATGTTCCATTCTAAATAAATAACAAATGCACACATTATTTAGTATTTGTAAAGACGAGATTAAATCAAGAACAGTCTGATGGGTGACTATTAGCGTATCACTTGGAATGATGTCCAGCTTGTGTGCAGTAAGACAAGAAACGGCACATGCCTTTTTTCTTCTTTTTTTCCGACTTTTCAAATCATAGTGGCACACCTCATTTAGCCTAGCCCATAGGCCTATATTTTTTTATAAGAATTGTTTCACAACTAAAGTGGCCAAAACGTCTTACAATTAAGCACATTAATCTGCTTTACAACGGGTATAGAGCCTAACTAGCATACATGCGCGGCATGTGAGTTTCAAGTTTGGGGAAGATCATTTTCAACATTAAAATGTACCTTTTTATAATAAAAGCTTTGCACTTGCAGTCATTTTTGAGAATGGTGTTTTCCCACTAATTGATTGCATTTTGGAACATTCACATTTATTTGCTGCGCTTACAATGTTAAGAAATAGTTTATCAAGCATTTAAGCTAAATGTTCTGATCTGTTGCGTCAGCCCCATTTGCTTTTGAATATTATTTTTTTATCCAAGTGGTTGTATTAATTTGGGACCTATTGCATCCCACAATTGTCCCAGACAATGTTTAGAATATTTGGTTCTATGCAAGGTAGTAGATTGACATAGGCTAGTACTTTTGCTGTTTGTTAGGCCTACTTATTTTGTTGGCTGATGAAAAGTAAATGTGGACAGTTCTTCCAACCTCTGAATTGGATAAGGACGCGCACAGTTGTGTCCTTGGGGGAGGGTTTGGCCGGTCGTGATTTCCTTGTCCAATGACTCCTTGTGGCAGCCGGGAAGCTGTTTTCATTCGCCAGCTGGACGGTGTTTCCTCCGACATATTGGTGTGGTTGGCTTCTGCGTTAAGAGGTCATTGTGTCAAGAAGCAGTGTGGCTTGGCAGGGTCGTGTTTTGGAGGACGCATGGCTCTTGACCTTCGCCTCTCCCGAGCCCGAAGGGGAGTTGCCTTGGGACAGATGCTAACATTTCCTGGCTGCTGAGAATGAAAAATGAAGGCACCTAAAACAACCATCAACCTTTCTGGCTTCGTGCCATAAAACTATAAGAAATATTTGATCACAATGATCATGCTGATTCAGAATCAATCTCTCGCTCTCGCTCTCTCTCACTCTCTCAAGGTGACAAGACAGATCACAAAGTGTTAAAGCCTACTGCCCCTCTGGTTCCCCCCAAGAAACCTGTACCCCCGCCAAGCAAGGGAAGACCAGCCAGCCTCCCTCCAAAACGACCAGACAAGCCTCTCGCACCCTCCCCAGGGTCCAAGTAAGTTTCCCCGTACTTCTGCCCGTCTTTCTTTTCTACCATCTCTCCCTCCGTTCAAACATCCATTCGGCCGGTGTGTGAGCCGTCTAGGGTCACATATTGGGTATATACACTGCACATTGAGGAAGGACAACATTGCCTAGTCTGACTCATGCCTCTATGTTGCATAATAATGTTAATAAACTAATGTAAACACTAACAAACCAATGTATTTAGTTTCTTTGTTTGTCATGCCTTTAGACATTTTATTCCTTCTGAAATATGCTATTTTCTAAATCTACAGGTAATAAAGCCAGAATCCTTCATTTTTCTAGGTGTACTAGTGCTCCTAAATAAAGATTCCAGGTCGCATAGCAAAATATCAGGCACATATGCAAATAAAATGGTCTCACTGTACCACTACTGTTTACAACAATTACTAATGGTACTACTGTTACTGATGTTGGTTTCCCCCATATACAGGCACAATGGAGAGGTGCCTTCCACGCGACCAAAGTCTGACATTGAGCCAACATTACCCACTAAATCAAAAACGCTGTCCGGTGACTGGGGGGACAAAGCCCTTGACATGGGTATGTATGGCTCTGCTGAAGTGAACTTTTATTTTGAGGACATTCTGAGCATTAAGACCTTGAACAAGACACACTTCACTTCCACAATTATAAAGCTCCATGATAATATTATTATACTGAACAAAAATATAATTGCAACATGCAACCATTTCAACAATTTTACTGAGTTACATTTCATAAGGAAATCAGTCAATTTTAAATAAATGAAGTAGGCCCTAATCTATAGATTTTACATGACTGGGCAGGGGTGCAACCCTGGGTGGGCCTTGGAGGGCATAGGCCCACCCACTGGGGAGCCAGGCCCAGCCAATCAGGAGTTTTTCCCCACAAAAGGGCTTTATTACATACAGAAATACTCCTTGGTTTAATCAGCTGTCCGGGTGGCTGGTATCAGACGATCCCACAGGTAAAGAAGCCAGATGTGGAGTTCCTGGGCTGGCATGGTTACACGTGGTTGCCACAATACCAGTATTATGGAAAACAAAAAAACATGAAGTGGACTAAATTTCCTGAGGAAAACAGTCCTATTGTTGGAAACAAACAGCCTTATGTTGTCACCCAGAATCACACGTTTCTTTTCCAAGCTATAGCACACTATATTTCACAAACAGTACGTTTTTTTTAAAGGACCAAAGAGTTTAACCTGTTTTGCCTTTTTGCCAAGGAAAATCAGGTATTGTAAGGTATCGTGACAACTGCAATTGAAAGCATGGGGTGTTTCCACACAGGAAGTTCCAGACACTTGTAGAATCTATGCCACGGTGCATTGATGCAGTTCTAGTTGCTCGTGGTGGCCCAATGCCCTATTAAGACACTATGTTTGCATTTCCCATTGAAAATGGAACCGCTCGAGTCACCCAAAAGGGAATATAACATTGCGTTTAAAATTCGGAATTACACAATTTTGTGTTTACTGTACAACATCTAAAGACCTGCATCACTATACTGAGAGCTTGGCTCTTTCTAAAAGGATGTTTTTTCAAGGCCCCCATACTACACAGTAAGAATGACGATTTGATGATGTGATTTGCTGTATGTAGTAAGTTTCTTAATTAAAAACATGTGACATCACAAAAGGTGTCTGCAACCTTCTATATAAAAATTGAGATTTGTTTGTAAAAAACCAGCTCCTTTTAAAAGCTGTAATCTGTATCAGGTGAAAGGGCGCCACTGGTCGCCCCAGCACTTTTGTTATTGTTTTTGTTTTGATGATGAAACTGAGGAGAGGAGCATCCAGTATGGTGGGGATAAAAATATTGCAGTATATACTATGCTGTTCTATCGCGCATGGAAAGATGTACAATGATGTCCAAGTTTAGTTTTTTTTATGGTTTTAAAAAATAACAGTATTGGTTGTCTGAAGTAACTTCTTTTTTGAAATATATATTTTTTTTAACTCAAAATAGTTCAAAGTGCTTAATTAATTTTAAAGTGGTGTACTAGTAGCTACTGGGGATTGCTCCTCCTGCTGCAACAGGATGTTGGAGTAATGGCTCCAAGAGCAGAAAACACTGACCTAAAGGGAGGGCAATGAGCTCAAAACCCTTATTCATAATTCAGTTTTCATTTGGGTTATTCTTATTTGGACATTATTTTAAATGTTGGCTTCCAACTTTTAAAAGGTGCAATACGCTTTTTGTGTTCATTAAGAACTTAGTTTTGCTAACATTATGCGTATTTTGTGATTTGTTTGCCCTTTTGAAGCATATCGGTAGATTGACAATGATTCTCTATCACAGATGAAAATGGAGACATATTTAAACTCTGAAACGCATGGGTTTAATGTCAGTCACTGCTTCCTTTTTAAAGCAATTCAGGTGTACTTTGACACATTACCAAATGCTCTTAGGTATGTGGACAGCTTTGCCCATTAAATACATAATCACTTAAAAAATATATATATATTTTAGAGTTGTTGTTGCTAATGTGTTGATTTAATCCTCTAAACCCGTGGAAAGATCTTTTTTCAGCTTGTGTCCTGAGTTCAGAGGGATAAAGGAGGATAGAGGATAGACGGAAAGGGGAGGTTGTTTCTGTTTACATCCTCTCGTTTCACGCCATGGACAATCACAAATAGGAAAAACATTAAGAGAAGAGCTTTTAGGAAGAGAGTAAAGGATGGAGAGAGACAGAAAGGTGAAGACGAGGGAGTTTAGGTGAGGCGAGTTCTCAGAATGTAGGTGGGGGGCCGATGCCGAGAACAATGAATCTGGCAACGTTTTTCCACTCCTCAATTGTCCAATGTTGTTGATCATGTGCCCACTGGAGCCGCTTATTCTTGTTTTTACCTGATAGGAGTGGAACCCGGTGTGGTTGTCTGCTGCAATAGCCCACTCGTGACAAGGACCGACGAGTTGTGCTTTCCGAGATGCAGTTCTGCACACCGTTATGTGCCTGTTTGTGGCCAAATTCTTGCCATTCTCCTTCGACTTCTCATCAAACTGTTTTCGCCCACAGGACCTCCGCTGACTGGATGTTTTTTGTTTGGCGCACCATTCTCTGTAAACAATAGACACTGTCGTGCGTGAAAAGCTCAAGAATCTGGCCATTTCTGAGATACTCAACTGGCACGCTTAGCATCTACGAGCATACCACGCTGAACATCGCTTAGGTCACTCGTTTTGCCCATTCTAATGTTCAATTGAACAGTAACTGAATGCCTTGATGCCTGTCTTGCCTGCTTCATATAGCTAGCCACAGCCACGTGACTCACTGTCTATAGGGGTTAACCATTTTTGTGAAACGGGTGGTGTACCTAATATACTGGCCAGAGTGTATAGAGTACCTTGCAGTACAAAGTTTTGATTGGTTTATAGTTTAGTACTCAGCAGCATTTGCCTGAACAAACGTTTTGAAAAAAATAGCACAAATTGGCATTGCCAACAAAAGGAAATGTTTTCAGAATATGTAAATATACACTACGTAAAAAACAGCTCTTCCCTCGACAGAGATGAATCATCCAAAAAACAAATACAGATAGCTTGCTATGGCCCACTGCCTAATAATGACAGTGTGGAGGATAGGGAGTCGTGTCTGTGAGCCATACCGCTAAAAGCGACAAAATAGCTGCTAAAACCAGGATGGCTCTCAGCTCCAGAGGTCATCAGCCCCATGGGCTCAGGGCATGAAGACAAACACGGAAACACACTCCTCATTCTCCTTTACCTCCATCTTCACTCCTCTGGGAGTTCTGCAATCTTACTTAAGATCCTGTCTATAGTCTTTAAATAGGACTATATAGTGCTTACCTAGATTGTAGTGATGGCTTTGTGTTATAGTGATTGAAGATGGTGTCATACTGTGTGGCAATGTTTCAAAGTATACAATTCTCAAGACCGTCTTAAAGTAACTGTCCAGTGTTTCCATATTTCTATGAAATATGACCTATAATTAATTACAAAATGTGTAAAATCGTTTTCCTTTAAAAAATGGTTATCCAAAATGTTACCTTTTTTTCCTCTTCCTCTGTGAAGAACTGATGAGCTTTGATCTGTCGTCTACCTCCGAGAAGCTGTTTCACCCCACCGCTAACAGGCCAAAGATGCCAGGCAGGAGGCTGCCCGCTCAGTTTGGAGGAGGCCACTCGGTGAGTACACACACCGTGAAATATCAACATGCTACGGAGAACACACAACTCTGCACACCCACACGCCATGTGTTCATCTTGCTCCATACATTACATTGAGACATCAAATTCCTCTCAGAATTTCCACATGCAGGACCTCTCTGTACATTAAATGTACATCACCATATTCCTTATCTGCACCTCATGATGGGTTGGGGTGAGATAGGAACAGGGTAGTAAACGCCCAATTGAAAAGACATTTGACTTACTTGAAGGGCTGAGAGGTGACTTGTCGGGTCGTTCCGATTTGTCTTTGATTGACTGAGTTCCCTGAAGAGTAATATGAAAGCTCTCCATTAGAAACGGGGGAACATGACAAGCCAGAGTGTTTCAGTCAGTGTCTGACAAGGTGTGTCATAAACTGAGCAGACCTGTTGTGATTTGTTTTCTGTCTTCTCAGCCAAACAAGGACATCAGCGTGGAGAAAACCTTAAAGTTGGACGAGGAGGAAGCACCCAAACCAAAGTTGATAGACACAAGAAAGGTAACGATGACATTGACGTGTCTGATCGTATTGGTCAGTGTCTGTCCTGTATTGAACTTGTATGTTTGGTACACCTAGAACCATTCCAAAACAACTATTTTGTATGTATGGATCAATGTACATTAGATCTATCTCAGTTCAGACACTTGTCATTCGTCCCAAATGCATCCTATTGCTGCAAGTTAGTCATTTCAGCCAATGTTTTCCCTCAGTGGAGAATTCATACAGAGGACACAGCACCCCAAAAGAAGAACAGCAAAGCATATGTCTAAGGTTTGACTATAGAAATGAACTAATACATCCCATGAAAAATGGACTGCAACCATCTGGTGGTTTTTAGTTAAGTCATAGATACGTCTTGGAGACCTCTCTCAGTACCTCTGAGTAATCCCTCACTAATATGTCTAAATTGTCCTCTTATCTTGATGAACCCTGATCCCTCCAGGACAGCACAGTCGCAAGCCTGGCGTACACACAACAGTGTTGTGGCGCCAACATCACTAAAGACTTAACATGGTCCATACACACCCGTGCAGTCGTGAAGAGGGCATGGCATCGGACTCTTCCCCCTCAGTAGACTGAAAAGATTTAGCATAGGCCATCAGATCCTCAGTGTTCTACAACCGCACCATCGAGAGCATCTCGACTGGCTGCATCACCGCTTGGTATGCCAAATGCACCGACCTTGACCGCAAAGCCCTACAGAGGGTGGTGCCGACAGCCCAGTATGTCACTGGGGCCATGTTCACTGCCATCCAGGATCTCTATATAAGACGGTGTCGGAAGAAGGCCCGAAAATCTGCCAAAGACTCCATCCATCCATGCTATATTATCGCTAAATAGCCATAATAACCTGAACTACCTGCACTGACTCTACGCACACTCACTAGACCAGTGGTCACCAACCTTTTTTTAAATCAAGATCTCTTTGAGTCAAAATGCATTTCGAGATATACCGCTCAGATTTTTTTTAAACATGACTTCAAAAACCTCAAAAGCCTATTCAACATTAACCTATTAAAAACACTTACTTAGAAATGAGGTTTTGTAGTAGGCTATATGGCTAATACATTATCACTGCATATTGGCTATGTTGAATTGCCCTGCCAATGTTCTTCTCAGACCATTTTGAAATAAAAACTATTTTTTTAATTGGTATGATCATACTAGTAATAGATCATGTGTTGTATTACTTGTAAAACACAGCTGAGTGAGCATAATTCGCTTTTTTATTTTACTGGACTGATGTCCTGCATCTGATGGTCAGTCTGAGGGGAGGGAGAGGGCAGCGGGGAGAAAAGGTGGGGACAGTCCTCCAGCTGATGGTGAAACTCAAGTCACATTCCGTTATTTCTGCCTCATGCACCAATTCATGTTATTAATCCGATGTCCAGATGAAGTTTAATATTACTCTATATAAAAAAAGAGACAAGCTGCTAATAATAACAACACAAGCTTATCGAAACACTGCTATACTCATTCATTGCAGCTGCAGTGCTGGTTGTAGCGTGAGTGGAGGTAGGGAGAACGCGCATTTTAATGCTTATACAATATAAATGTGTTGAACAAGGTGTTGACAGTGCTGAATAACTTCAACATTAACTTACTCATAAAAACTGCAGCGCTTTGTTGTATTCGTTGAGTCTCTCTCTAGTCATGGTTTTAAAAGTTTGGACATATCACAGTATTAACTTTGCTGTGCGCTAGATGCTTCTTTTTACATCTATGGCTCAAGGAAACTGCAGACATGATGATCTGAGCTATCTGATTGGTCAGCGGTTGGCCTTTAGGTAAACTTGATTTGCTCTCTGGGCCTGCCGAGTAGGCGGGGTTCTACCTTCAGACACATGAAATGACTCAAAATGGGAACATTTTGGCTTCCCGGCACTAGGGCTGCTGAATCAAGTGCACCTACCGCAAGAATCACAAAATGAATAAAAAACGAGTAATGCCTTGGTGGAATGCCTCGGCGACCACTGCACTAGACTATATATACACACCATATAATCACTCACTCTCACACTACATTGACACTCCCACACAAAACCAACATACATACACTACAAACACGCATACAGACGCAACACAAACACACACATTACACTCACTTTTACACTGTACACTTTAGCCTGCCTTCATGTACATATGTACACTAAATTACCAAAAGTATGTGGACACCAGCATGGTTAACATCTCGTTCAAAAAATCATGGGCATTAAAATGGAGTTGGTCCCCCCCCCTTGTTGCTATAACAGCCTCCACTCTTCTGGGAAGGCATTCCAATAGATGTATGAACATTTCTGCAGGGTCTTGCTTCGATTCAGCCACGAGCATTAGTGAGGTCGGGCACTGATGATGTGCAATTAGGCCTGGCTCTCAGTCGGCGTTCCAATTCATCCCAACAGTGTTTGATGGGGTTGAGGTCAGGGCTCTGTGCAGGCCAGTTCTTCCACACCGAACTCGACAAACCATTTCTGTATGGACCTCGCTTTGTGCACGGGGGGGGGGGGGGCGTTGTCATGTACACTACGTCGTCATTGTAAATAAGAATTTGTTCTTAACGGACCTGCCTAGTTAAGTAAAGGTTAAATAAATAAAAATGTATGCTGAAACAGAAAAGGGCCTTCCCCAAACTGTTGCCACAAAGTTGGAAGCACTGAGTTGTCTAGAATGTCATTGTATGCTGTAGCGTTAAGATTTCCTTTCACTGGAACTAAGGGGCCTCGCCCAAACCATGAAAAACGACCCCAGACCATTATTCCTCCTTCAACAAACTTTACAGTTGGCACTATGTATTCTCGCAGGTAGCGTTCTCCTGGCATCCGCCAAACCCAGATTCGTCCATTGGACTGGCAGATGGTGAAGCATGATTAATCACTCCAGAGAACACATTTCCTGTGCTCCAGAGTGCAGTGGCGGTGAGATTTACACCACTCCAGCCAACGCTTTGCATTGCACATGCTGATCATAGGCTTGTATGCGGCTACTCGGCCATGGAAACCCATTTCATGAAGCTCCCGACAAACAGTTCTTATGCTGACTTCGCTTCCAGAGGCAGTTTGGAACAGAAGATTTTTACGCGCTATGCGCTTTACCACATGGCGGTCCCATTCTGTGAACTTGTGTTGCCTACCACTTCGCGGCTGAGCCGTTGTTGCTCCTAGACGTTCCCACTTCACAGTTGACCGGGGAAGCTCTAGCAGGGCAGAAATTTGATGAACTGACTTGTTGAAAAGGCATCCTATAATGGTGCCATGTTGAATGTCACTGAGCTCTTCAGTAAGGGCATTCTACTGCCAGTGTTTTCTAATGGAGATTGCATGCTTGATTTATACACCTGTCAGCAACAGGTGTGACTGAAATAGCTGAATCAACTAATTTAAAGGGGTGTCCTCATACTTTTGTATATATAGTGTACCTCAAACACATTTATCTGGTACTGTATATAGCGCCATTTATTGAATTTTTGGTTTTCACCCGTTGTATTTGGCGCATGTGAAAAATAACACTTGATTTGAGTCAAACGCACTAACGCAGATATTCGCACACATTCACTAAATCATTCTCTTGCATTCCTACACACACACTCAGGTCCAGTGTAAGGCAGGTGGTTCTCATTAGCACAGGAGGCTAGGCTACAGTCACACTGGGACACTGTTAATAACTTAGCTAGTTGTCCTGCAGATGCGAGATGAAGCGCATCCTCACTTTTCTAATGAAGACTTTGTTTCCATGCTCAGCTGGAGACTGAGGGGAGTACAACGTCCTCCACCTCCATGCTAACAACCATGCCATTAGAATGGTCATTCTAGAACCTCTCCTTTCTCCACAGACCGTACAAATCCCCAGAGCTCTCTATAGTGAAGGCATGCTGTCTTCATCCTGTTATTCCCAGACTCACACCAACCCATTAAACACAGGCGGCTAATTGTCACCTTCCAGTTAGCATGCGGCTTTCACTATAATTGCATTGAGGATATGAGAGATTTTGTATGTGCTTCACGTCCCATCTTATCGTCCACATTAAGGCACACCTTGTATTATTGGCTGACAGACCATGGGCTGGAGGTTGTGGGGAAACTTCACAGTGGAGATATCATGATTTGGGAGCAATAAGAGCCCTTGTGATGGTCTGTGTGAGGAGACCAGCCCCACTGGAGGCCCTTTCAAAGGACCCACCAGACCCGTCATTTATCAGTACCACTCAAATCGAGTGAATAATCCCTGCACATCAAGCCCCATTACTGTGGGCTCAGAACTCCTATAGGTTGAATTAAAGATGTTGACCCTCTGACAAAAATAAATAAATGAAAACCATATCCCCCAGGCGATGGAGGTTGAAGATCACAGTATTAAAGCACCCCTGACATAACTTCAGAAGGAAACACATGGAATCAATTGTGTTCAATCTAAATGTTCCGCAGCTTCGGTAGGTACAATAATGCTCAACAACAGCGTGATTAAAATGGCTACTGTAGCTCCCTCCTATGCAGTGATGTCTCGTGGCTAAAGACTAATGTATGTTATGACCAGAAACATTGACTTGATTCGTTTTGAGCAAAGAAACAGACTTTTAATTAGTCAAAATCATTCAGAAAGCTTAAAGGAGTGTCACAGCCAGGGCAAGAATATTTAGGATCCCCCTGTCCAGCTAACAGTATGTGTCTGGTGTCCACAGCCCTCCATGCACAGCTCACACTCCCAGTCTCCTGTCCTTAAGCCCAGCCCATCCCTGTCGGAGGGGTCAAAAGCCTACCTGGTGTCGTTCCCTGGCTGCAGAAGCCCCAGCCCTAGCTTCACCCGAAGCCACAGCCCAGGCCCCAGCACAGAGCCCAAGCCCAGGGCAGAGCCAGAGGAGCAGAGGTCTGAGCTGGAGGACCTCCAATCCCAGATGAAAGAACTGCTGCTGTCTGTGGAGCTCCTCAAGACGCAGCAAATGTAACTAACTACCACTTTCCTTAGATGATGTTGTTCAGTTCCTACGTATTGCGCTCAAACTCTGACTTTAAAGGGATAGTGCGTCGTTTTTGCAGTCAAGCCCTTTTTTCCAAGCAAATGTTGCATTGTTAAGATCCTTTAGCTTCATCATTATCAAAGCTAGCAAGAAATAGCAGTCAACAATTTTTCTTTGTGTACCTTTTTCAGAATAATATTTTATATAGTGCCCTATGGCTTGTTTCTAGGGAGGTATAGACGAGTCACTGTTAGAACTTGAGTGAAGCCTGGTCGGCCAGAGCTGATGGTGATGTGATCTTATCGTTGAGCAGATGCTAGCCAGGCAAGCACTGATGTGAACGTCTTGGCATTGCTTTGCAGGAGAGAGATGGCAGAGCTAAGAAGCGAGCTGGATGAGGAGAAGTTGAAACGAGTGGCCCTGCAGGTAAATTGATCACCATGTCCATCTTTACATCACAGCTTGTCACAGTGTGTTAGCCTGACGGGTCCAGTCAGATGGTGAGAGATGGGCTGGAGAGAGTGAGAGGTATGAACACACAGTACTATTGAACACACCCATGCCGAGTACACACGCACACACACTGCGGGATGCTTTATGGCCCTACTTGGCACTACCCAGGGAGAGACCCAGCCTACCACAACTTTGTCCATCCTTTTCCCCAGGAGCAGTGAAGGGAGGCAGGCCTGTGTAGACCCCCTTCTGGGCCCCAAGCATACACACATCCACCCCGCTAAAGATTCTCTGCCCTCCCCTCCTCCTACCTCAACCCCCTGTTGCTGCGTCCACATGTTGATTTACAGAAGCACTGCAGAGGTCTTATTTAAGACTGGGAACTAAAGTATCTGTCTGCATTCATTCAGAAATAATCCATAGCTTTCTTCCTTAATTTTTGTCTTATTGATTTTTTTCCCCCCCAATCTCTTTCCTGTTCTCCCTCTTTCCCTTTGTTTCTTTCGCTCTCTCTCTCATCTTTGTATTCCATTTACGTCTGAGTGAGAGCTTTTCTCTGAATGCAAGAGATGTTCATATCGTTGCAAATTTCTGCCATCTTCAGTCAACCTGCCTATTAGTATTCAAACGACGGTCAGCATGAAATTATTAATTAGAAGGCATGCTGTGAGTCAGTGTGCCACAACCTCACAGTAATGATTGGTTGTGGTGACTAGGATTTTGATAATTTATACTTGCATAACTTTTACATGTATTCATATATATAGTATTACATTTTTTTAAATATCAGTGTCCATATTGGGTTTCGAGTGGCTAGACCATATGGTTCAAGAGAAAACAGTGGCATTATTTTCAAATAGCTCGGCAACTCTTCCAATTTAGCTCGGCAACTCTTCCAATTTAGCTCGGCAACTCTTCCAATTTAGCTCGGCAACTCTTCCAATTTAGCTCGGCAACTCTTCCAATTTAGCTCGGCAACTCTTCCAATTTAGCTCGGCAACTCTTCCAATTTAGCTCGGCAACTCTTCCAATTTAGCTCGGCAACTCTTCCAATTTAGCTCGGCAACTCTTCAAACTATTTTTTCACAACTGCCACCAGTTTGTCCCCAAAACATTTACAACAAAAACATAAAAAGTTTTTTTTTTTTTTTAAAGGATATGTCATGTTAAAACCCTCATACTAAACACCAATGGTATTCACAGTTTGTTTAGGATAATATTTTACAGATTTGTCATTCTATTTTTACATTTTAAACTTGTTCATATATTTTACATGTGATAAGGCCACACAGAGGGTCAAAGATGATTACTGATGATGATTTACTAGCAATATTTGAACGTTTCCAGTAATATACTCTTGCTTTGCAACCCTAGTGGTGACTCATGATTGAACTCTATTATTCCTGTCATTGATCATAGCTCTGTGCAGCCGTTTTAAAGCGAATATCCTGCAATTCTACAAATTATGCCATGCAGCTGAGAGAAAATGTTGAAGTATTAAAGCTAATTTCCTATGACTCTACATATTCTGCCATGGCGCTAAGAGAACGCATTGTAGTTTTAAAACTAGTTTCCTGCAATTCTATGCATTTTGCCATTACTAATGCTGTGTTTTTTATACTCAAACATAATACCAAAATCAATTCAGCTAAATTTGTTTTTAGAATTTTAAGTTCTTCCGGACTGTCTAGCTTTTACTTTGGTTATTGTTTGTTCTCAAAGATGATATTATTTTTTTAAAGATATAGGTCCATAATTTTTTTCTACACTTAAAGCATTTTTTAACTCCTGGAAATTACATATATTTTTTTAATAATAATTACACTGTTTGCACTTAGGCGACCAAAAAAAAACACTTACACAGCCCGCCCAATGATTACAATGACAGAAGAATCCCTGCTATGCTATGGATGGGTTCATTTGCATCACAAGTGGAAATAATACATTATTAAATTCAAGAGCTGATGCATACTTCCATGTGAGGCTGTTAGCTACGATGTTATCAGAATTGTATCTGATGCTGGTTTCGCATGAGAAAATTTGTTAAATCTGACACTGTGTGTGTTCCTGCCTGCCTTTCAGATGGAGATAGAGAAATTAAAGAAGACAGTTCAGTCGACGTGAAGTCTGACCCAATCAGCCTGGAACATCAGTCACCTATCTGTCTTTCCCTGACCCCGCTGGGCAGAGACTCAGGAGGGGGACGATGGCATTCCTATAATCCTTTTAGATATCAACCTATTCCACATTTGTAAGATTTACATTTTTGCACATGAAGGTTTTCTAGTTATATAAAGGTGTAATTAAATACGGATGTATATGTTTTTTGTTACATTCTAGTTTCTGTTTTGTTTTGCCAACACAAATGATTGAGGCCTTTCTACTGTGCTGGACTGGCATTCTCTATGGGAATGTGTGAGGATTGCTCTCAATACTACTACTGATTCTGTATGAAGCGATAGTTTTTATTGGCGTTTGTTTTCTTATTTTTTACGACTTCCAAGTAGGTAAGTATCCATGTTAGCATCTTTAGATCATAATGAATGATATTGTGATTTGTCTGTTGCTATGGCGGTGTTGTACTCCATTGCTTTGGCATTAGGGAGATTTTATTTTATTTTTTCCTAACATTCCTATCCAGGGTATCACTATTGTGCCTGTTAAAAAAATCTTAGTGTTAATATTGGTAGCTTACATTTATCAAAAGGTTTAGGCTTGCTGCATGATATATATTTTTTAAAGTCTACTGACGATGTGCTTACACAGAGGGCCGTTTTTCTCTTGTACAATTTATGTGAGAAGGTTCTCCCAGAAAGAGCAATTAGAGTCATTGTACAGGTGTATAATATAGATCCTATATTTAGTACCATCAAATACAGCCAATAATAGCCATACTTGAAAAGAGCACCAGTGATTTTACGGGCTAAAACTCCATTTTATTTCATGCCACTGTAAAGATTGTGGCTTACTCATTGATTGTTGTTCTCCTGTACGCCAAATGCTCTGACCCCTTTTATGAACCACATGCTATCTCCTACTCTTTCTCTGTAAAGGAAAGCCATGTGTACTTTTAAAGAGTGAGCAATCTCTTTCCATCCTCCCAGATGAGACCTGAAGTCCTGTATAGCAGTGACCGTTTGTGTGTCTGTTTCCATGTTGTTCTGAATGTGTCACATGTCTTTATGCTTTGACCAACTACAAACATGGAGCATGGAGGTTAACTGGACAGTACACAGTATCTCTGCCATTTCTCAGTACTGTAAGTGAGAGGCTGAATGGAAAGGCATTAGGGAAGAGATCTACTTCATACAGAATGGTTAAGCTCTGCACCTTACTTATGCATCGCCAACACCACTGTTTGTCAGTGAAACATCTGTTGTGACTGTCGAATGGTATTGGAGGACTCCGAGACCCTGCTAGAGTTTAAGTTGAAAGCCTTAAAGATGGACCCAACATTAGTGTGAGCAGGGTGAACTCCTAGAAGGAGTTCATACAAGGTGTTTTTGATGGTATGCATTCTGTGTACCGCTCAGACAAATCATGAAAGAAATCGCCTTTGATAAAAAAGCATCGGTTGCATCTATTTTATGCAGCAATTTGATGATTCTTAATGTGTTACTTAACCATGATGATCAGAAGGATGTTTGCCTCGACTCCAGATCCTCCTGAACACTATGGATGGCCTTCTGTCTGCATCCTTCTGCATATTATATTTTAGCAAGTTAATTATTGCTTTACATTTTAAGTATATAGTACCAGTCAAAAGTTTGGACACACCTACTCATTCCAGGGTTTTTCTTTATTTTTGCTATATTGTAGAATAATAGTGAAGACATCAAAACAATGAAATAACACATATGGAATCATGTAGTAACCAAAAGTATGAAACAAATCAAAATAGATTTTAGATTCTTCAAAGTTGTCACCCCTTGCCTTTACTTTGAGGAGTCTAAAATCTATTTTGATTTGTTTAATTCTTTTGGTTACTACATGATTCCATATGTGGTATTTCAAAGTTTTGAGATATATATATATATATATATACTGATCTCACAAAATGTCTTATCCAGGAAATATGTTGTCCTTCACAAGAGTACACCAAGCTGTGTACTATCCTCAGGCTTATCTTATCCCTTAAAAGAAAGCATTCCTGATCACGGGCTGTGTGTGTCCATGTGTATATGATAAGGAAGCCTGAGAGCCTGTGTGTGTGTCTGAGGTTGGATTTTAGGTTTGTAAGTGTGTTTGGCCTTGTTGACATGCTGATCCCTAAAGCAATAAGAATCTGTAATGTCTCGTTTCCATCCCCCCATGTTTCGCATGGCTACATTCTAAGTTGAGGTTGACTAAAGAGATAATCATGCAAAGATATATACAGTATGTATATATAAAGAAAAGGCTATCCATGTAACGGTTATTTGGCTTAATTACTGTACATTCCATTATTTGATGCAAAGAAAATAGGAAATATGTGCACATTTAACATCTTCAAGTGATCTTGTTTACATGTGCTGTGAAATTGCATGAAATTAGATATTTTTTTTCCTAAATGAATAAATATCTTTATTTACACTCATGAGTACCAGATTATTTTATAATCATTTGTTATTGTGTTATGTGATTTTGTCCACTGGTTGAGCTTGATCTCGTCTTTCGTAGGTACACCACACCCTCACGGGGAGTCCTTTTCATGGCTTGGTAAAGCCAGAGGACATGTTTACTCATCAGTAAATGGAAGCAGCAGAGAATATTGACACACAGCTGAATTGATAGACTCCCTTGCTCTAATAGCATGTGGACCTATCTTGGAAGCATATAGTAGCTCTCCTATCTAGGATGAATCAGAGCTGACTTTATACAGTGCATTCGAAAAGTATTCAGTCCCCTTGATTTCTTTCCACATTTTGTTACAGCCTTATTCTAAGATTGATTCAATTGTTTTTTTCCCCTCATCAATCTACATACAATATCCCATAATGACGAAGCGAAAACAGGTTTTTAGAAAATGTCAAATGTATTCAAAATAAACTGAAATCACATTTACATAAATATTCAGACCCTTTACTCAGTACTTTATTGAAGCACCTTTGTCAGCAATTACAGCCTTGAGTCTTCTTGGGAATGATGCTACAAGCTTGGTACACCTGTATTTGGGGAGTTTATCCCATTCTTCTCTGCAGATCGTTTCAAGCTCTGTCAGGTTGGAGGTGGAGCGTTGCTGCACAGCTATTTTCAGGTCTCTCCAGAAATGTTCGATCGGGCTCTGACAGGGCCACTCAAGGACATTGAGACTTGTCCAGAAGCCACTCCTGCATTGTCTCGGCTGTGTGCTTAGGGTCGTTGTCCTGTTGGAAGGGGAACCTTTGCCCCAGTCTGAGGTCCTGAGTTTCCAGGTTTTCATTAAGGATCTATGTACTTTGCTTCGTTAATCTTTCCCTCAATCCTGACTAGTCTTCCAGTCCCTGCCGCTGAAAAACATCCCCACAGCATGATTCTGCCACCACCAAGCTTCACCGTAGGGATGGTGCCAGGTTTGCTCCAGATGTGACGCTTGGCATTCAGGCCAAAGAGTTCGATGTTGGTTTCATCAGACCAGAGAATCTTGTTTCTCATGGTCTGAGTCCTTTAGGTGCCTTTGGTACCCTTCACCAGATCTGTGCCTCGACACAATCATGTCTCGGAGCTCTACGGACAATTCCACAAACTGTCAACTGTGGGAATTTATATAGACGGGTGTGTGCCTTTCCAAATCATGTCCAATCATTTGAATTTACCACAGGTGGACTCCCAAGTTGTAGAAAGATCTCAAGGAACATCAGTTGAAACAGGATGCACCTGATCTCAATTTCGAGTCTCATAGCAAATGGTCTGAATAGTTATGTAAATAAGGTATTTCAGTTTATTTTTAATACATTTGCTAACATTTCTAAAAACCTGTTTTCGCTTTGTCATTACTGGGTATTGTGTGTAGATTGATGAGTGGAAAAAATACTTTCTGAATGCACAGTAGCACCCGAACAGGGTAGATGTATTGGAAACCGAGTTCTGTAATTAAATGACAGGAAACTTATTTTTACGCATGTGCATTCTCTAGGGATCCTTAAGCATGCCTGACAACCATAAGCTACATGCATATATATGACATTGGACAGATCGAACCTAATCAATGTGGATTCTTGGAGCACTGCTGTCCTGCAGAGTGAGAGTGACTGTCAGAGGCTACAGTCAATTTCACTGACACCGTCACACAATAGCAACAACATCCAATGTCCTAGCAATGCCACAATGGCAATTTGCAACACCTTTTTGCCCTCTGTTCTCGTCTACTATCTGAACTCTCACTACGTTGTCTATTCTGAAAGCAATTTGCCGCACTCCACTCATAAGGAAAAGGGGGACAGTGAGTCTCCCAGAGACAAAGGCGGGTGTCTTACTGCCTCACGCATCTTTGTCAGCTTGACGATGGCAGCTGTGAGCACTTAAGCCCTCCATACAAAAACTCTGGTTCAGGGGATTGACTAGCATCATGGCAAAGAGCTTTCTCCTGCCTTCCTTTGGTAACACTTTACCCCCAATCCTCCTACTGGAAGCCCAACACAACATGACTGGTATTGTGACACCATGTACAAAGGATTGTGTAAATACAGTTTTCAGTGTGTGGAATGTCAGTGAGTGTGATGCCTAATTAGTATTTATCTTGTAAAAGAGCTGTATTTACTTAGGCTAAACATGAGGAAAGATCACAGCATGAATGGTTATAGTACTAGCTAATTAGATCGTCTGAGAATACCTAATTGATGTGTAATAGTAGCTTCAAATAAGCTTGTTGACCATGAAAGAGACATGGGGTATTTTGCCATAGTAATTTTGCTCATGAGCATCAAGATGTGGTGCTACAGTGTGGTTGTCAATGGCCAGCTAAACTCTGATATTTCAGTATAATCCAATACATTACTAAGAAATGTTGTTGAAAAACATGGCAAAACTATTTTAACATCCTAAGATATTTACAAGTGACTGTGTGGGATATTTTTTAATTTGTACAGTATTTTACCAAATACAATAATACCCTGTTTGGTTGCCCTCCCCACTCGACAGATTTACATGCTAGTTAATTAAACAGACATGTTTTATTTTCTAAGGTGCCCATAGAAGTGTTGCCCTCCTGAACCATCTGTGTAATTGATATTTCATAACAAGCAGCCTGTTTCGTAACCAGTTGTTACGGCTTTCTTCCGTCGAAGGAGAGTCGGACCAAAATGCAGCGTGGTTAGTTCGATACATGTTTAATGAAAACAAATACAACCAATACAGCCTGTCTGGTGAATACAAACACACTGAGACAGGAACAATCACCCACAAACACACAGTGAAACCCGGGCTACCTAAATATGGTTCCCAATCAGAGACAACGAGAATCACCTGACTCTGATTGAGAACCGCCTCAGGCAGCCATAGACTCTGCTAAAAAAAAACACTAAGCCACAATCCCAAAACCTATGAAAAACCCCCATACATAAACACAACACAAAATAAACCCATGTCACACCCTGGCCTGACCAAATATATATAGAAAACACAAAATACTAAGACCAGGGCGTGACAGAACCCCCCCCCCCCCCCCGGCTCCGGCTCGGGACGTGGACCCCACTCCAACCAAGTCTTAGTCCCCCTGTAACGCGTCCTTTGATTGGCGACCCTCGCCGCCGACCTTGGCCTAATAACCCTCACCAAGGACCCCACTGGACTGAGGGGCAGCTCGGGACTGAGGTGGAAGCTCGGGACTGAGGTGGAAGCTCGGGACTGAGGGGAAGCTCGGGACTGAGGGGAAGCTCAGCACTGAGAGGAAGCCCAGCACTGAGAGGAAGCCCAGCACGGTAGTAGGCTCAGGCAGATCCTGGCTAGCTGGTGGTTCTGGCAGATCCTGGCTGACTGGCGGATCCTGGCTAGCTGGTGGTTCTGGCAGATCCTGGCTGACTGGCGGATCCTGGCTGACTGGCGGATCTGGAAGATCATGGCTGACTGGCGGATCCTGGCTGACAGGCGGATCTGGCTGCTCCATGCAGACTGGCAGCTCTGGCTGCTTCATGCAGACTCCATGTAGACTGGCAGCTCTGGCTGCTCCATGCAGACTGACATCCCTGGCTGCACCATGCAGACTGACATCCCTGGCTGCACCATGCAGACTGACATCCCTGGCTGCTCCATGCAGACTGGCAGCTCTGGCTGCTCCATGCAGACTGGCAGCTCTGGCTGCGCTGAACAGGCGGGAGACTCCGACAGCGCTGGAGAGGAGGAAGGCTCTGGCTGCGCTGAACAGGCGGGAGACTCCGACAGCGCTGGAGAGGAGGAAGGCTCTGGCTGCGCTGAACAGGCGGGAGACTCCGACAGCGCTGGAGAGGAGAAAGGCTCTGGCTGTGCTGAACAGGCGGGAGACTCCGACAGCGCTGGAGAGGAGAAAGGCTCTGGCTGCGCTGAACAGGCGGGAGACTCCGGCAGCGCAGGAGAGGAGAAAGGCTCCGACAGCGCTGAACAGGCGGGAGACTCCGGCAGCGCTGGAGAGGCGAGGCGCACTGTAGGCCTGATGCGTGGTGCTGGCACTGGTGGAACTGGATAGAGAACACGCACAGGAAGCCTGGTGCGGGGAGCTGCCACCGGAGGACTGGTGTGTAGAGGTGGCTCTGGATAGACCGGACCGTGCAGGCGCACTGGAACTCTGGAGCACCGAGCCTGCCCAACCTTACCTGGCTCGATGCCCACTCTAGCCCGGCCAATACGAAGAGCTGGTATGTACCGCACCGGGCTATGCACCCGCACTGGAGACACCGTGCGCTCCACAGCATAACACGGTGCCTGCCCGGTCTCTTTAGCCCCCCGGTAAGCACAGGAAGTTAGCGCAGGTCTCTTAACTGGCATAGCCATACTCCCTGTGAGCCCCCCCCCCCCCAATACATTTTTGGGGATGACTCTCGGGCTTCCATCCGCGTCGCCGTGCGGTCTCTTCTTACCAGCGCCTCTCGTCGCTTTCTCCGCCTCCAGTTCTTCTTTGGGGCGTCGATATTCACCAGGCTGTGCCCAGGGTCCTTTTCCGTCCAATATTTCCTCCCAAGTCCAGAAGTCCTTCGATCGCTGCTCCTCACGATAAACAGGGGGAGTTGGCTCATGTCTGAACCCTGACTCTGCCACACTCTCCCTGAGCCCCCCCCCCCAATAAATTTTTGGGGCTGACTTTCGGGTTTCCTTGCCAACCGTGTTCCCTCGTATCGTCGGCTCCTATCTCCGGCTGCCTCTGCTCTCCTAAGTGACTCCACCTGTTCCCATGGGAGGCGATCTCTTCCAGCCAGTATCTCCTCCCAAGTGTAACAACCTTTGCCATCCAAAACGTCTTCCCATGTCCATTCCTCCTTTCGCTGCTTCTGCTGTCGCTGCCTGTCACCACGCTGCTTGGTCCTGGTGTGGTGGGGGATTCTGTTACGGCTTTCTTCCGTCGAAGGAGAGTCGGACCAAAATGCAGCGTGGTTAGTTCGATACATGTTTAATGAAAATGAATACGACCAATACAAAACAACAAACGGAAATGTGAAAACCTAATACAGCCTGTCTGGTGAATACAAACACACTGAGACAGGAACAATCACCCACAAACACACAGTGAAACCCGGGCTACCTAAATATGGTTCCCAATCAGAGACAACGAGAATCACCTGACTCTGATTGAGAACCGCCTCAGGCAGCCATAGACTCTGCTAGAAAACCCCCACTAAGCCACAATCCCAAAACCTATGAAAAACCCCCATACATAAACACAACACAAAATAAACCCATGTCACACCCTAGCCTGACCAAATATATATAGAAAACACAAAATACTAAGACCAGGGCGTGACACCGGTATCTGATGCTGTATTGAAGAGGAAGCTTTTATGATAATTGCCAGCCAGGATTACACGGGGTGCAATTTCTTACATTTGGAAGATTGTCTGCATTTATTTAGAGAAAAAGAGTGTAGGCATGTATGACAGTGTGCAAGATGTGACATGACGTAATGCACTTGTTACGTTGAATAACAAAAGACAAATGATGAATAAATATGAGATTCTCACATCTTCATATCAGGTTTTGTCTCATTTCTCCTTACTTGCTGTTTATTGTTGATGTTACGGCTGAGCCACAGGCTTTCCATGTGTTGTGTTGTTCCTGTGGGAATCAGCTGACGTTCCATATGATAGACCCGCTAGTTCAAATGAAAGCGTCTCACTCCACTGGTCTTAGCAACATGGTAACTGCACACACTCACTTCGAGCACCACCCCACTGCTTGATGACTGCACGCTGCTACCTCTCAGGATTGAATTTTTTTTGCTTTTGTTCATCAAAATAATTCCTCTTTATTCCGCTAGGACTGAAGTTCACTGAATCTCACTGGGTCCTCAGGCATAGCTGTGGAGGGTTTTTCTGTTCATTTAAACTATTGTAAACTTGGTTTGCATCAGTTTGAGCATTTCTGAGGAAGTGTTTGGGTGTACAGGGTTCACGGAGGGCTGATTCATCTCTAACCATGGGGCACCATTGCCTTTCAAGCCTTACACATTCTGTTAAATATTTGGATTGTTTGTCACTAATCATTAGCTCAAGTTCTTGCGGACAGTAATTATGAAATTCTACTTTTACCTCTCACAAAGAATGTCATGTTTCTGTCTAACTGTAATGATGACGTAGCCTGATGTTATAGTGATGTACAGTATGTATGCCTTGGATTTCTTCACATTTTATTGTTACAAAATGGGATTCAAATGGATTTGTCAACAATCTACACAAAATACTCTGTCAAAGTGGAATAGAAATGTTAAAAAATATATAAGATAAATCAAAATTATCTAAAATAGCTTGCCTAAATTAGTTCAGGAGGAAAATTTGGCTTAGCATATCACATGGACTCTGTCTGTGAAATCATAGCTGGGTTGACAACTTTTTTTTAAACTAATCCTTCCTCTGTCTCCCATACATGAATCTGTAAGCGTCCCTCAGTCAAGTATTGAATTTCAAGCACAGATTCAACTACAAAGACCAGGGAGCTTTTCGAAAGCATCAGAAAGAAGGGGAGTGATTGGTAGATGCTTAACATCAACAAATCAGATATTGAATATCTCTAAGCGTGGTCAAGTTAATAGTTATGCTGTGGATTATGTATTAAGCCACCCAGAATCATCAAAGATAGTCGTACTTCTGAACTGAGCAGCAGGACAGGAATGAAATTGATGTTACCATGAGGCTATTGGTGATTTTAAAACCACTACAGAGTTCAATGGCAGCGATGGGAGAAAGCTAAGGTGTGCACATATATTGTAATGACTCCACAATAAAGACCTAAATAATTACAGAGTGAAAAGAAGACAAATATTCCAAAGCATGTATTTTGTATGCAACAAGACACTAAAGTAATACAGCAAAGGAATACACTTTTTGGCTTAAATGCAAAGCCTTATGATGGACAGGTGTCTTATACTGATAACAAGTTCAAACAGATGCCATTAATACAGGTAACGAGTGGAGGACAGAAGTTAAAAGAAGAAGTTACAGGTCTGTGAGAGCCAGAAATCTTGCTTGTTTGTAGGTGACCAAATACTTATTTTCCACCATAAATTCATAAAAAATCCTACAATGTGATTTTCTGGATCTTTTTAAGTGGGAGAACTTGCACAATTGGTGGCTGACTAAATACTTTTTTGCCCCACTGTATAATCACACACATACAGTGCCCTCGGGAAAGTATTCAGACCCCTTGGCTTTTTCCAGACTTATTTTAAAATTGATTAAATAAAATGAAAACATACCCCATACACACAATGTATTAAAAATGTAAGGTAAGTATTCAGACTCTTTTCTATGAGACTCAAAATTGAGCAGGTGCATCCTGTTTCCATGGATCATCCTTGAGATGTTTCAACAATTTGATTGGAGTCCACCTGTGGTAAATTCAATTGATTGGACATGATTTGGAAAGGCACAAACCTGTCTATAGAAGGTCCCACAGTGGACAGTGCATGTCAGAGCAAAAACCAAGCCATGAGGTCAAAGGAATTGAGTGTAGAGCACTGAGAAAGGATTGTTTCGAGGTACAGATCTGGGGAAGGGTGCAAAAACATTTCTGCAGCATTGAAGATCCCCAAGAGCACAGTGGCCTCCATCATTCATGGAAGAAGTTTGGAACCACCAAGACTCTTTCTTGCATTGGCCGCCCAGCCAAACTGAACAATCGGGGGAGATGGGCCTTGGTCAGGGAGGTGACCAAGAACCCGATGGTCACTTTGACAGAGCTCCGGAGTTCCTCTGTGGAGATTGGACAACCTTCCAGAATATCAACTATCTCTGCAGCACTCCACCAATCAGGCCTTTATGGTAGACTGTCCAGACGGAAGCCACTCCTCAGTAAAAGACACATGACAGCCCGCTTGGAGTTTGCCAGAAGAAGTGACGCTTGAATGCCAACCATCCCTATGGTGAGGCACGGTTGTGGCAGCATCCTGCTTTGGGGATGTTTTTCAGCGGCAGGGACTGGGAGACTGGTCAGGATCGAGAGAAAGATCAACGGAGCAGTACAGAGAGATCTTTGATGAAAATCTGCTTCAGAGTGCTCAGTACCTCAGACTGAGGCGAAGGTTCCCCTTCCAACAGGACAACGAACCTAAGCACACAGCCAAGACAGCGCAGGAGTGGCTTCAGGACAAGTCTCTGAATGTCCTTGTGTGGCCCAGCCAGAGCCCGGACTTGAACCCGATCGAACATCTCTGGGAGACCTGAAAATAGCTATGCCTTAACGATCCCCATCCAACCTGACATAGTTTGAGAGGATCTGCAGAGAAGAATAGGAGAAACTCCCCAAATACAGGTGTGCCGAGCTTGTTGCGTCATACCAAAAAAGTCTTAAGGCTGTAATCGCTGCCAAAGGTGCTTTTCTTTATTTTTTTAAATTAGCAACAATTTCTAAAATCCTGTTTTTGCTTCGTCTTTATAGGATATTGTGTGTAGATTGATGAGGGGGAGGGGAACAATTTAATCCATTTTAGAATAAGGTTGTAACCTAACAAAATGTGGAAAAAGTCAAGGGGTCTGAATATTTTCCAAAGGCACTGTATATTATTTAACCCTACCACCCCACCCCTGATTGGCGTAAACTAACGGACCTTAATACGTCTTCTCCTGCTTCTTACAGCTATTTTATTTTACATATACAGTACATATAGTTAACTAATCATACATGCATTCCTAATTTACTGTTTCTGCAAGTGCAGGATTTTTATACACAGCTGCCAATCTCCCATTCATTTTGATCTTAACTCCAACCCTCCAATGTCCACAGATTAACGCATGTTTCCAAGTATAATACCATTTTGCTATTTGCTTTTTCAATGCAGTAAATCCCTCCATTTTAATGTGATTTTACATTAGTCACGAACCTCCCTATTTGTTACATTTCTATAGATATTGCCCTAAAAATAAATACTTTACCCAGGAGTATAATGATATTTCCATTTGACTGATCGTGTTTTTTATTTATTTTTTATGTCCTAACAATACAGTTTGCAGGTCCATCTGAACCCTGGTATTATGACTTAACCATTCCGGGAGCTGACTCCAAAATGAGCCACCGATGGTAAGTACCAGAAAAGATGATCTATTAATTCTGTTTCCTCCTGACTGTTCAATGCCCCATATATTGAGCATTATTTTTGATGCAAATATTTGACGTATTAGCTTGAATTGAAATGAACAGATTGCTGTGTTTATTGTTTTATATATCAGTTTGTGATTTATTTCAATTTCATGGATGACAGACATTCTTTCATTTCTTCTTTCAATTATTACATCTTCCAATTTTGTGGCAGAGCCACGATGAGTTGGGTATAATTTTGCATTGAGCAGACACCTCCATACACTGCTAGTTGTTTGTGTAACATCATTTTACATGACTTCTTTACAAATGTCCATAAATATTATACACTTCTTGTACATTTTTCCCTCTAAGAAAATTGTGTTTTTCTCTATCAGTACTTTGAAGTTTTGCCATATTATTTGCTGTAATATTTAATCTGCCTTTTCTGGAGGAGGAAATTGAATTTGCAGCCAACTGTACGGCTTATTTTGAGTATCTTCATTTTTTAAAAGATGATTCAAATGTCAATCCACTGAAAATGAGGTTTAATCTGCAAAAAGGCTAAATGCCCCCTCTTAAACATATGTGCTTCTCTTTGTAGCCTGCTGGGAAAAACTGTTTGGATTTAGACATGCACAGTACATGATCTGAAATAAAAGGACTAACAGATTTTACGCACAAAGAAACGTTCTACCTTTGAAGTTGGGAGAGTGTAATTGTATTATAGATTAAATGTGACACTGTCTTTGGAGCAAGCTAAGCATAACTATACTGAACAAACATATAAATGCAACATGTAAAGTGTTGGTCCCATGTTTCATGACCTGAAATAAAAGATCCCAGAAATGTTCCATATGCACAAAAAAAGCTTATTTCTCTAAAATGTTTTGTAAAATGTAAAATTTGTTTACATCCCTGTTGGTGAGCATTTCTCATTTGGCAAGATAATCCATCCACCTGAGAGGTGTGGCAATCAAGAAGCTGATTAAACAGAATTATCATTACACAGGTGCACCTTGTGCTGGGGACAATAAAAGGCCACTCTAATGTGATGTTTTGTCACACAACACAATGCCAAAGATGTCTCAGGTTTTGAGGGAGTCTGCAATTGGCATGTGGGCTGCAGGAATGTCCACCAGAGCTGTTGACAGAGAATTGAATCTTAATTTCTCTACCATAAGCTGCCTCCAATGTCATTTTTTGAAAATGTGGCAGTATGTCCAACCGGCCTCACAACCGCAGACCACGTGTAACCATGCCAGCTGAGGAACTCCACATCCGTCTTCACCTGTGGGATCGCCTGAGACCACCTCCACTGTTTTAGAGAATTTGGGAGTACGTCCAAACGGTCTCACATCTGCATATCTAACAGGGTTTGTTATGTTTCCACTTGCCTCTAAAGAAATGTGTATTTAATGTTCAAGCATTCTTATTCGTTGGTTGAACTTTGATGACAATAAGGCGTGTTGTGATTGGCCCCGCTTGCAGATAGGGGGAGATCGCGAACGTCAGGTCTTCCCAGTATGAAAATATGATGCAAGGGATGGGTCACATTCTGAATACTGTGTTCTATTTTACAATGTGTACAAGTTTGCTGTACGTTACTGATCTATACATGTGTGGGTATATGGTACCTGTTAGGAATTGAGGGGCTTTCTGGGATGTGCTTTGGCATATGGTTGCTGTAAAGAAGTGTGTTAGCTAGCATACACCGATGTAATGGTCACATAAGCCCACTGCTAACACAATTGTCTTCATGCTACAGATTTTGCCATCAACAGCCATCAATATCGTTAAGCCCCACCCACAACTAACGTGCTGTTCCTCATTTAACAACAGCAACAGAAATAAATGATGCTCAACTGGGACCACTGGCTGATGTGATTTATTTGGAGAAAACACAACGCAAGGAGAATACGATATACATCCGTTACACATACCACGTGTATGGCGTCGTGTGGGCAAGCGGTTTGCTGATAACATTGTGAACAGAGTGTCCCATGGTGGGGTTGTGCTATGGGCAGGCATAAGCTACGGACAATGAACACAATTGCATTTTATTGATGGCAATTTGAATGCACAGAGATACCGTGATGTCGTGCCTCCATTACCTCATGTTTCAATATGATCATGCTCGGCCCCATGTCGCAAGGATCTGTACACAATTACTGGAAGCTGAAAATATCCCATTTCTTCCATGGCCTGCATACTCACCAGACATGTCACCCTTTGAGCTTGTTTGGGATGCTCTGGATCGACATATACGACAGCATGTTCCAGTTCCTGACAATATCCAGCAACTTCGCACAGCCATTGAAGAGGAGTGGGACAACATTCCACAGGTCACAATCAACAGCCTGATCAACTCTATTCGAAGGAGATGTGTCTCGCTGCCTCAGGCAAATGGTCACACCAGATACTGACTGATTTTCTGATCCACGCCCCTTTTTTAATGTATCTGTGACCAACAGATGCTTATCTGTGTTCCCAGTCATGTGAAATCCATAGATGTGGGCCTCATGAATTTATTTCAATGGACTCATTTCCTTTCAAGGAACTGTAACTGTAAAAAAGTGTTGCATGTTGCATTTAGATTTTTCTTCAGTATAGTTTATGGAGGCTTTTAATGTAGCCCTCCACTCTCTAGTAAGTTCATGGTTTGCCATTCCAAATTAAACTGAATATTTTTTGATGAAATTACTTGGAAAAAAATAGTTGGTAGTGCCATGGATATGTAAACTGCAATATTACTAGATCATTAATCAGGGTCATTTCCCTGTAGATGGACAGGTTTTCCTCTATGGTTTCAAGGTCCTATCTATTTTATTTTGATTGAAATGTATAGTTGCCAGATCATTCAACCTTTTTGGGATACAGTGCCTTAGAGTATTCACACCTACAGTAGTGCTGTGGTGGTCATGACATTTTGCCAGCTTGTTATTTTCATGCAAAATCCCGCCAGTCCCACGGTGACGGGTGCCGTTGCAACATCTACATTTTAAAAAGTCTAATAAATCAATTGAATTTACACCATCACAAATCCATTACTTAGGTCAGTCAGGTCTAAAGAAACATTATGATATTTTATTTTATGAGTTGATCTACTGTATGTTATGCTCCATGCCATATAGGCTGTAAACTTGTTCATTTAGCTGACATGATATGCTTAAATCCAGTACCATTATATGATTTAATAGTAAGAATGTTACTGAATGTTGCTGAATAAAATATAAAGGACATTTTTTTTCCATTCTGGAGTGAGGGTGCTATGTTGAGCAAAAGTGATTATTTGAAACAGGTCCTATACGCTAGATTTAGAGTTGTTTGGCAACTTTAGTTGTGAATAATACAAACCTTAGAATGTCTTAGAAATCAAAACATATATGGGCTGCATGGAGCGACTATCTGCTATTGATTTGAGAAAGTCGCAAAAAAAACTTGCGCTCTGTTCCTTGCCTCAGGCTGCACAGCTGTTCTCTCATCAAGTTATCATATTTTCACCCATCACACTATTCTCAATTTAACCTTGTCTTTACTAATATGTCAAATTAGTTTCGATTTAGAATGGCCCATTATCGAATGGGAAGGGACAGAGGAAGAAATTGTATCCATATGCACTCGAAAAGCGAATGGAGCAGCATGCTTTCCCGCCGGGCAGTTTTTCAATGATGCTGGGTAGGCTACTTCGGTTTCACACCAGAGCATGTGCTTAATATGAGCCGCTGAGAAATACACTATACACTGCATTCGGAAAGTATTCAGACACCTTTACTTTTTCCTTATTCTAAAATGGATTAAATGGTTGTTTTTCCCCCTCATCAATCTACACATAATGCCCCACAATGACAAAGCAAAAACAGGTTTTTAGAAAGTTGAGCAATTAAAAAAAAAATTATAATAAACTGAAATATCATATTTATATAAGTATTCAGATGCTTTACTCAGTACTTTGTTGAAGCACCTTTGGCAGTGATTACAGCCCCCAGTCTTCTTGCGTATGAAGCTACAAGCTTAGCACACCTGTATTTGGGGAGTTTCTCCCATTTATTTTCTGCAGATCCTCTAAAGCTCTGTCAGGTTGGATGTGGAGCGTCGTTGCACAGCTATTTTCAGGTCTCTCCAGAGATGTTCAACCAGGTTCAAGTCCGGGTTCTGGCTGGGCCACTCATGGAGAGTTAGAGGCTTCTCCCAAAGCCACTCCTGTGTTCTCTTGGCTGTGTGCTTAAGGCCATTGTCCTGTTGGAAGTGTCAGGTCCTGAGTGCTCTGGAGCAAGTTTTCAACATGGATATCTCTGTTCTTTGCTCTGTTCATCTTTCCCTTGATCCTGACTAGTCTCCCAGTCCCTGCCGCTGAAAAATATCCCCACAGCATGATGCTGCCACCACCATGCTTCACCATAGGGATGGTGCCAGGTTTCCTCTAGACGTGATGCTTGGCATTCAGGCCAAAGAGTTCAATCTTGGTTTCATCGGACCAGAGGAACTTGTTTCTTATGGTCTGAGAGTCTTTAGGTGCCTTTTGGCAAACTCCAAGCGGGCTGTCATGTGCCTTTTACTGAAGAGTGACTTCCATCTGGCCACTCTACCATAAAGGCCTGATTGGTGGAGTGCTGCTGAGATGGTTGTCCTTCTAGAAGGTTCTCCCATGTCCACAGAAGAACTCTGGAGCTCTGTCAGAGTGACCATTGGGTTCTTGGTCACTTCCCTGACTACGGCCCTTCTCCCCCGATCGCTCCGTTTGGTCGGGTGGCCAGCTCTAGGAAGAGTCTTGGTGGGTCCAAACTTCTTTCATTTAAGAATGATGGAGGCCACTGTTTTTGGGAAGCTTCAGTGCTGCCTAAATATTTTGGTATCCTTCCCCAGATCTGTGCCTCAACACAATCCTGTCTCTGAGCTCTATGGACAATTCCTTTGACCTCATGGCTTGGTATTTGCTCTGACATGCACGGTCAACTGTAGAACCTTATATAGACTGGTATGTGTCTTTCCAAATCATGTCAAATCAATTGAATTTATCACAGGTGGACTCCAAGTTGTAGAAACATCTCAAGGATAACTAATGGAAACATGAGTCTCAATGCAAAGGGTCTGAATACTTAAGTAAATAAGTTATATATTCGTTATAAATTTGCAAACATTTCTAAACCTGTTCACTTTGTCATTATGGGGTATTTACTTGCCCATCCCTGATCTAGAAGGAGAAGACGGTAGAGGTGCATCAAAGGGACTGAGAGACTGATAGAAACTGTTTATCTTCATGCCATCAGACTGTGAAACAGTCACCACTAGCCAGCCTCCGCCCAATAACCTGCCCTGAACCTTATTCATGCTTACTATCCGGCTACCACCCGGTAGTCTACCCTGCACCTTAGAGACTGCATTGCCCTATGTACATAGAGTAATTGAACACTGGTCACTTTAATAATGTTTACATACTGTTTTTCACACTTTATATGTACTGTGTTCTAGTCGTGGCTCTTCCTGTATAACTACTGCTGTACACACCTTTTCTATTCATACAGTGCCTTGCGAAAGTATTCGGCCCCCTTGAACTTTGCGACCTTTTGCCACATTTCAGGCTTCAAACATAAAGATATAAAACTGTATTTTTTGGGGGAAGAATCAACAACAAGTGGGACACAATCATGAAGTGGAACGACATTTATTGGATATTTCAAACTTTTTTAACAAATCAAAAACTGACAAACTGTCTCTGATCTGGCGGACTCACTAACCACAAATGCTTTCTTTTGTAAATGATGTCTGAATGTTGGGAGTATGCCCCTGGCTTTCCGTAAATTAAATATACAAGAAAATGGTGCCATCTGGTTTGCTTAATGAGGAATTTGAATTGATTTATACTTTTACTTTTGATACTTAAGTATATTTTAAACCAAACACTGACTTTTACTCAAGTAGCATTTTACTGGGTGACTTACTTTTACTTGAGTCATTTTCTATTAATTTATCTGACTTTTTCCACCAGTGTTCTTATGTACGGACCAATAGCACCTTTTTGCAGGGAGATGAACTGTTATTTTGAAGCTTGCCACGTCTCATGGTACTGAGAGAAGAACGTGATCTTGGAGAACTATCCCCGTGGTATGAATACTATTCTGCACCATTGGGTGTTGTTTTCCAAATTAAATTGGTCCTCACAGGTCTATTCATTCTTTTTGAAGGGCCCTTCCCTCTTGGCACACCATGCCATTTCAATGTGGAGAATTGGGTCATATTTAGTTATGTTGATCAATGAGATTACAACCTATTTTCACTACGCTTTCAAATACCGTCTCTAAAACCAAATTCCATTTAAACCAACAATCTGAAAGATGTTTCGTTGTCACAATGAGAATACAGTGTCAGATATTTTGGTTTATTTATACAACAATTGAATGTGTTATGACTGTGCTTCACCTCATACCACAAGCAAATGACTTGGATTGCAGTTGAGATTATATTAATGTACATGGTGCTGATCAATGCTGTTTGAGATTCTGCGCAGATCATTATAGCAATTCTGAAGATTGCCACAGACCCGTGACCTTTTCATACTATCTTGGGCATACACGCTTTCTATGACTACATAAGAAGACATTTATAGATACAGTAACCTCTAAATGTGGCCATGGACTCATTTTAAGGTTGAATAGTATTATTACATTAGTTTGTTAGACAGATTTAACTTTTGGCTATTTACTGTATTAGAAAAGCAATATTGAATTGTGTTTGGTTGACAACGCAACCAAATATCAACATTTTTAAAAGGAGATGTAACTTCTGCTTGGATAGTTCCATTTGAACCACTAGATTAATCCTATTCTTTAACTTTTGGTGAAGGAGATGTGAATCCAACATTTCATTTGCTACCTTGTTGACAATTTAATAGGCTAAATTGCAAAAGTGATAATGAATTGTGTTTGGTTGTCAACACAACCAAATATCAACATTTGAAGGAGATGCATCTTCTGCTTAGATAGTTCCATCTGTGCCACTGAGTGTGGCTTTAATTCCAGTTTGTCTACAAATGAATCATGTATGTTAGATTCACGTCTATATTTCAATCAAATCAAACTTGCAATTTAAATACAATTTGATTTAGTCCTATTCTTTAACTTAGATTTTTGGTTGACATCGAGAGGTGAATCCAAAATGTATATTATTAACTTGTAGACTCAATTTGAAATCAACCAAAGCTTGAAACCCTAGGCCTGTGTAACGGCCGTTGTTCGTGGAAGAAGGTGAGGACCAATGCGCAGTGTGGCACCTGTTCATCTTTTTAATAAAGTAAACTGAACACTGAATAACAAAACAACAAAGAAACAACTGAAACAGTTCTGTCTGGTGCAGACACACAAAGATTGAAAACAACCACCCACAAAACACATTAGAAAACAGGCTACGTAAATATGGTTCTCAATCAGGGACAACGATTGACAGCTGCCTCTGATTGAGAACCATACCAGGCCAAACACAGAAATAGAAAATCATAGAAAAACTAACATAGACAACCCACCCAACTCACGCCCAGACCATACTAAAACAAAGACAAAACAAAAGAACCAAGGTCAGAACGCGACAGTAACCCCCCCCCCCCCCCCCCCCCCCCCCCCCCCAAAGGTGCGGACTCCGGCCGCAAAACCTAAACCTATAGGGGAGGGTCTAGGTGGGTGTCTGTCCGCTGTGGCGGCATGGACCCCACTCCACCATAGTCCTTCTCCGCTTCATTACCCGCCTCTGTGGCCTCTTTAACGCAGCGACCCTCGCTGCCGACCTCAGACTGGGGACCCCAGCTACGGGTCCCAAATGGACGGGAGATTCCGGCAGCACCGGACAGGCGGGAGACTCCGGCAGCTCCGAAGTGAAGGGCGATTCCGTCACGGGCGGCTCTGGCAGCTCAGGACCGGCGGGCGGCTCTGGCAGCTCAGGACCGGCGGGCGGCTCTGGCAGCTCAGGACCGGCGGGCGGCTCTGGCAGCTCAGGACCGGCGGGCGGCTCTGGCAGCTCAGGACCGGCGGGCGGCTCTGGCAGCTCAGGACCGGCGGGCGGCTCTGGCAGCTCAGGACTGGCGGGCGGCTCTGGCAGCTCAGGACCGGCGGGCGGCTCTGGCAGCTCAGGACAGGCGGGCGGCTCTGGCAGCTCAGGACAGACGGGAGCACCTGTAGGAAGGATACGGAGAGACAGCCTGGTGCGGGGGGCTGCCACCGGAGGGCTGGTGCATGGAGGTGGCACCGGATAGACCGAGCCTGCCCAACCTTACCTGGTTGAATACTCCCCGTAGCCAGGCCAGTGCGGCGAGGTGGAATAGCCCGCACTGTGCTGTGCTGGCGAACCGGGGACACCATGCGTAAAGCTGGTGCCATGTACCCCGGCCCGAGGAGACGCACTGGAGACCAGATGCGCTGAGCCGGCTTCATGGCACCTGGCTTGATGCCCACTCTAGCCCGGCCGATACGAGGCGCTGCTATGTATCGCACCGGGCTATCCCTGCGCACTGGGGATACTGTGTGCCTCACTGCATAACACGGTGCCTGCCCGGTCCACCTCTCTCCACGGTAAGCACGGGGAGTTGGCTCAGGTCTCCTACCTGACTTAGCCACACTCCCCGTGTGCCCCCCCCCCCGTATCAAGGGTCCCCAGTCCGAGGTCTGCGGCGAGGGTCGCCTCTCTTAAGAGGCCACGGAGGCGAATAGAGAGACGGAGAAGGACTATGGTGGAGTGGAGTCCACGTCCCGCGCCAGGGCCGCCACCGCCGACAGACACCCACCCAGACCCTCCCCTATAGGTTTAGGTTTTGCTGGGGGGTGGGGGTAATGTCACGTTCTGACCATAGTTCTGTTATTTTATCTTTGTTTTAGTATGGTCAGGGCGTGAGTTGGGTGGGCAGTCTGTTTGTTTTTCTATGTTGGCTTTTGAGTTCGGCCTAGTATACTTAGGTAGCCTGAGTTTCAGTTTTGGTTTGTGGGTATTTGTTTCCGTGTGAGTGTTTGGGCCACACGGTACCGTTTCGGTTTTGTAATTCACATTGTCGTTTATTGTTTAGTGTTCTGAGTTTTAATTAAACATCATCATGAACACTTACCACACTGCGCTTTGGTCTGAACCCTTACAATGTTGAATTGGTTACCATGATGAAATAATCCTGTGGTTGAAATTTCACACTCAAAAATATCAGTTGATGACATCTTGCAAATCCAATGTATTTTCCACATAGATTCCACGTCAGTATGTTGACAAATTACGTTGAAACAATGTTGATTTAACCAGTTTGTGCCCAGTGGGTTATTTCATGGTATTTAATAGGTTCACCTCTGACCTCTGGCAGTGTGTTGCTTTAGCAGTGACTAGTTAATACACTGGGTGCATTTTGTAAAATACAGATCGATACTTATCTGTGATAAATAACTCTGTCTGCCTCTCCGTGTTTGTGTGGTTAAACACACACCATGTGTGAAGCTACTAAAGAATTTTTGTTGTTGAAGGCCAACACTTTAGATATGCTCTCAACAAACACCATTAAAAGTGCAAATGCAGCTGGCACCACAGACTGTATGTTCGCTTTGTCTCTTCCATTAGTGTAATTGTTGTTTCAGAACCGTTTGTATGGTAAATGGCCAAATGCAACACTGCCAAGGTTTGACTTACCGGGTTTGTGTTTAGCTACCACGAACACATCAGTCAGCCTGAACCCATATGCCTGAATAAAACGCATTTAACTGAATTCCTCCGTGGGTAGGCATCCCCTTGAGTGCTTTTTTCTCCCGTCCAGTGTTTTGCTATCTAATGTGTTTACAAGTGCCTTCAGCTTGACAAATTAAAGAAAGAAAATTAAATATTCAAGGTGTTGATGACCCCCCTAGCTTGCTGTTGAGGAAATGTAGGTCATATGTTAATTCCCTCAGCCAATGACCGCAAAGATATGGACAGTTTAGAAGGAAAATAATATGGAAACCAAGCACCAATGTGACCCGAAAACAACTCTGTAATTCTAGCATGACGAGAGAGCAATTGACATTTAAACCTTTCATGTCTGGTTTCATCCCGAAACATTGGTATTCATATTGTTAAAGAGATTCTTCTGTACTTTTGTATACTTTTTAGCCAGTAGTTCTGAAAGTAGCGCTCGAGCAAAAAGTGGTCCCAGATACTGTATGTGCAGATATGTGCATCACGTCATTGCTCTCTATCCCTCTCCTGTGTGTGCATCATGCTAGCTGTCACTTAAATCGCAAAGGGTTGAAGCTCATTGGCTCAAACTAAAATAGCTTGGGAGCTGGTCCACATGGGGGAAAATGGTATCGCACAGCTTCCAAAAAACAGTTGCTTTCAAACTAGGGATTTTGTGGCTAATGAAGGTAAGAATTCTGAATTCTGCTCATAGATTATGCTTGTACAGTAGGAACAACACATTGACACATCCAGCCTAAAGTGGAAGGTTTAAAAAATACTTACTAGTAGCCAAAGTTGTCTTTAATAGATGGTGATATGCATTCTTCGTTCCTCCCGCTCTCTTTGCCCTTCAGTTTTCTATTTTAATAAGCAAGACATCGCCGGTGAGAGCAGCCAGGAACCAAACTGATGATGAATGATGTATTGCATGCACCAGGGTTCCTAATAGGCTCTATAATCTATTACAGACTAGCTGTAAGAATGATATCGTTTCCATATCACCTTTCATCTCCTCTACTCATGAACCTGCCAAAGTTCCTCCTGCTGTGAGAGAAACCTGCAATTCCCTATGTGATAAATACATCTCGACCATAACCTTCTCTTATACTCTCGTTAGAGTCTAACAAGAACCGACAGTACATGTGCACAGGCACAGAGATTACATTTACAACAATATGGTATAATTCTCAACCTTTGCACAGTGACAAGACCGTACAAATGAGCCTAGGTAGGTAGAAAGACAGTATCTACCTACAGTAGGGTGACCAGACGTCACCGTTTTTGGTGGCTACTTACACGGTAGCTAGGTTAAAAAACGTTCACATGTAAACATGCAGTGGACGGGCTATTTAGAAAATATGATTATATTAAATTAATGCATAATTCTGAGAATATTTATTTGTAGATTACAATTTTAATGGTTTGGCATTTTAAGTAGTGTGAAAATATATTTTGACATTTTCATGGATAACATTAGCATAATGTTTTCTGTTAGAGTGGAGAGGAGGAAGACTGGATAGGAAGGAGAGTGAAAGAGAGAGGAGGAAAGGTAAAGATATGATTGCAGAGTCTGCCAATTTGTTATTCCAAACAATGTTTTTGAGATAAAATACAAAAATGAGGCAAGCAATGGGAATCTGTTAACCAAAGTATTTTATCTAATAGTGTACTATTTATTCTTAAAGATTGGAGAGGAAGGAGAAGGAAAAATGAAGGGAGTAAAAAGAGTGAAGCGAGGAGAGTGTGGAAGAGTGAGGTGGAAAGGTAAAGAGAAGGAAAGGAAGAAAGAGCTGGAAGACGAGTGGAGAAAGATTGGAGGAGAAGAAAAATAATTGAGAGTAAGAAGAGTGACACAAGGAGAGTGAAGAAGAGCAGACAGAGGAGGTACAATGGCTCTTTCCAAGAAATGGAAATGCCATTTTAATGACAACATGAGGAGAGAATTTCCATTTATACGCTCAGGTCAAGTCGATAGAATGGTTAACTGCACCCTTTGTAATTCCTCTTTTTCAATTGGCTGGGGGGGAAGAACGGCAGTGGTAGAACATCAACAGACGAAAAAGCATAAAGCCTCTCTGATTGGCCGTGTTGGTATGCCTTCTGTCACCACATTCTGCAAGAAGGTAGAGCCTTCCCAAGAAGAATATGATTTAGCTGTGCAGGAGGGTGTCTTTGCATACCACACTATGCGACACAATCATAGTTACAGATCTATGGACTGCACAGCACTACTCACGCGGAAGCTTTATGAGCCAAAGTTTACATGTGCTAGGACAAAATGTTACTCACTATGGCTTCATGTGTTAGCACCATGGGCAACTACTTTGGTAACACAGGACCTAGATCAGGTTGAATTTGTGTCCCTGTCCATGTAAAGCTGCTGCCAATACTAGTCAGATATTGTAAGATATATGGCAGCACATCTGTGGAAACAAAACTGCCTGATTTTGTTGAATTGAAAGGAGAAACAGCAGAGGAAATTGCAGCTGAGGTCCTGGTGGTAACCTGGAAAACAAAGTCGTGGCATTCTCTGCCGACAACACAAATACCAACTTTGGTGGACTGAATAGGCTGGGGAGGGTCAATGTCCATACCAAAGTTAAACATGCTCTGCAGCGGGAGGTGATTGGCTGAGGTTGTCCTGCCCACATCATTCATAACACGGCCAGAACAGCTTAGGTTGTCCTGCCCACATCATTCATAACACGGCCAGAACAGCTTAGGTTGTCCTGCCCACATCATTCATAACACGGCCAGAACAGCTTAGGTTGTCCTGCCCACATCATTCATAACACGGCCAGAACAGCTTAGGTTGTCCTGCCCACATCATTCATAACACGTCCAGAACAGCTTTGGATATGATTCCCCTTGATGTTGAGTACCTGCTCACAAAGATATTTTCATATTTTCACCGTCAGAGTAGAAAGACTGAAGAGCTTTGGTGATTTTGTTGGCCAGGAGTAGCATAACATTTTAGGACATGTTCGCTGGATGTCCATGCTCCCTGCTCTAGAAAGAGTGCTGAAAATGTATGTGCCATTGAAATCCTTTTTTATTTCTGAAGACAAATGCCCTGTTGTCCTGCGAACAATGTTCGAAGATCCACTGACTGAATTTTGGCTGGCCTTTGTCCATGGAAACTTGACCGTATTCAGTGACACGATCAAGATGCTTGAAGGCCAGGACCACTGTGCTGTGGAGTCCGCTGCAATTCTGAGAAACATTGAGGCAAAATTGACTACAAGACGTGATGACAATTTTATTCCAGTTTTGGTTAGAGGACTTCTGAGAGAGCTAGAGGAAAATGGAGCAATGTCTAAAGAGAGCTTTCTCAAAGCATCCCAATCATTCTTCACTATGGCTGAGAATTACTTGCAAGCATGGAGAAAGCACACAGATAATCTAAAAGATTTTGAAAAGGCAACCTCAGTGTGAAGAGCTCCAGAAGGCAGCAGGCACACTACAGGACAAATGCCCCAATGTGACCATCAATGAGGATATATTGTTAGACGAGGTTACTGGCCTGCATGAGTTCCTAAAGGGGGGATCCATTGAAGAATGGAAAACATCTGAGACACCGCTTAGTCAGAGACAGAGCATGGTGGTTACCCACTTCAAAGAGAACGACATCCCACACACTAACCTGGCTAGATTAGCGTCTGTTGTCATGTGCTTACCTGGAAGTAATGCACCATTCGAGAGAGTTTTCTCCCAAATGAATGATCTATGGAGAGCAGCAAGAAATAGGTTCACTGTACCTACCATCAAGGCCATGCTTATTGTGAAGACAAACTTCAATCTCCCTTGCCAGGAGTTCATGGAGAAGCTGGCCAAAGACGAGAGCAATCCTGAAGAAGATACATTCTTCTGAGAAATATACAGATTAGGTTGGTATAAGTATACAATGTAGGTACCAGTATTTCACATATACTATTGTCTTTTTTTTCAATTTTGCTAATGTTCTCTTCTGCTCTTATTCTACCCAGACGACCAGGACCACTGTTCAGATTGGACAGTTCTGTCTTGTCTGTAGTGTTTCTGTAGCAGTTGTTTTCTCTATCACAGTGGGCCTGTTAGACTAAATACATGAAACCGGAATTGTCCCCCTTATTTATTTCATAGATAATAACATTGGATATTTTAATGACATATTGATCGCCGAACTGGAAATGTCCCCGGTTTTAATTTCAGAAATCTGGTCACCTTAACCTACAGCCATGTCTATGAGGCATGCTTAGCCAAATAGTTTTATTGTAAAACCAGTTTCAGTTTTACAACAGTTTAAATTTCAGATTCACAAACCGTAAATTGTTGAATTATTGCTTCTCCTCACTGTTTGCTTGTAAACTTAGTTAGCTAGCTTGCTCGATATACAATACTTATTTACATCGGTTTGAAATCCTATCTTGCGTCATTCCTGTAATTATGTGAGATTGGTTATGATTATGACCTTGGATGCATTTCAATGTCAACCGTCAATTGTTACATAGCTAGCTAGTAATATTATTTACAATTGCTGATGTTACACGTTTGCTAACAAGTTACAAATGTGAGGCATGGTGCATAACAGGCGCCAGGCTAACCAGCTAGCTAACTACAGTCATGTACTAACGTTTGGTGGTAAACTTAGCTTTAGGTTGCTGATTGTAATGTTGTTGATGGCTGTTTAGTACCTAGCCATATCTACGACTAAAAAGAGAAGAGATTAGCAATCGATATACAAAATATCTCTGATTGTAAAACATATATTTTTAGTCATAGATATGGCTCCCAGTAGTTGTTTAGCTAGCCAACTTAGCAAACAGAACAATTATTTGATTTCCTGCCACTGTAACACAGTAGAGTGTATGTTAGCCAGCAATACACAATATGGAGTTTAGTAGATAAACTCAAGTTAGCTAGCTAGGTGGCTTGCAGGAAAAATAACTTACTTGGCAGATGACAAATATGGTGCATAGCTGTCTTGGTGCTGGCATCGGCTGTAGCTGAGCTTCTAACGTTCACTAAATCCAACTCTGTTTCAAATTCTCTTTGCTATATTCCAGTTGAAACATAGATGGTTGAATGTCACCATGTAGCTAACAAATGCTCCATCGTCAAATTTGTGTTGTTGAGAGGAATTACTTGAAGCCATTACGCATGGTCAGTCCATTCGGTTTTGCACAAAGAATTGTTGTCCGCCTCCTTAAAAAAAAAAAGCCTGCCTTGTGGGAGGTATGGGGGCCAGAGCACAAAGCATCGCCCAACACAAGATGTAGTCTTTCAGAGACTGGAAAAATGCGTCTGCTTATATACTTTTCAATTAATCAGCTGATAGGAACATCGCTGAAAGACGTCCAATGGATGTATGAAAGAAGAACAACCATATCTCTACACACAAAAACGTATAGCGCGATCTGTATAACATAGAGACTTTGCGAAACGCCACAAAGCAGGACTACATGTATTTTTAGATCCCCCCCCCCCCCAATACATGGGAAGCCGTCATAGGGTGTATCATTCAGCCCATGAAGCCATGACCTGCCTTCCTACTAGCCAAATATATGTTAAACACATCTCACTGTCCTAGAAATGACAAAAACAAGCCCAGATTCCTCCAGGATTAAATCCCTTGAAATGATTGGTCTTGCCCATTCACCCTCTGAATGGTACACATACACAATCCAAGTCTCAATTGTCTCAAGGCTTAAAAATCCTTCTTCACCTTCATCTACATTCATTGAAGTGGATTTAACGAGTGACCTCAATAAGGGATCGTAGCTTTCACCTGGATTCACCTGGTCAGTCTGTCATGGGAAGAGCAGATGTTCTCAATGTTTTTGTATAATATAGGCTATGCTCCTCCTATGTGTGCCTATCATAACAACATTTTAACCATTCGGTCAGAATGAACTAGTGAGTCACAGCTAACAGCGGATACTGGAACATACAGCGTATGGGGAAGTATTACGGAGAGGCAGGGAAGAACTTCATATACAGTAATTACATAAGGCCTATTTCACATACAGTGCAGTGACTCAGGCTGCGTTAACACAGACAACCCAATTTTGCTCAAATATTGGCAAAGGAGCTGATCTGATTTGTCAAAAGACCAATTAGTGGAAAAAATATCAGAATTGGTCTGTTTGTGTCAATGTAGTTTTACTGGCTTGACTTGACTTATCCCTTTTAGCTCCTAGCTTGGAGCAAAAGGTGTCAAACACATGTTCTTTTCCATCCATATGAAGTTACATTCAACACGTCTTGTGAGACCAAAATAAAGAGTAAAGCCAATAACTATTTCTGTAAACAATCAGTCATCAAAAGATGAACAGCATTTATATCGGTTTCGACTGGCCAAGATCTAAGCTTCACACCACCATGACACACTCAGACCTGGTCATGGTTTCCATTAGAGGTGCTAGTTCCAAAGTGCTACTGACACACTTCAGGACAGAATCAAAACAGTGTGATAAGAAAGAAAAGTCAACACCTGCTGTCCAGCCATTTTGGTCCAACTTTCAGAGTGCTGATTGTGACTCTTTGCAAACACCACATTCAGATGTGTCTCCAATGGATAAACGATTGATTCAACTTTTTTTCACCAGTGAACCCAAACTTTTGTGATGGGTGTTTTTTGTGTGTGTTTTTTTACCCTTCAGTTCATTATACTGTACGTAGGTCAAGATTGATTTCAGATAGGTATTTTTGCCACTAAATAGATCTCATCGGGAGTTGTCTTGACACAGGTCCATCTGTATTGCAGATATTCTTTCAGGGGATGAGAGACAGAATGAGAGCTGGATTTGGCTGTCTATGACATCAATACTTTGGTAGGAGTTGTAATCAGCCCAGAACCACCATGCTGAGAGGATGCTGATATTGATAACTGGAGTATTGCATGCCCTGGGTGTCAGGGTACTTGTCTGGAGTATGTCCTGCCATATAATTAGAATGCATAACTGTTGATGTCAATAGGCATAACCAACAAACTATCATGGTCCAAACACACCAAGACAGTCGTGAAGAGGGCACGACAACACCTATTCCCCCTTAGGAGACTGAAAAGATTTGTCATGGGTCCTCAGATCCTCAAAAAGTTCTACAGCTGCAGCATCGAGAGAATCCTGACTGATTGCATCAACGCCTGGTATGGCAACTGCTCGGCCGCTGACCGCAAGGCACTACAGAGGGTAGAACATACCCAGTACATCACTGGGGCCAAGCTTCCTGCCATCCAGGACCTCTATACTAGGCAGTGTCAGAGGAAGGCCCAAAAAATTGCCAAAGACTCTAGCCACCTTAGTCATAGACTCTGCTACGGCACAGCAAGCGGTACCAGAGCACCAAGTCTAGGTCCAAAAGGCTTCTTAACAGCTTCTACCCCCAAGCCATAAGACTCCTGAACAGCTTTTCAAATGGCTACCCAGATTACTTGCATTGTCCCCCCACCACCCCTATTTTTAAACTGCTGCTACTAGTTTCTGTTTATTAGCCATGCATAGTCACTTTACCTCTACCTACATATTACCTCGACTAACCGGTGCCCCCGCACATTGACTCTGTACCAGTACCCCCTGTATATAGTCTTGCTACTATTATTTTATTGTTGCTCCTTAATTATTCCCCCCATTTTTTTTTACTTCAGTTTACTTTAGAAAATACTTTAACACTTTTTTTTCTTTTCTTAAAACCGCATTGTTGGTTAAGGGCTTGTAATTAAGCATTTCACTGTAAGGACTACACCTGTTGTATTCGGCGCATGTGAGGGTACTTGTCTGGAGTATGTCCTGCCATATAATTAGAATGCATAACTGTTGATGTCAATAGGCATAACCAACAAACTATCATGGTCCAAACACACCAAGACAGTCGTGAAGAGGGCACGACAACACCTATTCCCCCTTAGGAGACTAAAGATTTGGCATGGGTCCTCAGATCCTCAAAAAGTTCTACAGCTGCAGCATCAATTTGCAATCAAATTATAAGTCGAAAATGTGCACCAATATTGGATTTTAAAAGCCTGTTATATTAAATGAAGTGCCCTTTAATTAATGTAGACCATATGGAACATTCCATAAATCAGATATTTAATATGAATAAAGTCTTGCTAAAGTCCATTTTTACATGTCCCTTCATCAACCCTGTGTCACTTCTGGAAAGATTTCAACCCACTTACATTTCTCCCAGTTTAACCAATCATTGCAAAGCCTTAGTTATTTTGTTGCTTTGACAAAGACATTTCTGAAGATTATTATTCATTTACATCTGTCCCCATTTAAGATTATATGAAGAAACTATTCCTTTAAAAATATTTTTTCAAAGAAACATTGAACATCTAATAGTCAAGTCATAGTGTTCAAAGCAGGTGAGCTGGGTTTACTATTTTTGTCAAATGCCTGGTGTTTTGTGGTGGGAAACTAAGCGGGTCAAGCATAACACGTCAACCCTTTTACCCATAGATAGACAGCCTAGAAATGTTCCATTTTAGTGAAGCTTGCATTCAATTTCCGCTCCCTGATGCACACACAATTCCATTACCTTTGTCACGAGGGGATTTATGACTGATTTAAGATTAAATTGTCAACACTATTACAATCAACGCTGTTACTTTATTTGGCACTTACTATAGTATTTTGTATTTTTATTGAACCTCGAGATGGGAATACTTATTTTTGTTAAGTTGAACATGTTCTCTTTATGATAGAATGTTAAAAAGTGAAATCAAATTTTTTTTTTCAGGACCAAATTACACCGAATCGGCGGAACAACCCAAACGTCAAGTAAAAAGGATGAGCTATTTGACTTGACATTTTTCTCAATAGTTTACAAGCTATTTTTAGAACAATGTTGTCTATTTTCAAAAACAGTGTTCACAAGACACAGAACTCTGTGGCTTTTGCAAAACAGTAAATACATTTTAAAATTGTAGTTGCCTTCTCAAGACATAAATACATTCATCAAAACTGAAATATACCATCAACATTGCAAATACATTCATCAAACGAACCTGACTGTCTGCAAAAAGATTAACACAAACATACTGTACATCTCGAGTCTAAGCTGACAAAATCTCCCAGTAGATTGATTGATTTCCTTTGCAGTCACTATAATACATCATGTTGATAAAACATTTAAATACAACTAACAAAAAGTGCAGAATTATGGCCAATTACTCACCTTTTACTGCCCATTTCACTAAAGAATTTCATACAAATCAAATAAAACATTATTTCTGTTGGAAAGGAACATGAAAAATAATCACATTGTGTGCAGAATTCATTCACTGGTATCATCACAATCCAATTCCATGTATTCAATGCATAGTCACCTCCAAAATGATTGGCGCCCTTAATAAAGATGAGCAAAAAATACATTACACAAATACCAAGCTATATCGCATGTTCAAAATGTTTTGACAATTATATCATTTATACTAATACAATTTTTCATAGTAAGAGATTTTGTTTAACATGTAAAAAATGAAATTCTCAAAAAGATAAAGTCAAATTCATTGGCACCCCTAATGATTCTTAAATTAAATCAAACAAAGTTAATTCTGCAGGAACATTTGACTTAAAAAAAATTATTTCAGCTTAAGGAGCTGTATTGTGGCCTTGCATGGCTTCCTGAAGAATGGTCTAAGTGAGGACCACCAAAGGAATGGAAGACCTACAGTTAACACATCTCAACATCAACTGTTCAGAGGAGACTGCGTGAATCAGGCCTTCATGGTCGAGTTGCTGCAAAGAAACGACTACAAAGAAGAGACTTCCTTTGGCCAAGGAACACGAGCAATGGATATTAGACCGGTGGAAATCTGTATTTTGGTCTGATGAGTTCAAATTTGAGATTTTTGGTTCCAATAACCGTGTCTTTGGGAGAGGCAGAGTAGGTGAACTGATGATCTCAGCATGTGTGGTTCCCACCGTGAAGCATGGCAGAAGAGGTGTGATGGTGCTTTGCTGGTGACACTGTCAGTGATTTATTTAGAATTCAAGGTACACTTAACCAGCATGGCTACAACATTCTGCAGCGATACGCCATCCCATCTGGTTTACGCTTAGTGGGACTATCATGTGATTTACAACAGGACAATGATGCAACACACCTCCAGGCTGTGTACGCGCTATTTGACCAAGGAGAGTGATAGAGTGCTGCATCAGATGACCTGGCCTCCACAATCACCCAACCTCAACCCAATTGCGATGGTTTGGGATGAGTGAGGAAAAGCAGCCACAAGTGCTCAGCATATGTGGGAACTCCTTCAAGACAGTTGGAAAGGTATTCCAGGTGAAGCTGGTTGAGAGAATGCCAAGAGTGTGCAAAGCTGTCATCAAGGCAAAGGGTGGCAACTTTGAGGAATCTCAAATATAAGAAACACCCTTGAATGAGTAGGTACTGTAAATATGGTAGAACAGCAATTATCAAATGCTCAAACATTTACATAACTTCTGATCATTTTCTTGCCTTAGTACCCAACTTGCAAATCTTAGATCACCTTTTGCAAAACATTAAATACAAATGTCATCAGTGAATATAATGTTTTGTTCACAGAATATTAGCACATTGTTTTCATTAAGAGAAATGTGTGCCATTGTGTTCACTCTTTCTGGCAATCAGTAAATACTAATGCATGAAATTCTAAATAATCCAGTCAGTGTCATACCATGTAGAATATTTGGAAAGCTCTAGCCAATGGGGACTGTCAAATTGTTATGCTTTTTTACAATATTGAGGTCATGTAGAGAATGAAGTTGAGTTACTTGTATCTAACTTTGGGTTACTCTTAAATCATCATCTTCAACATTGTGACCTTCCATTATACACTCTTAGAAAAAAGGTTCAAAAGGGGTTCTTTGGCTGTCCCCGTAGGAGCACCCTTTTTGGTTCCAGGTAGAACCCTTTTTTTTCTCCAGGTAGAACCCACTGTGGAAAGGGTTAACTCCAAAAATAGTTATTCAAAGGGTTCCCCTATGGGGACAGCCAAATAACCTTTTTAGGTTCTAGATGGCACCTTTTTTCCAAGAGTGTCGAGCTTTGCTTTGGTGTGGATGTAGGTCTATACATTCATATCAGTTGTGTTCTTCCATTGTATTCACCTTTCCTTATTTCCACATTGCAACCATTCTCTTCTGATAAAACAAAGAGTTGATATTCTGTGAAAAAACACACACTTTACACAGAATTTGGAATCATTCATGACAATTGTATTTAAAGTCTGCAAAAGTGAATCTATGATATGCAATCCAGGTACAAAAGCAAGAAATGATCGGACAATCATGCAAATGTATTTAAGCATTTGATCATTGTTGTTTTGCTAGGTATGCTTAACCAAAGTTTCCAAAAAATGCTCGTACGTGATAAAAAAACCAATAAAAAGTCAGTTCGGCTGAGCTTCTCCTGCGTCCTGGCATAGTGATTTTGTGGTAGTCAATATTTTATATTCATTTGGAGGTAGTACAGTAGTTATACTGTAGCTTTCCAGGATGAAAAGATCAGGGTAATGACAAGACATTATAGCTAATCTGGGGCCTGTACATTCTAATCTATGACCAGCTCATTTGTAAGGCTGTCATAAATCTAAATTTCACTCTCTCTCTCACTCTCCAATTGTACTCTCGACAATACTTTTTGGTTAACATTACTTTTCTCATTCATCACCCTAATCAAAACCATTGTCAACCTATTCAAACAGGATGAATTATCCTCCTACAGAATGGAATGTGCTCTATACTGCTTTGTACCACCCACAGAGTGAGAGTGGTGTATACACTCAATTGATTCATTATCAGGGAGTGTGTGATTGACAGTGCAATAATAATTTGTCTTTGGAATTGAATTTTCATAATTACTTTTTACACAGTCTCTGTTATAAAATAATGTATACAACATTTGGTAACCTTTGGAGTGTTGGGTAAATTACGTGACACCTTTGAAATAAAGTAGGATGGCCAGCCTTATGCTCCTAGATCTACAGTGCCTTCAGACAGTATTCATACCTCTTGACTTATTCCACATTTTGTTGTGTTACAGCCTTAATTCAAAATGGATTGAATAGATTTTTTTCGCACCCATTTACACACAATACTTTAAAGCAGTGGTCACCAACCATTTATGAGACAAGATCCCTTTCGCAGTCAAAAAGCAAGCGGAGATCTACTGCTCATATTTTTTTTATTTTTTTTTACATTAACCTCACACAAACTGTGTTGTAGGAATGAGGTTTGGGCAGTAGATTATAATAGCATATTGGCTACATGTCTGGCCTGCCAACCAGATGGAGAGATGAGATATCATTCAAAAATCATGTTAAAAACTATTATTGCACACAGAGTGAGTCCATGCCACTTATGTGACAGAGTTAAGCAAATGTTTACTCCTGAACTTATGGAGGCTTGCCACAACAAAGGGGTTGAATATTTGACTTTAAAAATAAATATTTGTAAAAATAAATAAATAATTGAAAACATAATTGCACTTTGACATTACGGGGTATTGTGGGTAGGCCAGTGACAAAAATATCTAACTGTAATCAATTTTAAATTCAGGCTGTAACAACAAAATGTGGAAAAAGTAAAGAGGTGTGAATACTTTCTGAAGACACTGTGTAAAGAAAATGATCTCTCACAAAATGTTCATGTAACCAGTGTGAAATGGTAGTAGTTAGCGGTGTGCGCTAGTAGCATTTCAATTGGTGACATCACTTGCTCTGAGACCTTGATGTAGTTGTTTTTTCAAGGACCGTGATTTTTGTGGGGCGATAGGTATCGATGCACAGCAGTTCTATTCATATACTGTCCATACAGTATATCATCATACAGTATATTTATATTCTGGACTCTGACATTGCTTGTTCTATATTTCTTAATTCCTTTCTTTTTAGATTTTGCATGTATTATTTTGTATTGTTAGGTGTTACTGCACTGTTGGAGCTAGGAACATAATAATTTCGCTACACCCACAATAACATGTGCTAAATGTGTACGCGACCAATAACATTTCATTAGATCTGTGTTGAGAAGCAGACTTGATTTACATTATAGGGTCTATCCTTTGCAGTGGTGTAAAGTACTTAAGTAAAAATACTTTAAAGTACTACTTAAGTAGTTTTTTCAGGTATCTGTACTTTACTATTGATATTTTTGGCAACCTTTACTTCACTACATTCCTAAAGAAAATAATGAACTCTACTCCATACATTTTCCATGACAGCTAAAAGTACTTGTTACATTTTGACAGAAAATGGTCCAATTCACATACTTAAAGTATTAAGAGAACATCTCTGGTCATCCCTACTGCATCTGGTCTGGAGGACTCACTAAACAGAGAACATCTCTGGTCATCCCTACTGCATCTGATCTGGAGGACTCACTAAACAGAGAACATCTCTGGTCATCCCTACTGCATCTGATCTGGAGGACTCACTAAACAGAGAACATCTCTGGTCATCCCTACTGCATCTGATCTGGAGGACTCACTAAACAGAGAACATCTCTGGTCATCCCTACTGCATCTGATCTGGAGGACTCACTAAACAGAGAACATCTCTGGTCATCCCTACTGCATCTGATCTGGAGGACTCACTAAACAGAGAACATCTCTGGTCATCCCTACTGCATCTGATCTGGAGGACTCACTAAACAGAGAACATCTCTGGTCATCCCTACTGCATCTGATCTGGAGGACTCACTAAACAGAGAACATCTCTGGTCATCCCTACTGCATCTGATCTGGAGGACTCACTAAACAGAGAACATCTCTGGTCATCCCTACTGCATCTGATCTGGAGGACTCACTAAACAGAGAACATCTCTGGTCATCCCTACTGCATCTGATCTGGAGGACTCACTAAACAGAGAACATCTCTGGTCATCCCTACTGCATCTGATCTGGAGGACTCACTAAACAGAGAACATCTCTGGTCATCCCTACTGCATCTGATCTGGAGGACTCACTAAACACACATGCTTTGTTTGTAAATTATGTCTGAGTGTTGGAGTGTGCTGCTGGCTATCTGTAAAAAAACAAGAAAATTGTTCCTGGTTTGCTTAATATAAGGAATTTGAAATCATTTTTATTCTAATTGTGATACTTAAGTACATTTTTGCAATTCCATTTACTTTTTATACTTAAGTATTATCAAAACCAAATACTTGTAGACTTTTACTCAAGTAGAATTGTACTGGCTGACTTTCACTTTTACTTGAGTCATTTTCTATACAAGGTATCTTTATTTTTACTCAAATGTGACAATTTAGTACTTTTCCCACCACTGATCCTTTGGATATTAACGGAAGTGCAGACAGTAAAACCAATGCAACCACTTTGGTTGTTGTGCTTCATGCCAGGATATCATCCACTAACTGCATAGTGGACAGCATTCTTTCAGAGGAGAAAGACAACAGTTGAAAAGGTCATGTGAAATCGAGTGCTATTTATTGCTCCATGTGGTCTTTGCGATAGACATATTCATCCACTGAGGAGGACGTGCAGCATCTGTGGTGCTACAAACATAACCCAGAGGACATTGGAGATATGTTAAGATTTCACAGGCTTGATTCACAAAACAGACAAATAAGGGGAAACATTGAGACATACAGTTTGCGCTGTATAGGCCTATGCCAGAAGGAGGGTTGAGTAATTCTGAGTGAATCAGCATTGTGAAAATGACTTATTCAGTCACATCACAAAAGGGGATTAAGGAAGGCTCTCTCTCTCTCTCTTTCATTTCATTAGCCTTATCTGCTAAGCATTCAATAGAAATCGTTTTTTCTGCATGCATGACTTTGTTGTTGAGCAGAGTGCAGTTTGCAGAAGCCACAAGTTGTAGGCCTAGATGTGACTTCTCAGACCATGATAGCTCTGGGCAGTTTGAATAAATGTGTTTTTGTTTACTTGATGCAAGGGTTATGTTTTCAGACTCTGCTCCCTAGAGTTTAGTGCAACATCTAAAGTATAACTTGGTTGATATGATGATTGTTTACTAAAGGTAAGAAATGGGTCAAGTGAGCTCCATGCTTCCCTATTTCTACAGCTTCCTAGCAATATCCTATATGAGCACCTATGGCACGTACCCCTCCACATCTGGCAGCTTCATGTAGCCTGCTGTCTGTTTTACATTACATTGCCCGATTATGATGGGTGGTGCTCAATCCATTATACAATGAATAGGCTCTAGTGTGCATTCAAGTATGCGGCATAGTTTGGATACTCCACTCACGAACGAGAATCAAACTCTTCGACTGCAACCTGATTCACTTATTTTGATTATATGGAGAATAATCCTGATGACATCCGATTTTATCCCGTTGTGGTTATGGATTTCAGTTGCATCCAAAAATGAGGCTGCGAGGTTTCCTGTTTTTACACTCTAGATGGTATGTGTTTAATTCCGTAATGAAGTCAACACATGACACTATTGTAGATGACTGAACGCAATGATTCAGCTGTGGTTGATTTACTCGCAGCGGTAGTTTGGAGGCGCCGCGCATCACCAAAGCGCTCTACTGAGAATCCCCCACCAGGACGAAGAAAACAGGCTGTGAAGAAAACAGGCTGTTACACGGAGTGCAATCTCTATCCAACGGGTGTACCATCACAAGAACACTTACAAAGTATTTGCTCCAGTTGATTGTCGTTTCTTTATTTAGAATTTTGCGGAAGGAGGCAGTTGGATAGTATTATTTTGGCGGAAAGTGAACGGAACTACCGGGGATGACTGAAGACTTGTAAAGGCAAGTAATTTCTACTAAGACTCACTCACATTGTTATTAGTATTCTATATTATACTATCATTATTGGGAGTCTTTATGGAAGACTTAGATTTATTTTCAAAACAAGTTGAAAAAATATTGACATGAATGTGCAATGTAGCTATTCAGTTTGTTTCTCGTAAAAATGTTGGACAGTATACAAACCTCGCTTAATGCGCTTTCAAGAAGCGGGAATGTGTGGCATCGATTTAGTCTTTATTATAGGCTACATCATTATCACTTCTGCAGATATTTTTGGTAAATCAGTCATATGAGAGCCAACAATGCATTGTATAGGCTACTATAGTACCAGTATAATCCCTTCCCACTGGGCAAAAACGGGTCGACTCGACTCAATGTTATTTCACGTGATTTCAACCAAAACAATCAATGTGATGACCAACGTGGAGAACTGATTGGATTTACTAAAAGGTCATCATCTTAAGTGCGTATTGTCTATTTTTTTTACCCAACTTTTAACCTAAATTCAATGACATGGTGACATGTTTTGTTTATTTCACTTGAATACAGGTTAGTTGAAAACCCAACCAAATGCAAATGAAAACTTGACATTTAACTGTGCCCAGTGGGTTGTGATTGATGTAATCATGCATATGTTAATGGAAGTATGTATAGAGGAGTACGGCTGATAATGGATACCACTGAATTATCCCAGTTGATTTTTCTTGTAAAGTCGATGGGGTTAGGACGGTTAATAGCCTATTCATAAACTATTCATTAATTTATTTAGAACTTTCTGTAATGGATTTATAAGTTCAACCAAAACTTAATATAATCAATTATACAACTAACAGCATTTATGAGTCCACAGATGCTTATTCTGCATTACACGCTGGGGGTATAGTGCATTCAAAGTAAGCAGAGTACAAATTATACAGTGACATTCAGGGGTCTCTATTTTGTCACGGGACCTCTTATGTGTCCACGAAAACAATTTATGGAGTTAATAGTAAATATGTAATTTAACGGTAAAAAAGGTTTACATTTTAATGTGGCATGAACACGACCAGTTATGTTTATCTGATTGTCAAACAAATCACTTCAACAAGTAGGTTACCTGCGCATGTTCCAAAACAATTCCAGCATCCAAACAGTACACTGTGCACCTGCCATTTGTTGAATGGAAAGAGACATCTGTTACAAAACTCCAAAAAGTGTAATGACATTCTACGATTGTCATTAGGTCTACACTCAAATTAATTGTTGAGTCTTGCTGACAAAATTACCTTTTTTTGTAGAAAGAAAACTGGGTACACCCGAAAATCCATGTGCAGCATCACAACAAAAAGATTCACCCTACACATTAGCACCTTCTTCGGTTGTGTATCTACGTCCGTTTCTGATAACACGCGGCAAAGGCACAAGTTGGCAAAATCCAACACATGCCACACACCACAACATATTCCAGCAGATGAGTAGCAGCGGTGCGGATTGCCTCCCATTGAAATTAACTTCCGCGAGAACGCATAGTTTGACACAGTTGGTGTACAAGAAAGCCTCGTGTCCAACAGACGTGTCAAAATCTTTGTGTTCAGATGGAAGTAATTTCTTGTCAATGGAGCAGTCCACAAAACTGTGCTGGGGAGTGCTGGGGATGCCGCCCTAGGCCGCGGTGCGTTCTGTGTACCGCATGCGTTCAATATTTTCAATTTGTGCGTCGCTTTGCCGTGCAGTGGTACAAACGGAAGTTCATAAAACAGTCAATCTAGCTAGCTGTCTAACTACAAAGCTAAACACTTTGCTAGATAGTTTAGCTAGGAAATTACCAGCACATAGCTTCCACTTTCCAGCGAATTATTTAACAATCAACTGACCATGTAATCCAATCGTATTGGCGATGTGTCACCATGCAGTATTTCTAGCATGGACGTCCCGGTAGCCATGTGTGCTTTGGTCGAACACAGAAGAAAACCCAGAAACGGCGAAAATAACCTTCTCCATTCTGCAGCCTTGAGAAGCACATGTGCATCAAGTATGGATAATGCGGACAAGACACCTAATGTGCAAGGCAAAACACACGCGCGTCTGGTGTACATAAGGCGTAACGACGCGTTCACACAGGTTATTGCTGTACTGTACATTTTACGTAGTCTTATATATAATGCATGTATTCATAATACATTGTAGGTGGAAGACCTACTCTTAAAGTAGCTATATGATGTATGCAGTGCACATATGACTCTGGAGGGAAAGTTGATGCAGAACTGCAGCATCATATTTGGAGATAATCAAAACAGCACCTTATATACAGGATCAGTGAAAAGTTGGATACACCTACTCATTCAAAGGTTTTTCTTTATTTTTACTATTTTCTAGATTGTAAAATAATAGTGAAGTTATCAAAGCAATGAAATAACACATATGGAATCATATAATAACCAAAAAGTGTTACAGATTCTTTAAAGTAGCCACCCTTTGCCTTGATGACAGCTTTGCACACTCTTGGCATTCTCTCAACCAGCTTCACCTGGAATGCTTTTCCAACAGTCTTGAAGGAGTTCCACATATGCTGACCACTTGTTGGCTGCTTTTCCTTCACTCTGCATTCCAACTCATCCCAAACCATCTCAATTGGGTTGAGGTCGGGTGATTGTGGAGGCCAGGTCATCTGATGCAGCACTCCATCACTCTCCTTCTTGGTCAAATAGCCCTTACGCAGCCTGGATGTGTGTTGGGTCATTTTCCTGTTGAAAAACAAATTATTGTCCCACTAAGCGCAAACCAGCTGCAGAATGCTGTGGTAGCCATGCTGGTTAAGTGTGCCTTGAATTCAAAATAAATAACTGACAGTGTCACCAGCAAAGCACACCCACACCATGATACCTCCCCCATGCTTCACGGTGGGAACCACACATGCAGAGATCATCCGTTCACCCACTCTGCGTCTCACAAAGACATGGCGGTTGGAACCAAAAATCTCAAATTTGGACTCATCAGACCAAAGGACTTATTTCCACTTGTCTAATGTCCATTGCTCATGTTTCTTGGCCCAAGCAAGTCTCTTCTTATTATTGGTGTCCTTTAGTAGTGATTTCTTTGCAGCGTGAAGGCCTGATTCACACAGTCTCCTCTAATCAATTGATGTTGGGATGTGTCTGTTATTTGAACTCTGAAGCATTTATTTAGGCTGCAATCTGAGGTGCAGTTATTTTCAGGAAATATCTCGTCCATGGAAGTTGCATTGTTTGTAACAATAGTGAGATGTGGATATATTATCTTTACATATTTTAAAGGTAGTTTTTATCTCAATATCAAATCACTTCTGGGTAACAATTAAATACCTTACTGTGATTGTCTTCCAATAAAATGGTCAAAAAGAAAAATAATTTACTTCTTAGCAAATAGAAATTTCTCAAACACAAATTTTCACCAGGACTTTCTGGGAGTGGTCTTAATGTTGAGGGTAAAACTGAAAACTAGTTATTAGAGGTCGACCGATTAATCGGAATGGACGATTAATTAAGGACGATTTCAAGTTTTCACAACAATCGGAATCAGTATTTTTGGGCGCCGATTTGGCCGATTTTAAAAATTAAATGTATTATTACTTTTTTTATACCTTTATTTAACTAGGCAAGTCAGTTAAGAACACATTCTTATTTTCAATGACAGCCTAGGAACGGTGGGTTAACTGCCTTGTTCAGGGGCAGAACGACAGATTTTCACCTTGTCAGCTCGGGGGATCCAATCTTGCAACCTTACAGTTAACTAGTCCAACAATCTAACCACCTGCCTTTCATTGCACTCCACGAGGAGCCTGCCTGTTACGCGAATGCAGTACAAGCCAAGGTAAGTTGCTTGCTAGCATAAAACTTATCTTATAAAAAAACAATCAATCATAATCACTAGTTATAACTGGTTGATGATATTACTAGTTTATCTAGCGTGTCCTGTGTTGCACATAATCGATGCAACGCTGGGGGATGATTTAACAAAAGCGCATTTGTGAAAAAAGCACAATCGTTGGACGACTGAACCTAACCATAAACACCAATGCCTTTCTTAAAATCAATACACAGAAGTATATATTTTTAAACCTGCATATTTAGCTAAGAAATCCAGGTTAGCAGCCAATATTAACCAGGTGAAATTGTGTCATTTCTCTTGCCTTCATTGCACGTAGAGTCAGGGTATATGCAACAGTTTGGGCAGCCTGGCTAATTGCGAACTAATTTGCCTGAATTTTACGTAATTATGACATAACATTGAAGGTTGTGCAATGTAACGAGAATATTTAGACTTAGGGATGCCACCCATTAGATAAAATACCGAACGGTTCTGTATTTCACTGAAATAATAAACGTTTTGTTTTCGAAATGATAGTTTCTGGATTCAACCATGTTAATGACCAAAGGCTCGTATTTCTGTGTGTTATTATGTTATAATTAAGTCTATGATTTGATAGAGCAGTCTGACTGAGCGATGGTAGGCAGCAGCAGGCTCATAAGCATTCATTCAAACAGCACTTTTGTGCGTTTTGCCAGCAGCTCTTCGCAAACACAGCGCTGTTTATGACTTCAAGCCTATCAGCCTAATGGCTGGTGTAACCGATGTGAAATGGCTAGTTAGTTAGCTGGGTGTGCGCTAATAGCGTTTCAAACGTCACTCGCTCTAAGACTTGGAGTAGTTATTCCCCTTGCTTTGCAAGGGCCGTGGCTTTTGTGGAGCGATGGATAACGCTGCTTCGAGTGTGGCTGTTGTCGATGTGTTCCTGGTTCGAGCCCAGGTAGGGGCGAGGAGAGAGACGGAAGCTATACTGTTACACTGGCAATACTATAGTGCCTATAAGAACATCCAATAGTCAAAGGTATATGAAATACAAAATGGTATAGAGAGAAATAGTCCTATAAATACTATATTAACTACAACCTAGAATATATATAATATAATATTAACTTCTTACCTTAGAATATTGAAGTCTCATGTTAAAAGGAACCACCAACTTTCATATGTTCTCATGTTCTGAGCAAGGAACTCAAACGTTAGCTTTTTTACATGGCACATATTGCACTTTTACTTCTCCAACACTTTGTTTTTGCATTATTTAAACCAAATTGAACATGTTTCATTATTTATTTGAGGCTAAATTGATTTTTATTGATGTATTATATTATGTTAAAATAAGTGTTCATTCAGTATTGTTGTAAATGTCATTATTACAAATTATTATTATAATTTTTTTTTTAAACGGCCGATAATCGTTATCGGGTTTTTTGGTCCTCCTATAATCGGTATTGGCGTTGAAAAATAATAATAGGTCGACCCCTAGTTATTATTAGCAGAGTGGTTTGGAACTCTTTCTTATTGGTCTATTAACTAATTTATCGCCCAATGATGTCACCAGGCAGGTCAAAAGTCCATCCCACCAAAACAGGCTGAAATTTCACGCGGTCTTTTCAAACAGCAATTACACAGAAAGGGCATTAAAAAAAATTCATACGGTCACAGTATTATTCCTACCACATAGTGTGGAAATATATTTAAAAACACAAGAAAATTACGTTTGTGACTGCATAACATTTAATTTCCAATGAACATGAATCAAATATCCTATTTGCATATCACACACATTTCTCACTCTTGTGGCTGATGGCACTTTAAATGTAGAGTACGGGCTCATAGTAATGGCTGGAACAGAATAAAGGCAATGGTATCAAACACATCAAACATCTGGTTTTCCATGTGTTTGATACAATTCCATTTACTCCATTCCATCCATTATTATGAGCCATCCTCCCCTCACCAGCCTCCTCTGATGTCTCCCCTGTGTTTAGTTCTGCCCTTTATGTACACCTGCAAAAGCACCAAAGGGAAGGTGGATGTGTAGTCATTGTACGTTCAGATTGCTGCATCAGTCACAGTAAACATTCAGAAACTTCCTCATTCAAATGGAGCCCCATCAGGTACGTTTCTCCTCTTGTTGTTCTTGTCGAAAGACCAAATTGTAGATAATCAATGATTATCCATCTCCACAGAGGTTCATTAGACGAGATGTCGTTAGATCACAATATCAAGTTGATTGGGTTTCTGCTGCTATGGTGTCCTCAGTCAAACTCCACAGAGATTCCTTCTGAAAAATCTTGCATTGAAATCCATAATCCATGTGGCAACTTGCCCCCCCACATTCTATCTCTACCCTCGATATAACAGCTCCAGTCTGCAGTAGTTTAGCAGTCAAAGTTGTCAACACTATGCATGCTGTGGATGGCTATAGATGTTTGTCCCCATAGACAGAAACCTGGTCTCAGAATATTTCGTATTATTCTGTAAGTAAATCCAAGACACTCCATTTAGTACGATATGTCACGTTCGGTATGGGTACATAAGACAGATGGTTACTTAAATGTGTCTCGGATGTACTTTGAGAATTCTGATGTATGACACAATTCTCAAAGTACATCAAATTCAATACTTCATCATGCAATTCCCTGGGTTTGATTAAACGTCAAGCATACAGTACTGATTATTTTGTTGAATACCAACAATCACCTGTAATTTCAGGTCAAGAAATGTATAGTGCAGGCAGCCAATCAGAGAAAAATAATACATCCACAACGCACATTTGACTAACATGGTCTTAATCTGTAAGCTCCACAATTAATCTTATATAATTATTCATGAATTTACCGTAGCCTATTAAAGCAAGCAAATGCATTCCAGATTCAAGTCAGCCACAGTAGCCGGCAGGGGTGGGAGCACCTGCCTAAAGTTATATGCTATATTTACTTACTTATATCGTTATTATTCCCCTGAAGAATTATGCATTTGCTGTCATAGTGAATGTGTCACTATTTTGGGGGATTTTGATCGATTCTGCTACCACTTTTCAAAGTCATGTACAGTTCTTTATCTTTATGTTTTCTCCTTTGAATATGTTCATTGGAATTTCTTCCTTTTAACATTGCGAACTATAGTAGACGTTCTGCTATTCAGAGTCAGACTCTTCTGCCCTGGCATGGACTGCTCATCAATTATTCAAATAAACCTACATTTTCCAATAAGTACTGTATTGTACATAATATACTGTATGTGTGGTACTGTATATCAAACTCCCCAGTCCACACATACAGTGCCTAGTGAAAGTCTACACACCCTTTGTACACATCCCTTTCTAATTCATTATATTGTGTGGTGTTTTGTGGTGTCCCTTGTCAGAAATACTCAAGTTGTAGGACCTGCCAGTGTTTTACTCTTGATTGGCAGATGGTAGGCAGACTTTTGTGGTTGGAGAAAGTCATGATAATCTGCTCCTGGAAGTAACCCCTAAAAGGTGCTCCTGAAATTAAATATAGCAAATAACTTTAGGCAGGTGCTCCCACCCCCTGCAGGCTACTGTGGCTGACTTGAATCTGGAATGCATTTGCACACTGCCTGCCCTCTAAGGACACCTACAGCACCCGATGTCACAAACTTCTGTTAGTTTTAGTACTCTTAGACTTTGTTTAGACTTTAGACTTTAGACTTTGTTGAAGGGCTTTGAAAATGAACAAACTATTGTGGGGTGTGTAATATAGTTTCAACACAACGAGGGAAAGATTGGCTTGCACCTGGCCTTCAGAGTTAAAGCAAAAGTTGACCTTTTTTCATGTCTGACTTGTCTGACTTGTAAATGGAGGTATGCTTTCTGAGGTGAAGTAGATTTTGAAGGCAGAAGTGCCACTCAGTGTTATGTCTGCTTCCAACTCACGCTCTCAAACACATAGATCCCCTGAACACAGCTCACTCTCCAGATCCCAATCGTCTGAATTCTGATCACTTGTTCACACACCTGTATGTCATTATCACACACTATTTAGCTCAGTTCTTTGCACCCCATCATTGTGAGGTATTGTTTGTTTTGTTACATGTATTACTCGGAGCTCTGGTCATTTCCGTATTAGTATCATAGTTTTTTGGCCATCCTCACGAACAATGCCTTTTTGCCTATTCCCTGCCTGTTCTGTTACCGTTTTGGAGTCCCTGTGTATGACCTTCTGCCAGTCCCTGGACCCAGCTACCTGCCTCTTCCTGTGGTCCTTTGCTTATAAACACCTGCTGCGCACTGCGCTTGAAACCAGAACTCTGTCTCCCATCGTATTCATTACACTCAGACTTGCCTGGCTGGCTGCTCGTTCTCTTAGCGGAGCCACACCTTCAGAGGTTGGGGGTGTCTGCCCTAGGATTCACTGCACCGATTCTGGCCACAAACAAACTCCCCAGTCCACACATACAGTGCCTAGTCAAAGTCTACACACTTCTTGCACAGTCATCATATTTTGCTGCCTTCAAATAAAATAAAAATCCTACCGATTTACATAACCCTGTATTGTGGTGGCAGCATCATGTTATGGGTATATGCTTGTCACTGTCAGGATCTGGGGAGTTTGTCAGGATATATATATGGAAGGAACAAAGCTCAGATAAAAAGTTAGAGGAAACCCTGCCTCAGTCTTCTAAATACCTTATTCCAGCGTTTAGTTTTATTTTTCACCGGGTCAATTAAACCGATTTTAAGACACACTAGAATGGCTTTCCAATAGGTATTGAGGGTTCCTGAATGGTCCAGTCTCAGTCCTGACTTAAATCTGATTGAAATTCAGAGATAAAAATGTATTACAGATTTCTTGAGTTATGTTTTTGCAGGTGATTAAGATGTTTGGTGAAGTATTTCTCAAGTGAAAAAATGTGCATGAAAACGAGGCACCTCTCATTGAATGACAACAAACATTTAATTGAAGAATCTCTACTGTTGCCCAATCACTGACAAAGAGGCTTAGACTTACACTACCGAACTTTGGGTTGCCTCCAGAACATTTTGTGTGTGCACAAACCGCTGAAAAAACCCTTATGGAAGACCAAAACGACGACCAAAATGTAATCATAACTGTTTTTGATGGAAAGCATGCGGTGTGTGTGTGTGTGTGTGTGTGTGTGTGTGTGTGTGTGTGTGTGTGTGTGTGTGTGTGTGTGTGTGTGTGTGTGTGTGTGTGTGTGTGTGTGAGTTTGTTTAATGGATGACTCACGAGTCCCAGCAGTGAGTTCCTGTATAACCACCAGAAAATTGGGGTTCTTTGTTTTCAGAAATTACTGTGTTTGTGTGCATGCATGTGTGTGTGATCTTGTGTCTGGTTTGTGAGTATTTGTGTGACTGAAAAACTGAAGAACATTGAAATGGTACCATTGGTCTCTCTGTAAAGTTATGTGCTTCTTCTCACGATAAATCTAGTAGTGATTTCCAGTCATCGCCAACACACACCCACATAAATCCCCCTTCCAATTCACTGAAGGAGCTAATTTATGTGTGCCTATAGGTTAACCCTTTATCTTGTGCAAAATTTGGTCATGGACAAACTGAACATTTGGGAATAGTTGGCCAAGGAAACATTTCTGGTTGGTCTCAAGGAATGTAAAAAAGTTAGGAAGGGAGACATTGAAAATCAAATTGAGAGAAGTAGCAGAAAATATGTTGAATGAGCAACTAATAAGCATGGAGCACCTCACAAGTTTGACGAAATTGTTATATCTTTCAGTCTAATATGGCTATTTACTTACTTTGTAGATCATCAGAAGCAGATTTTTGTAGGTAGTTAACTGTCCTCTCTCCAAGTTTAGCTGGAATTGAGACCGAAAGGATTTGACAGTGATTGGTTGACGAAATGACATTGGCCTTGCTGAATATCAGATCTTAACAACAATTGGATAAGTGTTTAACATTTCCAGTGCCACATCCTTATGATATACTGTATATCTTGTCAGAAGCGCAACGTGACTGCAAACAAAGACAAGATGACGAGATGCTCATGTTTTCGCACCAGCTTAGGTCCAAAATAAGACAGTAAAAATGCATTGGGCTTATTTTGGACAGGTTTTGCCTCTTCCTCTTTGCTGGAATGTCAGACTGAAATATGGAACAAATCAACCTTTTTTTGTTGTTGTTTGAATTTGTTGATCAAATGCAGGACATGTGGTCACCCTAGGTGAGATGGTGCAGTGTGTGAAGGGAGAGATAGCCAAGGACAGGAAGCAGGAAACTAGAATGAACCCCATGGTGACTAATCTGGGATTTATTCTTCATGGCCAAGTGTTTGATTCAATTCTCTCTCTTATCGCTGTCTTCCATTAGAGGCAATATACAGCACTGAACATCATGGGGGTACAGACTGATAATTCAAGACAAATGCAGTAATAGAATGTGAGTTAGTAATCAGGTGTGTTACTGCTGTTTCTTTTGGCTCCCCAGGAAGCTGCTGACACTCCTAATCATGGCTCTGATAGGAAATGACACCTCAGCTCGCCCCGATTATGTCCCCCATTACCTCCTGGCGGGCGACCCTTTCGCCTCCAAGCTGTCCAAGGAGGCCGACATCGTGGCTGCTTTCTACATCTGCATCATAGGTAAGTGTCAATAAAGTACAGGAATGTAGACTGCATAGGGACGTAGACTCATCAATAGACTCACTGATATCCTCATCTTCCTTGAGACATAGCCTAAGCAGTCTTCACCTCAAGGAGAGCCATTCTGATTCGATTATGTTTGCAATCAATTGTGATTCATCAAGGTTTTCCATTGTGTACCAATGTAGGATCTTAATTTGATCACCCTGTTGCAGGACACCTTTCCATTTTAAACTTGTAGTGTATTTGAGGTTTAAAAAGGCTTCGAAAGTTTTACATTTTCCACTTGATTTTCCTTCATGATAATTGTATCAACCGCTACAAAAATGTCCATTCATCGTAATCCACATAATAATTCAAATTTTCCTGCTAAGAGACTGGCTCAAATTAAGATCCTACATCCAGTGCTTGACTTGGGCAGGAGCTCACCAGAGCTGAATACTGCTTAAGCTCCTCTTCCTCCTATAGAATATAGGATAAAATATTCTGGAGGTCCTGCACCTAGATATAAACAGTACCGGCACCCAAAATGAGTACCGGCACCTATTTCAGTCCAAGTCAAGCACTGCCTATGTCTGTAAGACATTGTAGATTCAAAATGTATTTGAAAAGGTTATTTTCTTTTCTAATGTAGAAGATCCTATATTCAGTAGCTTTTCAGCTTTGCTTCAATTGATAGCAATAATCTGGTTGTAATGATTCCACACACTTTTCCATCACTCAATGCACCTTTTCAAAGACAATAGAAAGTTTAATTTATAAACATACACCTCTCCTCCTCTATCAATTTTTGTGTGGACCAAAGGGAGATGTTACGTGGACAACGTGAGGAGTACTGTAGGTGCTGCCTGCGTTACGGAGAAAGTGGATAAAATATACATATATACACTGTATAACCTGCTATTATCAGCTATGTGGCACATTGACATGGAAGGGACTTTAAAAGAATACTCAAGAGGTGGCTGTGTGTCAGCAGTTAACAACAAGCAATTAGAAAGAGATGCCCGTCTCCTTATATACAGACAGACTCCACACTGGAAACCACTGTGGTTTCTCCTCTAAAGGGTACAGTAGTAATTACAGGTTATTTTGTTGGCTAAGTTGTCTAGGTTGGCTAGGTTGCCTTGGAAATCCTCTTCTTCGAAGCCAACTAAAACGATTCAAATGAAATGTTGACAGCAATGTGTCACACAAATGGTGATGTTAATGGTTAGTCTATTAACAGGTTAAATTAATTATAATTTCCTATCACATCAAGAAAGGTTTGAATGTTCATGCTAATTAACACAGTTACAGGACATACTGTACACAAACTGATTTATGACAGCCTCCAGACATGATGACTATGGGCTACTGAGTTGTAAAGGCCACTATTTGGTCTGCCAGACTGTACGGGGCATAGGAGATTCCTGTTAGAGGCTGTTCAGAAGCCAGACTGCAAGGAGCATAGGAGACTCCTGTTAGAGACTGTTCAGAAGCCAGACTGTACGGGGCATAGGAGATTCCTGTGAGAGGCTGTTCAGAAGCCAGACTGCAAGGGGCATAGGAGACTCCTGTTAGAGGCTGTTCAGAAGCCAGACTGCACGGAGCATAGGAGACTCCTGTTAGAGGCTGTTCAGAAGCCAGACTGTACGGGGCATAGGAGACTCCTGTTAGAGGCTGTTCAGAAGCCAGACTGCACGGAGCATTGGAGACTCCTGTTAGAGGCTGTTCAGAAGCCAGACTGCACGGAGCATAGGAGACTCCTGTTAGAGGCTGTTCAGAAGCCAGACTGCACGGAGCATAGGAGACTCCTGTTAGAGGATGTTCAGAAGCCAGACTGCACAGGGCATAGGAGACTCCTGATAGAGGCTGTTCAGAAGCAAGACTGCACGGGGCATATGAGACTCATGTTAGAGGCTGTTCAGAAGCAAGACTGCAAGGGGCATATGAGACTCCTGTTAGAGGCTGTTCAGAAGCCAGACTGCACGGGGCATGGGAGACTCCTGTTAGAGGCTGTTCAGAAGCAAGACTGCACGGGGCATATGAGACTCCTGTTAGAGGCTGTTCAGAAGCCAGACTGCACAGGGCATAGGAGATTCCTGTTAGAGGCTGTTCAGAAGCTCTCTGTTGATACTGTTCTGGCATCCTGATTGGTCAACAGCTCTGATGAGCTTTCATTGTGGGATATCATGCTATATGACCACCAGGTTGTTTGATCCATCCGTCAATCAAGAATGTTCTTCTATCAACCAATGATAATCAACATACATTATTGTGGTACATAACACTTAAATGAAACCTTAGGAATTTGAATGTTATGATATAAAATGTATTCGAAGGATGTGCTTAGATCGATTATCAACAGATTGATTTAGGAGAGGAAGATACTGTAATATGGTGTGATGTTTGCTCAACATCAAAGCTGAATACATCCTACTTTGAAAATGCATTTTAAATGTAGACATTGCTTTAGCTACTGGATGGAAAAATATGAATTCATCTTTTCACTGTTGGGGTTTTCTGCTGCATCCACCTTATTTCTGCATGCTTTTAAAACACGGAAGCCAAATGAAGAAACTACGGAGACAACTTCCTCTGTGCTTGTGCATTATCATAACTCATATGCGCGCTACTAGAAATCCCTGCAATAGCATTATTCTGTTAGCTGATACATCCTGTCAAAATACCAGTAGCGGTGCATGGGTAAAATCACTGGGGAAGCCACGCTAGAAAAAATATCCACGTACACACATATACAACTTTTATTTAACTAAGCAAGTCAGTTGAGAACAAATTCTTATTTTCAATGACGGCCTACCCCGGCCAAACTCTAACCCGGACGACGCTGGTCCACCGCCCTATGGGACACCCAATGACGGCTGGTTTTGATACAGCCTGGAATCAAACCAGGGTCTGTAGTGACGCCACTAGCACTGAGATGTAGTGCCTTAGACCACTGCGCCACTCGGGAGTTGTTTGCTCTATAACCTGTTAGTTCATAGGTCTTGCGACCGTGACATTTGTCCCAAGGCCGAGACAATAAGAAGACACAGTAGCAGAATAAATTCAACCACACCTTCGTTTCATCACAAAACCGGAGATCAACCTCTGTCTTGTGAAGTCTAGAAAGCATATTGCATGTAACATAACGGTTACATGACCTGCAGCATTGTTACGCAAATTCATGTTTATGACATTTTCTGACAACTAAACAACTATTGATTTAGAACCACAATGAGTTACCACAAGTCGCAAAGAGAACAGGAGCTGTCATTTCAACATAATCAATTCACCTATGCTTAGTCTAATACTGTGACAACTAAAACATACAAAAAACGATTTAGTCCAATTAACTTAAGCTAAATATGATGTGGCTGTCCATGGTTCTGATTTATCTGTGTGTGTGTGTGTGTGTGTGTGTTAAATCAAATAATACTGTCACATGCACCTAATACAACAAGTGTAGACATTACCATGAAATGCTTACTTACAAGCCCTTAACTATTCTTCAAATCAAATCAAATCAAATCAAATTTTATTTGTCACATACACATGGTTAGCAGATGTTAATGCGAGTGTAGCGAAATGCTTGTGCTTCTAGTTCCGACAATGCAGTAATAACGAACAAGTAATCTAACTAACAATTCCAAAAAACTACTGTCTTATACACAGTGTAAGGGGATAAAGAATATGTACATAAGGATATATGAATGAGTGAAGGTACAGAGCAGCATAGGCAAGATACAGTAGATGATATCGAGTACAGTATAACATATGAGATGAGTATGTAAACAAAGTGGCATAGTTAAAGTGACTAGTGATACATGTATTACATAAGGATGCAGTCGATGATATAGAGTACAGTATATACGTATGCATATGAGATGAATAATGTAGGGTAAGTAACATTATATAAGGTAGCATTGTTTAAAGTGGCTAGTGATATATTTACATCATTTCCCATCAATTCCCATTATTAAAGTGGCTGGAGTTGAGTCAGTGTCATTGACAGTGTGTTGGCAGCAGCCACTCAATGTTAGTGGTGGCTGTTTAACAGTCTGATGGCCTTGAGATAGAAGCTGTTTTTCAGTCTCTCGGTCCCAGCTTTGATGCACCTGTACTGACCTCGCCTTCTGGATGACAGCGGGGTGAACAGGCAGTGGCTCGGGTGGTTGATGTCCTTGATGATCTTTATGGCCTTCCTGTAGCATCTTGTGGTGTAGGTGTCCTGGAGGGCAGGTAGTTTGCCCCCGGTGATGCGTTGTGCAGACCTCACTACCCTCTGGAGAGCCTTACGGTTGAGGGCGGTGCAGTTGCCATACCAGGCGGTGATACAGCCCGCCAGGATGCTCTCGATTGTGCATCTGTAGAAGTTTGTGAGTGCTTTTGGTGACAAGCCGAATTTCTTCAGCCTCCTGAGGTTGAAGAGGCGCTGCTGCGCTGTAGTCAATGAACAGCATTCTCACATTGGTGTTCCTTTTGTGCAGGTGAGAAAGGGCAGTGTGGAGTGCGATTGAGATTGCGTCATCTGTGGATCTGTTGGGGCGGTATGCGAATCGGAGGGGGTCTAGGGTGTCCGGGAGGATGCTGTTGATGTAAGCCATGACCAGCCTTTCAAAGCACTTCATGGCTACCGACGTGAGTGCCATGGGACGGTAATCATTTAGGCAGGTTACCTTAGCTTCCTTGGGCACAGGGACTATTGTGGTCTGCTTGAAACATGTAGGTATTACAGACTTGGTCAGGGAGAGGTTGAAAATGTCAGTGAAGACACTTGACAGTTGGTACGTGCATACTTTGTGTACATGTCCTGGTAATCCGTCTGGGCCAGCGGCTTTGTGAATGTTGACCTGTTTAAAGGTTTTGTTCACATCGGCTACCGAGAGTGTTATCACACAGTCATCCAGAACAGCTGGTGCTCTCGTGCATGCTTCAGTGTTGCTTGCCTTGAAGCGAGCATAAAAAGCATTTAGCTCGTCTGATAGGCTCGCGTCACTGGGCAGCTCGCATCTGGGTTTCCCTTTGTAGTCCGTAATAGTTTTCAAGCCATATCACATCTGACGATCGTCAGAGCCGGTGTAGTAGGATTCAATCTTAATCCTGTATTGACGCTTTGCTTGTTTGATGGTTCGTCTGAGGGCATAGCGGGATTTCTTATAAGCGCCCAGATTAGTCTCCCACTCTTTGAAAGCGGCAGCTCTAGCCTTTAACTCGATGCGGATGTTGCCTGTAATCCATGGCTTCTGGTTGGGATATGTATGTACAGTCACTGTGGGGACGACGTAGTCGATGCACTTATTGATGAAGCCAATGACTGAGGTGGTGTACTCAATGCCATTGGATGAATATTCTTATCTGTGCTAGAAAAACAGTCCTATGGTGTAGCATCCGCGTCATCTGACCTCTTCCGTATTGAGCGAGTCACTGGTACTTCCTGCTTTAGTTTTTGCTTGTAAACAGGAATCAGGAGGATAGAATTATGGTCAGATTTGCCAAATGGAGGGCGGGGGAGAGCTTTGAATACATCTCTGTGTGTGGAGTAAAGATGGTCTATGATTTTACCTTGAGAGTTCTTTAATGTTAGACATCGCGCACCAGCTATTATTGACAAATAGACACACACCCCCACCCCTCGTCTTACCAGAGGTAGCATCTCTGTTCTGCCAGTGCATGGAAAATCCCCCTAGCTCTATATTGTCCGTATCGTTGTTCAGGAACGACTCGGTGAAACATAAGATATTACAGTTTTTAATGACCCGTTGGTAGGATAATCTTAATCGTAGGTCATCAATTTTATTTTCCAATGATTGCACGTTAGCAAGAAGAACGGATGGCAGTTGGAGTTTACTCGCTCGCCTACGGATTCTCAGAAGGCTGCCCGATCTGCGGCCCCTTTTCCTGAGTATTTTCTTCACGCAAAAGGCAGGGATCTGGGCCTGTTCCAGTGAAAGCAGGATATCCTTCTCGTCGGACTCGTTAAAGGAAAAAGGTTTCTTCCAGTCCGTGGTGAGTAATCGCTTTTCTGATGTCCAGAAGTTATTTTTGGTCATAAGAGATGGTAGCAGAAACATTATGTACACTAAGTTTAAAAAATAGTTACACAAAAAGCAAAAAATATAACAAAATAGCACAATTGGTTGGGAGAATGTAAAACGTCAGCCATGTTCTTCGGCGCCATCTTGTGTGTCAGCGCAGCTTTGGCAGTGCACATAATGTAGACTAGGCCTACCTATGATTTCCTTATCTGATAACTTTTTTTCCTTAAGCTGTGTGAATTGACTGGATCTAGAGCGCAGTCTAGAGTAAAGCAAAGATCTGCCATTTCATCATCTGTTAACTTTGTTTTCTTTGCACTTTGACAGGTAAATATTTAGTCTATAGCCCCAGTGGTGGAAAAAGTACTCAGATGTTATATTTAAGTAAAAGTAAAGATACCTAATAATAGGTAATAGAAAATTACTCAAGTAAAAGTGAAAGTCACACAGTAAAATACTACTTTCGTAAAAGTCTAAAAGTATCTGGTTTTAAATGTTCTTAAGTACAGTGGTGGAAAAGGTACTCAATTGTCATACTTGAGTAAAAGTAAAAAGTAAAAGTAAATTCTACACATCAAAGTCCTTATATTACGCAAACCAGACAGCAAGATTTTATTTTTTGTGCAGACAGCAAGGGGCACACTCACTTGTGTTTAGTGAGTCCGAGGATGACAACGTATTATATTGATAAGTGCGTGAATTGGACCATATTCGAAATGTAAAGAATACTTTTGGGTGTCAGTGAAAAGGTATGGGAGTAAAAAGTACATCTTTTCTTTAGGAATGTAGTGGAGTAAATTAAAAGTTGTAAAAAAATGTGAATAGTAAAGTAAAGTACAGATTTAAGTAGTACTTCAAAGTATATTTCTTGGCTACTTTACACCTCTGTATAGCCCTAATATTTAGCTTCTTACGTTGGCTAAACATCATTAGTCTCTCTCTTCCAGCAGTTCCTGTGCACAATAGCCTAAAGGCTGCGCAAGTCTCTCAGCATTAGGCCTCTTCTCTTGAAATCCCAGGTAAAGCTTTAGGCTGCGAAAGCTATAGGACATTTATTTTGATCATATTTCTATACTAGGCCTAACAGCCCTGGGGAAAGAAGCAGGCTTAAAACAGGCATTCAGCATAGGCCATATTATCTGTCTGGGAATGTTGAGGAGAGAAATTGCATTGGTGTGATCACTTTTGGCCGATTATGATAACATTGTTGCACGGATGCATTGTAAATAGTTGAACAGGGCAGACAGAGAGATGAGCACAGTGAAAAATAAGACCCATAGGAATTGACAACCATTTGAAAAATGGAAATCACTTGCAAACCACATGAGCAACGAGGCAATGACATGCTGTAAAATATCTGCAGGCTAAACAGGGTTTGTTGTTGAATTGCAACATTTAAATATGAGTTAATATATTATTTTTCATTATGTCTACATGAACATTTATGTATTATTTGCAGTTGTCACTGTGACAATGACACCCTGAAATCACTGAATGGTCTTGTGTTACCACCATATTAATAGGCAGCATGCAGTAGGATGCAATGATCAGTTGATTGACAGGTGTAGGACTGTAGAATGATACACTTTCCTCTAGTGTGGACGCTCACCATCGTTTTACAGTTATAGTTTTTTAAAATCGTTATAGTATAGTTATTGGCTTGGTGGAAGGCCCTTAATGCTGACACAACCATAGAGAATGATAGAGGCCTCGAGTGGCCAATTGGCAACGCCATTGAGGGCTTCCACCATGTTTCCACCATTTTAAAGTAGTCATAGTAGTCAACTGTGTAGAGATTCCTTAGGGTTGTAGCCTCGATGGTGCTGTCCATGCTGTCAATGATGCTATAATAGCAAAGATCTAAAGATGAGTCCTCTATCTATCTCTTTGTATCACAACAGAACTACTAGAAGGTAACGTTAGCTAACTTGAATGAAATAAATGTAAAATTACACTTATACTTGTTTACTTGAATTTTTGACTCTATAAATGGACTCCTTCAAATAGTTTACACCAGCAAGTTTGCCATCGGCGCGCTGAAGTACGGAAGTAAAGCGGAAGTCGAATCCATTACTTGTGTTATTTGGCTGTGCCCGTAGCAACGTTCGAAAATTAGGTCGATTTGTATCCATGAATCAAATTGATTGAATAGATACAGGAATCAATAGATGAATTTATGCATAGATACAGTTATGCAATCTTTGTCTCTTTAATATGCTCACCGTCATATTCAACATCACTTGCAGTCAGTAGGGAAACAGGGTTTTCTTTTCCTGGATGTCAGATTACTTATTTCTTTACTTCAGGCTGCACACCTGTCACAAATATTTTCTTGCCACAACAACTGCCTTGCGTGTGTTCACAGAAATGTTCATACCGACTAATTTTTTGTTTATACTTTGCTGAGCCATTTGCAAACTCTACAATGCCCTGTATAACTGCTGCCCTGACCTAATGAACCGACGGAAGGTGAAGATGCTTCATGCCGGGGTCTCATGCATTTTGATGCGGCTTTTCAGTGAGAACGGCATTTGGGGCTTATCCCTCTGAGCTCCTGAGTCCCATGAATCTCATGTCTCTCTCCCACTCCCTCCCTCCATCTCTCACTCCCTAACACCCATAAGTTCTACACCTGTCTACTCCATTACTTGCTCCGAGGGACTGTACCATCCCCATCCCTGGTCTGCACTCTCTTTACAGCTGTGTTGGTTGACTTTGACTATGCTAATGATGCTAGCTAATAAGCCCAGTTGTACAAGAACATACTATAAACACCTCAGTCTCTCCCGCTAGAAACAGTACTACCACTAGCAATGCCATAAATTACCCCAAACGATTGACTGATTTTAATGTGTGTTAGGCATCTCTATGGAATAGGAGATCATAAGAAAATAGGACTAATCCTCTTACTGTGTATTTGTTCTGAATGGCGCATCTGTTGGATATTTGGATACTGTGGAGTCTGCCTATTCAACGACCACACTCTATAGGTTAACAAAGGCATTTAGGATTAACTTGATCGATTCGCGTATCTTTGGTGTGGTTTTCAGCATATAAACTCAGCAACAAAAGAAACGTCCTCTCAATGTCAAATGCGTTTATTTTCAGCAAACTTAACGTGTAAATATTTGTATGAACATAACAAGATTCAACAACTGAGACATAAACTGAACAAGGTCCACAGACATGTGACGAACAGAAATTTTATAATGTGTCCCTGAACAAAGGGGGGGAGGGTCAAAATCAAAAGTAGCAGTCAGTATCTGGTGTGGCCACCAGCAGCATTAAGTACTGCAGTGCATCTCCTCCTCATGGACTGCACCAGATTTGCCAGTTCTTGCAGTGAGATGTTACCCCACTCTTCCACCAAGGCACCTGCAAGTTACCGGACATTTCTGGGGGGAATGGCCCTAGCCCTCACCCTCCGATCCAACAGGTCCCAGACGTGCTCAATGGGATTGAGATCTGGGCTCATCGCTGGCTATGGCAGAACACTGACATTCCTGTCTTGCAGGAAATCATGCACAGAACGAGCAGTATGGCTGGTGGTATTATCATGCTGGAGGGATGAGCCTGCAGGAAGGGTACCACATGAGGGAGAAGGATGTCTTCCCTGTAACGCACCGCATTGAGATTGCCTGCAGTGACAACAAGCTCAGTCCGATGATGTGACACACCGCCCCAGACCATGACGGACCCTCTACCTCCAAATCGATCCCGCACCAGAGTACAGGCATCGGTGTAACACTCATTCCTTCGACGATAAACGCGAATTTGACCATCACCCCGGGTGAGACAAAACCTCGACTCGTCAGTGAAGAGCACTTTTTGCCAGTCCTGTCTGGTCCAGCGACAGTGCGTTTGTGCCCATAGGCGACATTGTTGCCGGTGATGTCTGGTGAGGACAGGCCTACAAGCCCTCAGTCCAGCCTCTCTCAGCCTATTGCGGACAGTCTGGGAACTGATGGAGGGATTGTGCGTTCCTGGTGTAACTCAGGCAGTTGTTGTTGCCATCCTGTACCTGTCCCGCAGGTGTGATGTTCGGATGTACCGATCCTGTGCAGGTGTTGTTACACGTGGTCTGCCACTGCGAGGACGATCAGCTGTCCTGTCTCCCTGTAGCGCTGTCTTAGGCATCTCACAGTACGGACATTGCAATTTATTGCCCTGGCTACATCTGCAGTCCTCAGGCCTCCTTGCAGCATGCCTAAGGCATGTTCACACAGATGAACAGGGACCCTGGGCATCTTTCTTTTGGTGTTTTTTAAAGTCAGTAGAAAGGCTTCTTTAGTATCCTAAGTTTTCATAACTGTAACCTCAATTGCCTACCTTCTGTAAGCTATTAGTGTTCCACAGGTGCATGTTCATTGATTGTTTATGGTTCATTGAACAAGCTTGGGAAACAGTGTTTAAACCCTTTACAATGAAGATCTGTGAAGTTATTTGGATTTTTACAAATTATCTTTGAAAGACAGGATCCTGAAAAAGGGACTTTTCTTTTTTGCTGAGTTTATAAACAATGCTTTCATGGGTTCGGTTTAGCTGGAATCTGTTGTTTTCACAACTTCAAATTCTGCTTTAATTCCCCCATTGAGATCCCAAATGTGTGTTTCTGTTGATATGGTAATACTCCATGTTGGTTTATTTTACTGTAAGACTATACAAACACAGTCCATAGGAACATGACAAACACCTGAATCAATAAGAATGTATTACTAAGGTAGGATGATAGGCCCAGTGCTCACCATAGCATGGATGTAAGGTAGGATGGTAGGCCCCCTGCTCACCATGGCATGGATGTAAGGTAGAATGGTAGGCCCCCTGCTCACCATGGCATGGATGTAAGGTAGAATTGTAGGCCCCCTGCTCACCATAGCATGGATGTAAGGTAGGATGGTAGGCCCCCTGCTCACCATGGCATGGATGTAAGGTAGGATGGTAGGCCCCCTGCTCACCATGGCATGGATGTAAGGTAGGATGGTAGGCCCCCTGCTCACCATGGCATGGATGTAAGGTAGAATGGTAGGCCCCCTGCTCACCATGGCATGGATGTAAGGTAGAATGGTAGGCCCCCTGCTCACCATGGCATGGATGTAAGGTAGAATGGTAGGCCCCCTGCTCACCATGGCATGGATGTAAGGTAGGATGGTAGGCCCCCTGCTCACCATGGCATGGATGTAAGGTAGAATGGTAGGCCCCCTGCTCACCATGGCATGGATGTAAGGTAGAATGGTAGGCCCCCTGCTCACCATGGCATGGATGTAAGGTAGAATGGTAGGCCACCTGCTCACCATGGCATGGATGTAAGGTAGGATGGCAGGCCCCCTGCTCACCATGGCATGGATGTATGGCAGGATGGTAGGCCCCCTAAGGTCTCTGACCCGAAATTGGCACACAATGAACAACAGGCAGAGGTAACTTCCACATTGAGGCCCCTTGCTAACCTCCACAGATGTGTGTACTTAGGTGTACTGAGCAGAGTCTGGAAGGTGGTGATGGGAAAAGAGACAGAGGCAGGCAGCAGTGAACAGGGGCATCCAATTCATGCTAAAGTGTCTAACAGAGAGACAGGAGATGCTTTGACATTAAAGTGATGAGTTGCTGTGTACAAGGACATTCAGGATATAAATTACATACAACTTCAGGTCTGCTTGGCATTTCTTGGTGACCTCACAGTCCCACCAAACAGGTTCAGGTCATTCAGACCATTCCTTTGTTTGCTAAAGGTTCTCCAAATGGTATTGTGTGAAGTTGTATTGGTTCTTCATTTTATTTTTATTTTATTTTTTACATTTAACCTTTATTTAACTGGGCAAGTCAGTTAAGAACAAATTCTTATTTACAATGACGGCGTACCAAAAGGCAAGAGGTCTTATAGGACAAAACACGACAAGAGAGACAATACAACACTACATAAAGAGAGACCTAAGACAACAACATGGCAAGGCAGCAACACATGACAACACATCATGGTAGCAACACAACATGACAACATAGTAACAACATAGTAGCAACATAACATGACAACAACATAGTAGCAACACAACATGACAACAACATAGTTGCAACATAGCATGGTAGCAGCACAAAACATGGTACAAACATTATTGGGCACAGACAACAGCACAAAAGGCAAGAAGGTAGAGACAACAATACATCATGCAAAGTAGCCACACCTGTCAGTAATAGTGTCCATGATTGAGTCTTTGAATGAAGAGATTGAGATAAAACTGTCCAGTTTGAGTGTTTGTTGTAGCTCGTTTCAGTCACTAACTGCAGCAAACTGAAAAGAGGAACATCCCAGGGATGTGTGTGCTTTGGGGACCTTGAACAGAATGTGACTAGCAGAACGGGTATTGTATGTGGAGTATGAGGGCTGCAGTAGATATCTCAGATAGGGGGGAGTGAGGCCTAAGCGGGTTTTTATAAATAAGCGTCAACCAGTGGGTCTTGCGACGGGTATACAGAGATGACCAGTTTACAGAGGAGTATAGAGTTCAGTGATGTGACCTCTAAGGAGCATTGGTGGCAAATCTGATGGCCGAACGGTAAAGAAGACCTAGCCGCTCGAGAGCACTCTTACCTGCCGATCTATAAATTATGTCTCCATAATCTATCATGTAGAGGTCGATCGATTATGATTTTTCACCGCCGATACCGATTATTGGAGGACCAAAAAAAAGCCGATCCCGATTAATCGGCCGATTTGTTTGATTTATTTTTATTAATGACAATTACAACAATACTGAATGAACACTTATTTTAACTTAATATAATACATCAATAAAAATCTATTTAGCCTCAAATAAATAATGAAACATGTTCAATTTAGTTTAAATAATGCAAAAACAAAGTGTTGGAGAAGAAAGTAAAAGTGCAATATGTGCCATGTAAAAAAAGCTAACATTTAAGTTCCTTGCTCAGAACATGAGAACATATGAAAGATGGTGGTTCCTTTTAACATGAGACTTCAATATAGGTTTAAGGTTGTAGTTAATATAGTATTTATAGGACAATTTCTCACTATACCATATGTATTTCATATACATTTGACTATTGGATGTTCTTATAGGCACTTTAGTATTGCCAGTGTAACAGTATAGCTTCCGTCCCTCTCCTCGCTCCTACCTGGGCTCGAACCAGGAACACATCGACAACAGCCACCCTCGAAGCAGCGTTACCCATGCAGAGCAAGGTGAACAACAACTCCAAGTCTCAGAGCGAGTGACGTTTGAAACGCTATTAGTGCGCACCCCGCTAACTAGCTAGCCATTTCACATCGGTTACACCAGCCTAATCTCGGGAGTTGATAGGCTTTAAGTCATAAACAGCGCAATGCCTGAAGCACAGCGAAGAGCTGCTGGCAAATACACGAAAGTGCTGTTTGAATGAATGCTTACAAGCCTGCTGCTGCCTCAACCGCTCAGTCAGACTGCTCTATCAAATTTTAAATCATAGACTTAATTATAACATAATAACACACAGCAATACGAGCCTTTGGTCATTAATATGGTCGATTCCAGAAACTATCATTTTGAAAACAAAACGTTTATTATTATCCCATATGCCCTGACTCTGCGTGCAATGAACGCAAGAGAAGTGACACAATTTCACCTGGTTAATATTGCCTGCTAACCTGGATCTTTTTTGCTAAATATGCAGGTTTAAAAATATATACTTCTGTGTATTGATTTTAAGAAAGGCATTGGTGTTTATGGTTAGGTATACGTTGGAGCAACGACAGTCCTTTTTCGCGAATACGCACTGCATCGATTATATGCAATGCAGGACACGCTAGATAAACTAGTAATATCATCAACCATGTGTAGTTTATGTGATTATGATTGATTGTTTTTTATAAGATAAGTTTAATGCTAGCTAGCAACTTACCGTGGCTTCTTACTGCATTCGCGTAACAGGCAGGCTCCTCGTGGAGTGTAATGTAAGGCAGGTGGTTAGAGCGTTGGACTAGTTAACCGTAAGGTTGCCAGATTGTATCCCCCAAGCTGACAAGGTAAAAATCTGTCATTCTGCCCCTGAACGAGGCAGTTAACCCACCGTTCCCAGGCCGTCATTGAAAATAAGAATGTGTTCTTAACTGACTTGCCTAGTTAAATAAAGGTGTATATAAAAAATAAATAAATAAAAGAAATCGGCCAAATTGGTGTCCCAAAATACCGATTTCCAAATCGTCCCTAATTAAATGGCCATTCCGATTAATCGGTCGACCTCTACTATCATGGGTAGGTTAGTAAATCTGAATCAGGGTTAATTTGGCAGCTGGGGTGAAAGAAGAGAGATTACGATAGAGGTAACCAAGTCGAGATATAACTTCAGCCTGCAGCTTTGATATGTGCTGAGAGAAGGACAGTGTACTGTTCTCTTGCATGTTTCTTTGCCTGTTTTCTTTACTTTTCTGCTTTGGTATAAATTAATCACAAAAGTCAAACATCTCGTGGTCACATTGATATTGCACAAACAAATGTGTGCAGCCGTTCTAACATTTTCCATTTAACCCTTAAGCTAGACACAGAGTTAAATTAAATAGATCAAATGTGGTTACTCCCTGATGTTCTGTCCATATCCTGTGCCCTCGATAACTGAAAAAATAAACTGTGTAACCCATTTGTTTAGTTTTTCTCTAATCTGTTTATCATATGATAGAATTGGAATGCAATAGATAATTCATTTTTCCCCTCCTAAATTTCTCTCAATAACTTGCTTTGTGTGTAAAACCAGGGTCATTCAGCTGATGAAGTCCAGAGTGAATGGAAAATCTCACCAGAGAATGAGCACTAGAGAGCCTTCACTTTATAGCAGGGTTTCCCATCCCCCCCCCCCCCCCCCCCAGGCGCACGTGGTTTTTGCCCTAATAACCAGCTCATCGTCAAGCTGTGATTATTTGAATCAGCTGTGTAGTGCTAGGGCAAAAACAAAACATGCACCCAGGGGAGTTTGGGGAACCCTGCTTTACAGTGTATACGCTCATATCACATATCATAGAATAGAGCAGAGGATCGTGTCTGTCTACCCAAACATGACGTGTCTCTTTGTCTTCTATTCATGGATGTTTCAATGGACTTGTACACACAACAGTAGATCATGGTTTACAATCCGTGGGATCTATTTTATACAATGAGATAAACAGTTGTTAGTGCTACAGGTACATAACAACATTCACATAAGTATTCAGACCCTTTGCTATGAGACTCAAAATTGAGCTCCGGTGCATCCTGCTTCCATTGATCATCCTTGAGATGTTTCTACAACTTCATTGGAGTCCACTTGTGGTAAATTCAATTGATTGGACATGATTTGGAAAGGCACACGCCTGGTCTATATAAGGTCCCACAGTTGACAGTGCATGTCAAAGCAAAAACCAAGCCATGAGATTGAAGGAATATCTGCAGCATTGAATGTTCCCAAGAACACAGTGGCCTCCATCATTCTTAAATGGATGAAGTTTGGAACCACCAAGACTCTTTTTAGAGCTGGCCGCCTTGTCAAATTGAGCAATCAGGGGAGAAGGGCCTTGGTCAGGGAGGTGACTAAGAACCCAATGGTCACTCTGGCAGAGCTCTAGAGTTCCTCTGTGGAGATGGGAGAACTTTCCAGAAGGACAACCATCTCTGCAGCACTCTACCAATCAGGCCTTTATGGTAGAGTGACCAGACGGAAGCCACTCCTCAGTAAAAGGCACATGACAGCCTGCTTGGAGGTTGCCAAAAAGGCACCCAAAGGACTCTCAGACCATGAGAAACACGATTCTCTGGTCTGATGAAACCAAGATTAAACTCTTTGGCCTGAATGCCAATCGTTACGTCTGGAGAAAACCAGGCACTGCTTATCACCTGACCAATACCATCCCTAATGTGGAGTATTGTTTTGGAAGCATCATGCTGTGGGATGTTTTTCAGCGGCAGGGACTGGGAGACTAGTCAGGATCGAGGGAAAGATGAACAGAGCAAAGTACAGAGAGATCCTTGGTGAAAATGTGTTCCAGAGCACTTAGGACCTCAGACTGGGGCGAAGCTTCACCTTTCAACAGGACAACGACCCGAAGCACACAGCCAAGACAAAGCAGGAGTGGCTTCGGGACAAGTCTCTGAATGTCCTTGAGTGGCCCAGCCAGAGCCCAGACTTGAACCCGATCAAACATCACTGGAGAGACTTGAAAATAGCTGTGCAGCGACGCTCCCCACCCAACCTGACAGCGCTTGACAGGATCTGCAGAGAAGAATGGGAGAAACTCCCCAAATACAGGTGTGCCAAGCTTGTAGCGTCGTACCCCAAAAGACTTGCGTCTGTAATTGCTGCCACTGGTTCAAGCCCAGTAAGGGGACAAGGACGTAGAGGAAGCAAAACTGTTAGCAGCACACTGACGTCAGTATTGACAGATAAATACATGTTTGTGAATAACAATGAACTATTGATGAGTATCAATGGAAAGCCTATTAAGGTTGCATGTGCAGACTTCCGGCAATGGCGAAGCTCCTACAAGAGCCTAACCTAGCGTCCTCGAACTTTAGAAAACCTTTAAGGCATTTTGACACAGTTTACCTGTTCATTTATAGTGAGTTGGAAGTTAAAATATCTATTTTTGCAAAGCCACAGAAGAGGCATGGAAAAGTGCCCCCCTCTTACAGCCCTTTTCGGCCTCGACGGATGCTAGCTCGGAAGAAGCACCAGCATGGTTCAGAATGGAGATGGATAAGAGTATAACAAAAATCCAAGAGACACTTTCTGAACGCCTCATCATGATTGATGTGCTGGTCGATAAACTCCACGAAGACCAGAAAGTCACAAAGGTGAGTCACAAAGGTGAAAGTCACCTGGCTCCCATCCTGGACATCTGCGAGGACGTGGACCAGAAGTACAAGAAGTTAGGATACACCATTTCTAAACTCAAGGAGAAATTTGATTATTACAAAAATGTACAAAAGCGCTCAAATTTGAGGCTGTGGAGGGAAGAGACACCATCTCTTTTCTACAGGAATTAATTCCCCAAATTCTGGATTTACCCTCTTCCGCGTACCCACTGGAAATCGAGAGGGCCCATCGCACGCTACGGAGGCGGCTGCCTGGCCAGGTTGCACCCAGGGCATTTTTCAATACATTTCTACGGTACCAGGGCGATGTCCGCATCCTCTCTGCTGTCCGAGCAAAGGGAGAGCTCAAGTACGGAGATGCCAGAATCATGATATTTCCTGATATTTCTCCCACACTACACAAGAGGAGGATGGCTTTCTCCCCACTGAAGAGGCTTCTGCGGCAGGCTGGCTTGGCATATGGCCTGCGCTACCCGGGGACTTTGTGGATCGAAACCAAGAATGATGAGTGCACATTTGACGCTGTGAAGACAGCTGAAACATACATGAGGAAAGAACTCCCTGACTTGTTCACTCCTACTACATCATGAGGAACTGTCTTTTGAACTTGGATTCAGTGTTGTTATCTACCCTTACCACCTGGGGGTGACCCGTCACTAGTGAAACATGAGGATACCATGAAATTACTTATGTGATCGACTGGCTGGCAGGGTTGGCTGGCTAGATGGCTAGCTTGATAATGACTGGCGAGGTAACGTTGGATCATAGCTAATGTTGGCTGCGCTATTAAGCCAGCTCGTTAAGTTTACAAGGGTGTGACTATAGCTATAGCCACACTGTGCCAGATTGTTACATTTTTTCTGTATACTTTTATTTTACGCATAGAGGTCCAGTCAGGTTTGGTTAAATAGCTATGTGGCTTTTGACTGGGTTTCAAGCCTAACTATGTTGTTTATATTACTTCAGGAAATTTTAGCTACTATTGTTTGCTAGTTTGTTTATTGCTAGAGATGTATGCTAGCGTTAGTGATACTGAGGCAGGGATAAGCTGCACACCAGCTGGCACTAATATGTGACTGACCGCCTAATTGCCAGCTAGATGATAGCTTTAACATTGTGTATGTGTATGTATGTACAGTACCAGTCAAAGGTTTGGACACACCTACTCATTCAAGGGTTTTTCTTTATTGTTTACTATTTTCTACATTGTACAAGAATAGTGAAATAAATAATAAATAAAATAACACATATGGAATTTTGTAGTAACCAAGTGTTAAAAACATTTAAATATATTTTAGATTTTAGATTCTTTAAAGTAGCCACCCTTTGCCTTGATGACAGCTTTGCACACTATTGCTATTCTCTCAACCAGCTTCACCTGGAATTATTTTCCAATTGTCTTGAAGGAGTTCCCACATATGCTGAGCACTTGTTGGCTGATTTTCCTTCACTGTGCGGTCTGACTCATCCAAACTATCTCAATTGGGTTGAGGTCGGGTGATTGTGGAGGCCACGTCATCTAATGCAGCACTCCATCTCTCTCCTTCTTTGTCAAATAGCCCTTACACAGCCTGGAGGTGTGTTTTGGGTCATTGTCCTGTTGAAAAACAAATGATAGTCCCACTAAGCGCAAACCAGATAGGATGGCGTAACACTGCAGAATGCTGTGGTAGCAATGCTGGTTAAGTATGCCTTAAATTCTAAATAAATCACTGACAGTGTCACCAGCAAAGCACCCCCACACCATGACACCTCCTACTCCATGCTTCTCGGTGGGAACCACACATGCAGACATCATCCATTCACCTACTCTTCGTCTCACAAAGTCACGGCGGTTGTAACCAAAAATCTCAAATTTGGACTCATCAGACTAAAGGACAGATTTCCGCCGGTCTAATGTCCATTGCTCGTGTTTCGTGGCCCAAGCAAGTCTCTTATTCTTAATGTGGTCCTTTAGTAGTGGTTTCTTTGCAGCAATTTGACCATGAAGGCCTGATTCACGCAGTCTTCTCTGAACAGTTGATGTTGAGATGGGTCTGTTTCTTGAACTCACTTGAACTCCGTGAAGTGTTTATTTGGGCTGCAATTTCTGAGGTGCTGTTAATTGCTGATTTCTAAGACTGGTATCTTTAATGAACTTATCCTCTGCAGCAGCTCTGGGTCTTCCTTAACTGTGGCGGTCCTCATGACAGCCAGTTTCAGCTTGATAGTTTTTGCAACTGCACTTGAAGAAACTTTAAAAGTTCTTGAAATTTTCCACATTGATTGACCTTCATGTCCAAGTAATGATGGACTGTCATTTCTCTTTGCTTATTTGAGCTGTTCTTGCCAAAATGTGGACTCAGAATGATGGTGATTGTTTAACTAATTATCTCTATTTCATATTTGAAGGATGATAGTTCTCATCTGGTAAAGGTTTTCATTTATTCATCGTAGCTTGATAACTTTTTTCCTGTGGTGTTTGGGTGCGTTTGTGGTCAACACTTTTGTCACCTTGCGGCACAGATTTCAGGGTGCCTTGGGGAATGACGATTCGTTGACATTTGGGTGTGCGGGTAGGTGTTGCTAATGACCATGAATGAATCCTCTGGGGTTTCTTCCGTTTTTTTGTTGTTGTTGACATGGTCATGTGGAGCTAAATAATCCCGTCATTATTGTTGATGACGTTTTCTGCTTTGATTGAAATTGTATTTTGTGACTCGACTGACACCATTTTCATATTACAGTGAACAGTCAATGCACTTTTATGTGCTAACTTGTACATATAATTTAGAATTTACCTAATTCGGGCGATGCTATGCATAGCAGATACATCTAGCTTAAAGACTAGTGTCTAGGGGTATGGGTTTTTAACTCCCTCAGTTGGGGAGGGGGATGGGTGGGTTTGTGGTAGGGTCAGGGTATTAGCCCACAAGATGTTGACTATATTATACTTTCATTTTGTACAATTTGTACATGCTCAACACAATTTTATTTGCATCTCTTTCCCTATTTCTTATATTCCCTATTTCTTACATTTATGATAACTAACATTAGGGGTACTAAATGCCCAGTCAAGCGCAAACGCATTCTGAATTATCTAAAGCAACATAAGGTTGATATAGCTCTTCTTCTGGAGACACGCCTGACTGACTGAGCATGATAAACTGAAAAGAGAGTGGGTGGGTCAAATGTACTATTCATCTTTCATGTCTCGGGCAAGAGGGTTGGCCATTCTCATTAATAAGCAATGCCTCTTTCAGCTTCAATCTAAGATTAAAGACAAAGGAGGTAGGTTTGTGATCATTCAGGGTTTTATTAATACTGAGACCATTACCATTGTGAATGTGTATGGGCCTTGTAAAACGGGGGTGGGCACACTTTTGCATATGTTTTTGTCCTGCCCTGAACTAGGCAATTATTGGGAAGAATTATTCAGATCTTATCACAGGTCACTAATGTGACTGTACCACTAGATCCTTCCCTTATTCTTCTTGGAGATGACTGTTCTACCAGTTAATATTGGTAGCAAAACCAGATTAATTAAATTGGCAGTCATTGCAGTCAATACATGCACAGTGTTTCTATGGAAGAGTGACACTCTGCCAAGCAAGCATATCAAATCAAATCAATATTTTATATTTTATTTGTCACATGCGCCGAATACAACAGGTGTAGAGCTTAAAGTGAAATGTTTACTTGCAAGCCCTTAACCAACACTGCTGTTTTAAGAAAAATATGTGTAAAGTAAAACAATTAATTTAACAAATAAATAAGAGCAGCAGTAAAATAGAGTCAATACAGAGTCAATGTGCGGGGGCACCAGTTAGTCAAGGTAATAGAGGTAATATTACTCATCGTTGTCGGTGAATAGGCCTACCACTGTTGTGTCATCAGCAAACTTAATGTTGGTGTTGGAGTCATGCTTGGCCATGCAGTCATGAGTGAACAGGGAGTACAGAAGGGGACCAAGAATGTGTAGTTACCTACCCTTACCACCTGGGGGCGGCCAGTCAGTAAGTCCAGGATCCAGTTGCAGAGGGAGGTGTTTAGTCCCAGGGTCCTTAGCTTAGTGATGAGCTTTGAGGGCACTATGCTGTTGAACTTCCTGATAAACTCATTCACCATATCGGTATATGTGTCGATATTATTTTCTGAAGCTACTCTGAACATATTCCAGTCTGCGTGATCAAAACAATCTTGAAGCGTGGATTCTGATTGGTCAGACCAGCGTTGAATGGACCTCACCACGGGTGCTTCCTGTTTGAGTTTCTGCCTATAGGAGGGGAGGAGCAAGATGGCATTGTGGTCCGATTTGCCGAATGGAGGGCCTTATATGCATTCTGGAAGGTAGTATAGCAATGGTTGAGGGTTTTAGCAGCGCGAGTACAACAATCAATATGATGATAGAATTTCGCGAACCTCTTCCTTGCTTTGTTCAAATCCCCAGCTACAATAAATGCAGCCTCAGGATATGTGGTTTTCAGTGTGCATAAAGTCCAGTGAAGTTCTTTGTGGACCTCCGTGGTATCCGCTTGGGGGAGGGGGGGTGTATAGACTGTTGTGGCTATTATTGACAAAAATGATCTTGGGAGATAGTACGGTCGCCATTTGATTGTGAGATATTCTAGGCTAGGTGAACAGAAGGACTTGAGTTCCTGTATGCTATCATAGTTACACCATAAGACGTTAATCATAAAACATATACCTCCACCCTTCTGCTTCCCGGAGAGATGTTTGTTCCTGTCAGCGCGATGTACAGAGAGACTGGCTTTACAGAGTCAGACAGTATATCTCGAGAGAGCCATGTTTCCGTGAAGCTGAGCATGTTACAATCCCTGATGTCTCTCTGAAAAGCAACTCTCGCCTTGAGCTCATAAATTTTATTATCCAGAGATTGGATATTAGCGAGTAAAATAAAATAGCTTATATTTTCGGTTCTAATGGGGGTACGACAGTTAAACTAAGATCATGAGGCATTTATAAGTTATATTCTTCAAAAATCAATATGTACATATCATTCATTTATACGTAAAAAAATGGACGTAGCAACTGCAGATTGCCCCTTTAAAATAATATTATATTATAGCATTATAATTAAACCAATTATGCCATAGGCCTAAGTATGTAAATTGACTAACCTGTAGGTACACCGTGTCATGTTGCATTTTACAACTTGTCATGTCTTCCTCTGTTTTCTCTGCAGGGATCATGTCAGCCATAGGAAATGGCTATGTTATATACATGACCATCAAACGCAAGACAAAGCTAAGGCCGCCTGAGCTCATGACAGTCAACTTAGCCATATTTGACTTTTGCATATCAGGTAAACCATTCCGCAGTCTCTTCATACAGTATGTCCGTGTACAGTGTGTTTCTGTACAGAACAGTGTATGGTGGATTAGTCCTGTGTAGTCTGTGTATTTCAATTCAGAACAGCATGTATATGAACAATGGTAGCGCTGCATTAACATTTGCTCATGTACTGTACATCCTGACACATGGGAATGGTTGTCATGGTTGAAAGACGATGAAGTGGTGGAATATAATGACAAGAAAGCGAGAGAGTGAGGGAGAGAGAGAGAGAGAATCACTGAGTTGCTTTAAAGTAATAACTTTTTAGGCATGTTTGGTAACTCACCCTGAAATATGCTAAATTGTGGCTTAATCTGAAATTAGTCCTTTATCGCCATCGTTTGGATATTAGAGGAACACCATCACGTAAAAAGAACTCACCTCTAATATGACTCTACCTGGCATGTTGATCACAATATATCGATAGACCAGGCCTTTGATGTACAATAGGTTTAGTTCCACTGCAAGCAGTCATCTCAGTTAAGAAATGTTGTTTTAAAAATCCCCTTTATCTGAGAATATCCTACTTTCTCAAAGAGTCCCTGTGACCCAGCCAGAAGCAGAATTCACAACAGTATGTCTCAGTCTCAGAACAATCTCTGGCCAGCTCTCTCTGTGTCTCATACAACCACGAGATGCTCACTTGTTTATCTGTTCATTTCTTGGTCTCTGGGCCAACTATGTCTCTCTGTATGAGACGCCTGCATTGCTCTCTAGGACTTGAGCCAACGTCCACAGCAGACAACAAGCATGATCTATTTGTGTCTACCCGCTTTGCCTGCATCTTGGGAATGTCACTCAGATGTTGGAGGTCCAAATGAAAAGAGGGCCAGAATATTTCGTAGCCATTTTACCGTAATACTGTAGGAGTCATAAAGTGAGAGAAAGAGTCTTTTATTAACTACGAGGGTTGGTGGAGAGTGCAGTGTGTGTACATCAACATGTATATAGAGACAGGGTCATAACTGTGCTCTCTGAACCTCTGTGGCGTCAGACCGGTGAGGATGCCACTTTCTCCTCACACGATATAAACACCATTTATGATCACCGCTTCTGTCCCATGCTATGCCTCAGGATTGTAACTTTACTGCATCTGTTATCATTGTGAGTTTTGAAGAAACAGCACTTCTGTTATGTGAAGTAGATGAAGAGGATGGTTTTTCATTGGAATTCTCATGCATTTTAAGGCCTACATTACTATGTTACTGTACATGTATACTATATATTCTCATGTCTTTACAGCACACACGGATCATTTGAGGTGGTTAACAACTGTGTGTGTTTGGTCTTGAAGTCACAGGGAAGCCGTTCTTTGTGGCGTCCAGTTTCTCCCACCGCTGGCTGTTTGGCTGGGAGGGCTGTCGTTTCTATGGCTGGGCTGGCTTCTTCTTCGGTGTCGGCAGCCTCATCACCATGACCATAGTCAGCCTAGACAGATACCTCAAGATCTGCCACCTCAGATACGGTACAGTGGGCTATGTTCTCAGTTTGTGTTTGGTTTACAGCAGGGGTGTCAAACTACATTTTGCCCCCGCGGGTCGCATTCGGTCTTCAATGGTGTCCGAAGATCACTTCAGTGCAGCAAAGAATATCCTCTAACAAATAAATGACTAACAGTGAAATGCTTACTTACGGGTCCCAATAATGCAGACAGAAAGAAAATATAGAAATGATAGAAAGGTAAAACATATCATAAAATAAGTAATAATAAGTACACAATGAGTAATGATAACATGGCTATGTACACAGGGTACCAGTACCGAGTCGAAGTGCAGGGGTACGGGGTGATTGAGGTAGATATGTACAAAAAAACGATGAATAAAGTGACAGATCTTAAACAGTAGCAGCAGCGTATGTGATGGGTAAAAAAATGTGTGGTCAATGTAGATAGTCTGGATAGCTATTCGTTAACTCTTTACCTAACTACACTGAACAAAAATAAACATGCAACAATTTAGTTACAGTTCATATAAGGAAATCAGTCAATTGAACTAAATTCATTAGGCCCTAATCTATGGATTTCACATGACTGGGAATACAGATATGCATCTGTTGGTCACAGATACCTTTCAAAAAAAGATAGGGGCGTGGATCAGAAAACCAGTCAGTATCTGGTGTGACCATTTGCCTCATGCAGCGAGACACATCTTCATTGCATAGAGTTGATTGTGGCCTGTGGAATGTTGTCCCACTCCTCTTCAATGGCTGTGCGAAGTTGCTGGTTATTGGCGGAAACTGGAACACGGTGTTGTGCATGACGATCCAGAGCATCCCAAACAGGCTCAGTGGTGGACATGTCTGGTGTGTATGCAGGACATGGAAGATCTGGGACATTTTCAGCTTCCATGAATTGTGTGCAGATCACATGACGTGATGGCGGATGAATGGCACGACAATGGGCCTCAGGATCTCGTGACTTAAAGCTCTCGACCCGCTCCACTACAGCCTTGTCGATGTGAATGGGTGCATGCTCAGCTCTCCGTTTCCTGTAGTCCACAATCAGCTCCTTTGTCTTGCTGACGTTGAGGGAGAGGTTGTTGTCCTGGCACCACACTGCCAGGTCTCTGACCTCCTCCTTATAGGCTGTCTTAGTGATGGTGTTGGAGTTGTGCTCTACAACACAGTAGTGAGTTAACAGGGAATACAGGAAGGTGTCTAAGCATGCAACTCTGAAGGGCTCCCATGTTAAGGGTCAGCGTTGCGAATGTGTTGTTGCCTACCCTCACCACCTGGGGCCGTCCCGTCAGAAAGTCCAGGATCCAGTTGCAGAGGGAGGTGTTCAGTCCCAGGGTCCTTAGCTTACTGTTAGCTTTGAGGGCACTATGGTGTTGAACGCTGAGATGTAGTCAATTAACAGCGTTCTCACATAGTGGGAAAGGGCAGTGTGGAGTGCAATAGAGATTGTGTCATCTGTGGATCTGTTTGGGTGGTACAGTGTATCATCTAATTGTTAAAAAAAAAAAAGTGATACTTCCTGACTGTCTAACTTTCAATTCAGTGATTATTAGCGAGCTAGACACAGTCAAGAAACGCTATGAATGTACTGTAGGTCCCTTATCATTTCTACACAGTTTTGATTTAGTCATTTTAAAGTATAAAAAAACTTTACAAGTTGTATTTGTTTTACTTAAACCACCCGGGAGCCGGATTGGACCCGGGGCGTATGTTTGACACCCCTGTTTACAGTAACACAAGACCTTTATAAGAATGAATAATTCACACTTTTTCATTAATAAGTTAATTGAAATTATGATCTGTGATATCTGGACACTTTATTATTATGATGAACCAATTCATTATCAATCATTCTGCCCATAATTGTACCCACAGGAACGTGGCTAAAGAGGCAACATGCTTTCCTGAGTGTGGTGTTTGTGTGGCTGTATGCAGGCTTCTGGGCCACCATGCCCCTGGTGGGCTGGGGCAGCTATGCTCCCGAGCCCTTTGGCACTTCCTGCACTCTGGACTGGTGGCTGGCCCAGGCTTCCGTGGCGGGCCAGAGCTTCGTCATTGCAATCCTCTTCTTCTGTCTTATCTTCCCCACCGGCATCATCGTTTTCTCCTACGTCATGATCATCTTCAAGGTCAAGTCCTCAGCCAAGGAAATCTCTCACTTTGACACCAGGAACAAGAACAGCCATAATCTGGAGATGAAACTGACCAAGGTGTGTGTGTGTGTGTGTGTGTGTGTGTGTGTGTGTGTGTGTGTGTGTGTGTGTGTGTGTGTGTGTGTGTGTGTGTGTGTGTGTGTGTGTGTGTGTGTGTGTGTGTGTGTGTGTGTGTGTCAGAGCCCTGAACAGACATTAATTTTAAGCCCGAGCCCTACCTATGCCTGCAACGTTCAGGCTCTACCCTACCCAGGCCCGATTGCTTCTGCCAAATTGAAGGCCCTGTCCGAAACCCAAAATCAGAAATAACATCCTCCATTAGTAAATCAATTAGCTGCTCCTCTCTGTCTGTCACTCGCTTCCTGAGCGCTGCTCACTCTGCATGCTCTCTGCTCATGACGAATCTGAGTCTGTGAGTATCCATAGCAACGGCTCCACTTGGGCTCCTCTGCTCAATTATGAGACATGAGAGAGCAGTTTGCTGTTAGCAACTTTGTCACTCTAAACTCAAGGAACATTAATATTTTCTGTGAAATAATATCTCCTGTCTTATATTTGAAAAAGAACTTCTGACACAATATTATGATCTTAGTTAGATATGACTGTACTGCTCAGCTTCAAAATGTTAGTGATCAATTTATGGATACCCAAGCCCTGCCTGTACCCTAGTTATTGAGGAATAAACAGGCCCTACCCGGCCCTAACCCGATGTATAATGTCAGGGCCCGTCGGGATCGAGTCGGTTAGCAGAGCTCTTGTGTGTGTGTGTGTGGGCGTGTGTGCACGGAACCTCACCTCAGAGATACTTTAACTATTGTGAGACTGACCAGTGATGTGGTTCTACTTGTGTCCTCCAGGTGGCGATGCTGATCTGCGCTGGTTTCTTGATAGCGTGGATCCCTTATGCAGTGGTCTCAGTGGTGTCTGCGTTTGGCGAGCCCGACTCAGTGCCTATCTCGGTCTCTGTGATCCCCACTCTGCTTGCTAAGTCCTCTGCCATGTACAACCCCATCATCTACCAGGTCATCGACCTGAAACACTCCTGCGCTAAATCCTCCTGTTTTCAAGTTCTGAAGAAGCGCACACATTTAAAAAAGTCAAGGTATGGAGTAGTATTCATTTCATGGCTTTCTCTTCTACTTTCTATTCCCCTGGATTGACAGTTACAACTGTACCGACCTAGTTTAACATTTACCTTGTTTAATGGCTTGCAAGAGTTAAAACAATCATATTTCAACGTTTTCCCAAACAGCTTGCTAGATCTAGAGTTGAAGGTAGACTCAGCTAAATAACGTTGCCACGAGCAGCAATGCAGATACTAAGATGAGCAAGATGCAAGACTTTGCTCTCACACAGTCATACATAATATCTGCTCATGTGCATGGATTCGCCTCACGCTGTTCACAGCTTGGTAGTCAGGGCACCAAAACAGCTGAGAAGTTGAGCCTCATGCTTTAATGCTCGTAGTTGTTGTGGAAATTGACCCACGATGCTGTTTACTTTCTGCATGTATCATATCGCCGCTATACCTTAAAAACGGCATAGTTTTCAATGCAACATTTCTAACTTATGAAACTTTTCTCCCATTGTATCTTCCACAGGTTTTACACCATTTCTGGCTCGCTTAAAGTCAGTCCGTCCAGTAATGAGGCTCACATTGAAATGTGAGAGAAAAACAGTGGTAATCTCCTATGATTTGACACCTGTCCAATCACAACCCTGCTATCATCTGCAAAGATATTGACCACCGCTCATCACCCAAACCTACTGTTCGCCACCCAGCCTTGCTGTATCTATGTTCCTGCTTCAAACAGCTCTCTGTACTCTCCTACCTCACGTCCCTCTGTGTTTACAGCTCAAGGCTGTTGTCAAGATGTATTTTTACACTTTGTACAGATTGCGTATTGTGACACCTGTGACATGCATATTTAAACTTTAACCTTTATGTGCTCCTGAAAGATCTAAAGTGTTGTTAAGAACAAGGTATGATATACAGATGTTAGATCTTAATTTGACCAGTTTTGTTGAAGGAGTAAAATAATCCTGCAGCAGGAGGAGGATTATTTGATTATTCTCAAAAAAAGTTATAATTTCTAACAGGAAAATAGTTCTGATAGGCTACAGTAGGCTACAGTTTAGGTGTGAGATCTAGTGATAGAAAGAGAAACTGCAGGTTTTCAGGGACATTATGCTACGACTAGGACTCTTAAATGTTCTGTGGAGCAAAATGATCCAATTAAGATACTATATCTGTACAGAGTGCTGGAGAGACTGTGGTGTTGATGTTGGAGTTAAGCGTTAATCACTGCTTCGGGCAGGTTTGACTGTAGCAGCACTTTTCATCAACGGTCAAAGTCATCATATGATTCTTAGTGTCACTGGATACATGTTTAGAGACGTCATTGACATCACAAACTGCACACTCCACTGTGAGGTAGCCACCAGCGCATGTTAATTGGACCAAATATCAAGTCACAGCGCAACAATGTCTGTTAAGAGTAGTGGCTATGTGGTACAGCACTATGCTCCTGTCATCGTTATCCATTCTGTATGCGCAGATGTTAGCCTTTACGTCTCATATACAAGACATTAAGAACACCTTCCTAATACTGAGTTGCACCCTTCCTTTTACCCTCAGAACAGCCTCAATTTGTCGGGGCATGGCTTCGACAAGGTGTCAAAAGCGTTCGACAGGAATGCTGGCCCAAAGTTGTGTCAAGTTGGCTGGATGTCCTTTGGGTGGAGGACTAATAATTATCCTATTGGTTATTACAACTGTCATATTGTCTATTATTGTCTTTTAAATCTTTCATATATACTCTAACTGAGGGTGTCCGCATTCAACACACTGAAAAAACAAAAGAGGCCCTAGTCTCGCTGACCTCCTTAGAACAATAGAAAGGTAGAAGGATCAACACACCTGCACTCAGCCTAAGGTCCTAACATTGGCAAGAACAATCAACAATCTTTATTTGACAGGATTTATCCAAAATCTTACAACAGGTGGGTCTAATCCTGAATGCTGATTGGAAAACCCCATTCCAGTTTGCGTCTATTCCACAAGTTACCACCGGCTAAATCTATGACGTTAAAATGCCTATTTACTCTATTCCATCTGATGGTGCAATCCACTGTCTCATCAGCCCAGCCAGGCAATTTATAAACTTGATCTCCACTATAAAAAGCATCTAGACATTATGTCCTATTTCTTTTAGACTAACATTTAGTTTTCAACAGCGGAGATTTGTATAAACCTTGCTGTCTGTCTCTCCGACATTTACAACATTGCTTCAATATTCAAATTCGATCTCCAGCACATGTTGGGACGAGACAGGCAGGCAACTTTTCTCAGCCAATCGAAATCATGAATCGGCATCATTTTTATGGATATATACAAAGAAATAACAATAGAAAACAGGTCAAACGAAACATTTGCAGTCTTTCTAGCTGCAGTTTGAAGTGATTCTGCTAGCTGTGTTGTTGGCTCGCTCCTCTGAACACCAGTTTCCTGATGAGAGAGCACATTTTCTATGCCAGGCGAAATCGCGCCTCATTAGCTCATTGTTATGGATGTATCTGATTAAATGTCTCTAGAAAACATTAAAAAAGGCAAATGCAGCTACTGTTGTTATTCTAGCTGCACTGATTGACGTGACTGTAAGTTAGCCATAGTTGGATATCTAGAAAGCAAGGGATGAGTACGTTGCCAGCCAGTATGGCAATGGAACATTTAGGACAAATGAATAGATACAGAACAAAAAGACTGAACGAATTGGTCGCGTCTCTGTCAACTGAACCGATAGCACGAATGACCAGATGGCATGGGTAGCAACTCTAGATTTGTGTCGGCACTATATCTTGTGGAAGGATGAAATAGTATGAATAAATTCATCAAAATAATGTTTTTAATGAAAATATGTCAATCATTATTTGAATATGTTGGTAACCCGTTGTATAAAAGGGATGCCCTTGAAGCCAGTGTTTGGAGGATATATTGGCACGGTTTGCCGGACATCAACTTACAACACCCGTGCAAATATATTCTCCAAACACCGGCTTCAAGGGCATTATCACTTAAGCAATATGTCCTTTCTCAGTGTCTTACTGGATCTGTGTTTTTGTTGTTTGTATGATTTTTCAGTATGTACTCTTTCATTGCCTTGCTAATCATTTGATTTGATTAGTTTATTATTTTATTGTGTAAAGTTGTGAATGACAGTATTAGGAGAGCTTATTGATATCAAATGTTCTATAATGGTATGCATTTTTTTCTCCATTTTTGAGATTTGCATCTGTACAAAATGTATGTCAACTAAGAGGTTAATATTGATGTCAAATATGTAGTAGTCAACTGTAATGCTTACCTGTCATCACATCTTGCTTATGTACAAAATTATGAATGAGGAAGGAGATAGCTAATATGGTGTCTTTATTTGATCTCAGGTATAGATTAAGACGAGGTGTAAACTTTTTCCTTGGTGGGCTGTCTGTATGTCTCCACATTACAGTATTAATCTCACCACGTTATCTGCCTCTGTTGGGTTTCTTAAAGGGGTTTAAGGATGATGCACTAGTGTACTTCAACAGGGTTTGATTGTGTCTCAGAAAAGAAGGCGGCTCTACAGGTGTAGGATCTTAATTTGAGACAGTTTGCCGCAGCAGGAAAGTAATTATTCAACAGGAGAACATTTTTATTATTTTGTGGATTATATATATTTTTTAAAATTTGGGTTGACATCAAGTCTGAAATTTCAAAGTAGAAATTACATACTTCAGATGCCTTTTTTAATTTCCTGCAGCAGTGTGATCAAATTAAGATCCTACATCTGTCATTCATTGCATTTTCCAAACTAAATCACTGAAAGTGTTTTGTTTTAATGTTTTATCATGAAGAACATCATCTGAAGAAGCAAGTACTGTGGTCCAGGTGGATTATGTCACATTGCTTATTATCATATGTATTTCCTAAAAGCATACAGTAACTGTATTAATTTATACAACCTGTAGTTTGCTTTCAAGTACCACAGTGTCACACCTTATACTTCATTCCACATTCTTTGAGGAATTCATCTTTGTCCCTTTATTTTGTAAAGAAAAAGTACAGCATTCCATAGCCATTGCAAATCTGTTGTGTTGAATAATGATAAGTGCAATAAAAGGTGCAGTTATGCACATATATTTAGATGATATAGATGTTTTATTTATGTTTGACAGGGCATCCTCATGAGGCATCCAACACCCTCATGAGGAGAGAATAGAATGATACACAAATAGTCTGACTCCCATGTTGATACACACTTCATTTAGAGTCACCTAACACTTAACTCAGAGTCACATAACACTTCTACCCGAAAGTCTGATTCAATCATCATGACTTCACAATACCCTACAATAAATTGATCCTAAAATGTAAGATATCTATATAATATTCATGTGAAGCAAATATATATTTTAATATTTTCTGCAGAATTTTAACTGAACATTTCCATGCCTTTGAGCAAGCATGGCCTAAACATTATATTGCTGTATTTAGTTGCTGACAATGGCACTTAACAGCAAACCATTTTATTTAATTTGGTAAAGGCTCAAGATCTTGCTGTAGAAATGGATATCCAGTACCAAGATTGCAGATTTTCCTCAATTTTAACCTCATGCTTACAGTGCATTTGGTAAGTATTCAGACCCCTTGCCTTTTTTCACATTTTGTTACGTTACAGCCTAATTTTAAAATTGATTAAATCGTTTTCCCCCCTCATCAATCTCCACACAATACCCCATAATGACAAAGCAAAAACAGTTTTTTAGACATTTTTGCAAAAGTATTTAAAAAATAACTGAAATATCACATTTACTTAAGTATTCAGACCCTATACTCAGTACTTTGTTGAAACACCTTTGGCAGGGTTTTCAGACTTGTATCTTGTTGGGTATGATGCTACAAGCTTGGCACACCTGTATTTGGTGAGTTTCTCTCATTTTTCTCTGCAGATCCTCTCAAGCTCTGTCAGGTTGGATGGGGAGACTGCACAGCTACTTTCAGGTATCTCCAGAGATGTTCGATCGGGTTCATGTCTGGGCTCTGGCTGACCCACTCAAGGACATTCAGACACTTGTACCTACAGTTGAAGTCGGAAGTTTTACATACACCTTAGCCAAATACATTTAAAATCAGTTTTTCACAATTCCTGACATTTAATCCTAGTAACAATTCCCTGTCTTAGGTCAGTTAGGATCACCACTTTATTTTAAGAATGTGAAATATCAGAATAATAGTAGAGAGAATGATTAATTTCAGCTTTTATTTATTTCATCACATTCCAAGTGGGTCAGAAGTTTACATACACTCAATTAGTATTTGGTAGTATTGCCTTTAAATTGTTTAACTTGGGTCAAACGTTTCAGGTAGCCTTCACACAAGCTTCCCACAATAAGTTGGGAGAATTTTGGCCCATTGGCCCATCCTGACAGAGCTGGTGTAACTGAGTCAGGTTTGTAGGCCTCCTTGCTCGCACATGCTTTTAAAGTTCTTGTCACGCCTTGGTCTTAGTGTTTTGTGTTTTCGTTATATATTTTGGTCAGGCCAGGGTGTGACATGGGTTTACGTGTGGTGTTTCGCATTGGGGTTTTATAGGATTGGGATTGCTATGATTAAGGGTGTGTCTAGTTAGGTTTGGGCTGCCTGAGGCGGTTCTCGATCAGAGTCAGGTGTTTCTTGTTGTCTCTGATTGGGAACCGTATTTAGGTAGCCTGAGTTTCGCTTTGTATTTCGTGGGTGATTGTTCCTCTCTCTGTGTAGTTTCACCAGATAGGCTGTAATTAGGTTTCACGTTCCGTTTGTTGTTTTTGTATTTATTAAGTTATTTCATGTATCGCAGTTTTCTTCATTAAAGATCATGAGTAACCACCACGCTGCATTTCGGTCCGACTCTCTTTCGACAAACGAAGAACGCCGTTACAGAATCACCCACCACACACGGACCGAGCAGCGTGGTAACAGGCAGCGACAGCAGGAGCAGCGAAGGGAGGACGTTATGGACAGCAATGGCATGGAGTATACGACGTGGGAAGAAATCGACAGGTGGGCGGCCGACCCAGAGAGAGTGCAGGAGCCCGCTTGGGATTCGCTAGAGCAGTGTGAAGAGGGCTATAGGCGAATGGAGTCGAAAAGGAAAACACGGCGGCGCAGAGCGAAACCCGAAAGTCACCCCAAAAAATGTATTGGGGGGGGGCTCAGAGGGAGAGTGGATGAGTCAGGTGTCAGACCTGAGCCAACTCTCCCTGTTAATCGTGAAGAGCAGTTGCAGTGGGAGAGGCTGCATCACTTGGAGAATTGGACATGGGAGGAGGAACTGGACGGAAAAGGACCCTGGGCTCAGCCTGGAGAATATCGCCGTCCCAAGGAAGAACTAGAGGCGGCTAAAGCGGAGAGGCGCTGGTATGAAGAGGCAGCACGGCGACGCGGATGGAAGCCTGAGAGTCGGCCCCAAAAATGTATTGGGGGGGGGGGCTTACAGGGAGTATGGCTATGCCAGGTAGGAGACCTGCGCAAACTCCCTGTGCTTACCGAGGGGCTAAAGAGAACGGGCAGGCACCGTGTTATGCTAGTGAGCGCACGGTGTCTCCAGTGCGGGTGCATAGCCCGGTACGGTTCATACCAGCCCTTCGTATTGGCCGGGCTAGAGTGGGCATCGAGCCAGGTAAGCTTGGGCAGGCTCGGTGCTCAAGAGCTCCAGTGCGCCTGCACGGTCCGGTCTATCCAGAGCCACCTCCACACACCAGTCCTCCGGTAGCAGCTCCCCGCACCAGGCTTCCTGTGCGTGTCCTCGCTCCAGTATCACCAGTGCCCGCACCACGCATCAGGCCTATAGTGCGCCTCGCCTCTCCTGCGCTGTCGGAGTCTCCCACCTCTCCAGCGCTGTCAGAGCCTTTCTCCCCTCCTGCGCTGTCGGAGTCTCCCGCCTGTTCAGCACAGCCAGAGCCTTCCTGCCCTCCTGCGCTGTCGGAGTCTCCCGCCTCTCCAGCGCTGTCGGAGCCTTTCTCCCCTCCTGCGCTGTCGGAGTCTCCCGCCTGTTCAGCACAGCCAGAGCCTTCCTGCCCTCCTGAGCTGTCGGAGTCTCCCGCCTCTCCAGCGCTGTCGGAGCCTTTCTCCTCTCCTGCGCTGCTGGAGTCTCCCGCCTGTTTAGCGCAGCCAGAGACTTTCTCCTCTCCTGCGCTGCCGGAGCCTCCTGTCTGCATGAAGCAGCCAGAGCTGTCAGTCTGCAAAGAGCTGCCAGTCTGCAGGGAGCTGTCAGTCTGCAGGGAGCTGTCAGCCTGCATGGAGCAGTCAGAGCTGCCAGTCTGCAAAGAGCTGCCAGTCTGCAGGGAGCTGTCAGTCTGCAAGGAGCTGTCAGTCTGCAAGGAACTGCCAGTCTGCAGGGTGCTGTCAGCCTGCATGGAGCAGTCAGAGCTGTCAGTCTGCAAAGAGCTTCCAGTCTGCAGGGAGCTGTCAGTCTGCAAGGAGCTGTCAGTCTGCAAGGAACTGCCAGTCTGCAGGGTGCTGTCAGCCTGCATGGAGCAGTCAGAGCTGTCAGTCTGCATGAAGCAGCCAGAGCTGTCAGTCTGCAAAGAACTGCCAGTCTGCAGGGAGCTGTCAGTCTGCAAGGAGCTGTCAGCCTGCATGGAGCAGTCAGAGCTGTCAGTCTGCAAGGAGCTGCCAGTCTGCAGGGTGCTGTCAGCCTGCATGGAGCAGTCAGAGTTGTCAGTCTGCATGAAGCAGCCACAGCTGCCAGTCTGCAAAGAGCTGCCAGTCTGCAAGGAGCTGCCAGCCTGCATGGAGCAGTCAGAGCTGTCAGTCTGCATAGAGCAGCTAGATCCGCCAGTCAGCCATGATCTTCTAGATCTTGCCAGTCAACCAGATTCTTCCAGATCAGCCTGTCAACCAGAATCTTCCAGATCTGCTAGTCAACCAGAATCTTCCAGATCTGCTAGTCAACCTGAATCTTCCAGATCCGCCAGCCAGCCAGGATCTACCGGAGCCTACTACCTACCTGAGCTTCATCTCAGTACTGGGCTTCCTCTCAGTACTGGGCTTCCTCTCAGTACTGGGCTTCCCCTCATTTCCGGGCTGTCCCTCAGTTCCGGGCTGCCCCTCAGTCCCGGGCTGCCCCTCAGTCCCGAGCTGCCCCTCAGTCCCGAGCTGCCCCTCAGTCCCGAGCTGCCCCTCAGTCCCGAGCTGCCTCAGTCCCGAGCTGCCCCTCAGTCCCGAGCTGCCCCTCAGTCCCGAGCTGCCCCTCAGTCCCGAGATGCCCCTTAGTCACGAGCTGCTCCTCAGTTCTGTGGGGTTCTGGGTGAGGACTATTAGGCCATGGTCGGCGGCGAGGGTGGATTATCCCAGGACGCGAAGGGGAGGAACTAGGACATTAATGAAGTGGGGTCCACGTCCCGAGCCGGAGCCGCCACCAATGACAGACGCCCACCCGGACCCTCCCTATGGTTTTGAGGTGCGTCCGGGAGTCCGCACCTTGGGGGGGGGGTTCTGTCACCCCTTGGTCTTAGTGTTTTGTGTTTTCGTTATATATTTTGGTCAGGCCAGGGTGTGACATGGGTTTACGTGTGGTGTTTCGCATTGGGGTTTTATAGGATTGGGATTGCTATGATTAGGGGTGTGTCTAGTTAGGTTTGGGCTGCCTGAGGCGGTTCTCGATCAGAGTCAGGTGTTTCTTGTTGTCTCTGATTGGGAACCGTATTTAGGTAGCCTGAGTTTCGCTTTGTATTTCGTGGGTGATTGTTCCTGTCTCTGTGTAGTTTCACCAGATAGGCTGTAATTAGGTTTCACGTTCCATTTGTTGTTTCTGTATTTATTAAGTTATTTCATGTATCGCCGTTTTCTTCATTAAAGATCATGAGTAACCACCACGCTGCATTTCGGTCCGACTCTCTTTCGAAAAACGAAGAACGCCGTTACAGTTCTGCCCACACATTTTCTATAGGATTGAGGTCAGGGCGTTATGATGGCCACTCCAATACCTTTACTTTCTTGTCCTTAAGCCATTTTGCCACAACTTTCGAAGTATGCTTGGGGTCATTGTCCATTTGGAAGATCATTTTGCGACCAAGCTTTAACTTCCTGACTGATATCTTGAGGGTTTTGCTTCAATATATCCACATAATTTTACTCCCTCATGATGCCATCTATTTTGTGAAGTGCACCAGTCCCTCCTGCAGCAAAGCACCCCCACAACATGATGCTGACACCCCTGTGTTTCATGGTTGGGATGGTGTTCTTCGGCTTGCAAGAGTCCCCCTTTTTCCTCCAAACATAACAATGGTCATTATGGCCAAACAGTTCTATTTTTGTTTCATCAGACCAGAGTACATTTCTCCAAAATTACAATCTCTGTCCCCATGTGCAGTTGCAAACCATAGTCTGGCTTTTTTTATGACGGTTTTGGAGCAGTGGCTTCTTTTTATGGATCAGCTTAATATGGCGGAAAGAATGTTGCTTCCATCAATGTAATTGTCTACATAATTTCCAATCCCCCATATATTTTGTGGGTAAATATATATATCCATACACGCATGCATACATATACACATATATACATACACATACCTATATAGATATACATACTTTTTAAAGAATATACCTTTATTATTCCCCTCAAACCCTACCATCCTTCCCCCAATTGGAGTAAACTAATAAACACTTTGGCTTTTACCTTCAATTTATACATCTTATATACATTTTACACACAGTCTACTTTACAATAGTTATTTTTTGTTTGTTCTTAGTCCTTCCTCTATTTCTGATGTCCATCCAGTTTGATTTCTATGTGTAACTGTGCTGTTTCACAGAAGTTCTGAACCTATATACATTTTACAGACCCCGTATGTTTTACATTGTTTATCTTGTTATTAGTCCCACCCTTCAGCTCCATTCAACCCCTCCCATCTGTCTCTCAACATCATCCATTTTGGATTTCTATTTGCCATATATTTTTCAACTGTGCTGTGATGCTTCACAAAAGTACTGAACCTTTCTATTCTCATAGCTTCTACAGATTGTAAATAAAAAATATAAACTTTTGCTAAAATAATTATTATATTATTGATTGATTGACTATGGCTTTTCAAATCACCCAGTATTGATATCTGCAGCGTTAGTTTTAGGCAAATGTTGCAATTCTTCAGCCATTCCTGGACCTGTGACCAAAAACGAGCTACATATGGACAATACCAAAATAAATGATCTAATGACTCTGCCTCCTCACAGTAGAATATGCAGAGCTGGGAAGATTGTATCCCCCATATATATAACATTATATTTATTAGTTGCAAGAATTTTGTATAATAATTTAAATTGAAACATTCAAAGTTTTGAATCCGGCTTTGTTTTGCGTATCAATTCATAAACCATGTGCCATGGAATGGGTACATCGAAAATCTCTTCCCAACTATTTTGCAATTTATATGGCACAGCTGTCAGTTTTTGGTCCTTAAATGAAATTGGTATATATTTTTATTTATCACACTTTTCTTTAACCATTTATGTTCTTTAATACATGGCCGACATACAAGTTCTTTACTTTTTCCCCTTCTACTTGCCTCTTCCATTTTTGTGGTAATGCTGCAATTAATTGGTTGTAATTTTGGGTAGAGCAGACATTTCCATATGTCTGTGTTAGCTGCATGTGTGACATAACTCCACCAGTCCTATTTATGATATCATTCACAAAAATTATACCTTTTATAAAAATGTATTTGAAAAAAATATTTTTTTATATCAATTAGTATTTTTGAATTTAACCACAATATTTGTTGTATTATTTGTTCTGTATTTTCAGGTGGATTAAACTGAAATTGAAACCAACTTTCTAAGGCTTGTTTAGAATATATATATTTTTGAGATTATTTCCTTTTCAAACAATCGAAAGTGGGCAGGTGTAATCTGAATAAAGGGAAAAGGGCCCTTCTTGAACATAGGATGAGACATTCATACCAATTTACTAGAGAACCAGTTTGGATTTAAGTATAACTTTTGTATGACTGATGCCTTTAGTGAGAGGTCTAATGCTTTAATATTTAATCATTTCTGCCCTCCGAATTCATATTCATTATATAAATAGGCCCTTTAAATTTTTATCTGGATTGCCGTTCCAAATAAAATTGAAGATTTTATGTTCTTTATAATTTATAAAGCAGATCATTAGGTGTAGGCAAAACCATAAGCAAATAGGTAAACTGTGTTATGAGTAAAGAGTTAATCAGGGTGATTTTTCCACAAATAGACAGGTATTGTCCTTTCCATGGGAGCAATATCTTATCTATTTTTGCTAACTTTCTATAAAAATGTATTGGAGTGAGAACATTTCTTTATTTTGGGATATGTATACCGAGTATGTCCACATCTCCGTCAGACCATTTCATTGGTAAACTACATGGTCATGTAAAATGTGATTTTTTTTTGTGATCCAATACGTAATATAATACATTTGGTTTTTGGTTTTAATCCAGAGAGGATAGCAAAAGTATCTAGATCCTCTATGAGGCCGTTTTAAAAGAAAACATGAATCATCATGACACCTTAGTTTTTAAGCCACAGATTTCTAATCCCTTAATATTATTGTTTGATCTAATCTTAACAACTAACATTTCGATGGCAATAATAAATAGATATGCCGATAGTGGACAACCTTGTTTTACTCCTCTAGATAGTTTAAAACTTTCTGAGATGTAGCCATTATTTACTATTTTACACCTAGGGTTACTATACATAACTTTAACCCATTTTATAAGAGATTCCCCAAAATTGAAATATTCTAGGCATTTATATATAAACTCCAGTTGTACTTTATCAAAAGACCTTTCAAAATCAGCTATGAAAACCAGGCCTGGTGTCCCCGATATTTCATAATATTCTATTGTTTCCAGTACTTGTCTTATATTATCTCCAATGTATCGTCCATGTAAAGAAAACTGTCTGATTAGGATGAATAATATCTGACAATACTTTTTTAATTCTATGCGCCAAGCATTTTGCTAGGATTTTTGCATCACAACACTGAAGTGTAAGAGGTCTCCAATTTTTTAAATGGACTGGACCAAATATCACTTGGGTCCTGTTTCAGTAATAATGATATCAGACCTTCTTGTTGTGTGTCTGATAATCTACCATTTATATAGGAGTAGTTAAAACATGCTTATAATGGTCCTTTGAGTATATAAAAAAAATGTGAATACTTCCACTGGTATATCATCCAGCCCTGGAGTTTTCCCATCCTTAAAGGCCAATTCCCTCAAGCAGTTCCTCCTCTGTAATTTGGCCTTCGCATTAGTCTTTCTGTACAGATGTTGATTTTACATTATTATTAGGAAAACATTCCATATAATTAGTTTCAGTTAGTGGAGATGGAGGAGACTGAAACGAAAACATTTTCTTAAAGTACTTTACTTCCTCTTTCAAAATATCATTTGGTGAATCATGTGACTCCATCATTCATTTGGTGAATCATGTGACTCCATCATTCATTTGGTGAATCATGTGACTCCATCATTCATTTGGTGAATCATGTGACTCCATCATTCATTTGGTGAATCATGTGACTCCATCATTCATTAGGTGAATCATGTGATTCCATCATTCATTAGGTGAATCATGTGACTCCATCATTCATTTGGTGAATCATGTGACTCCATCATTCATTTGGTGAATCATGTGACTCCATCGTTCATTTGGTGAATCATGTGACTCCATCATTCATTTGGTGAATCATGTGACTCCATCATTCATTTGGTGAATCATGTGACTCCATCATTCATTTGGTGAATCATGTGACTCCATCATTCATTAGGTGAATCATGTGACTCCATCATTCATTAGGTGAATCATGTGACTCCATCATTCATTTGGTGAATCATGTGACTCCATCATTCATTTGGTGAATCATGTGACTCCATCATTCATTTGGTGAATCATGTGACTCCATCATTCATTTGGTGAATCATGTGACTCCATCATTTATAACAAGTTTTAATACATTTTTTTTGTAACATTTCTATATTGAAGATTGAAAAAGAATTTGTTGCATTTTTCCCCATATTCCATCCAGTTCACTTTATTTTTATATTACACTGGATCTTTCTTGAATAAGTTCCTCCATTTCTTTTAGTTTTTCCTTTAACTTATTCTGTGCCTCTATAGTACCGTTTTTATTGCTATCTAACTGTACTGTTAGTCCTTCAATTTCCTTTGTTAATATGGACTATTTTGATCTAAATTGCTTTTGTTTTATAGATGAGTACTGAATTGCATGGCCTCTAAAGGCATACTTAAAAGTGTCCCATACAATATGGGGATCTGCTGTACCTATGTTATGTCTGAAAAAGGTCAGTTATAAATTCTTCCATCCTAGTTCTAAACAATTTATCATCTAGTAGGCTTTGATTAAATTTCCAATATCCTCGCCCACGTGGAAATTCTGTAGGAGTAATATATATGCCAATTATGTGATGATCCGACCGCATTCTGTCCCTTATCAACACTTTTTAAACTTTTGGTGCCAGAGAGAATGGCATAAAAAAGTAGTCAAGACGACTAGCTTGATTAAGCCTCCGCCATGTACTGTATATCTCACTAGGTCATGGTATTTAAGTCTCCATATATCCACTAATTCAAAATATATCCATGACATTCATGATTTCCTTAAGTGCCTGAGGGTGATAGTTTGTAGTGTGATTTCCTTCCCGGTCCATAGAGGTATTTAAGACCGTATTAAAATCTCCCACCATAATAATAGAGTCTAGTGTTGCTTGTAGAGTTGACAAATTCTTATATATATTTCTTATATATATTTTCAAAGAAGCTTGGATCATCATTATTCGGACCGTATAGGTTAATAAGCTATATCTGTTTATTGCAGTGGCTTCTTCATTGCTGAGCGGCCTTTCAGGTTATGTCGATATAGGACTCGTTTTACTGTGGATATAGATACTTTTGTACCTGTTTCCTCCAGCATCTTCACAAGGTCGTTTGCTATTGTTCTGGGATTGATTTGCACTTTTCGCACCAAAGTATGTTAATCTCTAGGAGACAGAATGCGTCTTCTTCCTGGGCGGTATGACGGCTGCATGGTCACATGGTGTTTGTACAGATGAACGTGGTACCTTCAGGCGTTTGGAAATTGCTCCCAAGGATGAACCAGACTTGCGGAGGTCTATAATTTTTCTTCTGAGGTCTTGGCTGATTTATTTAGATTTTCCCATGATGTCAAGCAAAGAGGCACTGAGTTTGAAGGTAGGCCTTGAAATACATCCACAGGTACACCTCCAATTGACTCAAATTATGTCAATTAGCCTATCAGAAGCTTCTAAAGCCATGATATCATTTTCTGGAATGTTCCAAGCTGTTTAAAGGCACAGTCAGCTTAGTGTATGTAAACTTCTGACCCACTGGAATTGTGATACAGTGAATTATAAGTGAAATAATATGTCTGTAAACAATTGTTGGAAAAATTACTTGTGTCATGCACAAAGTAGATGTCCTAACTGACCAGAACTATAGTTTGTTAACAAGAAATGTGTTGAGTGGTAGAAAAACAGGTTTTAATGACTCCAACCTAAGTGTAAGTAAACTTCCGACTTCAACTGTAAGCCACTCTTGCTTTGTCTTGACTGTGTGCTTAGGGCTGAATTACTGTTGGAAGGTGAACCTTCGCCCCAGTCTGAGGTCCTGAGTACTCTGGAGCAGGATTTCATCAAGGATCTTTCTGTACTTTGCTCTGTTCATCTTTCCCTCAATCCTGATTAGTCTCCCAGTCCCTGCAACTGAAAAACATTGCCACAGCATGATTCTGCCACCACCATGCTTCACCATAGGGATGGTGCCAGGTTTCCTCCAGACCCTTAACATTCAGGCCAAAGAGTTCAGTCTTGGTTTCATCAGACCAGAGAATCTCTTTTCCCATGGTCTGAGAGTCCTTTAGGTGCCTCCAAGCAGGCTGTCATGTGCCTTTTGCTGAGGAATCTGGCCACTCTACCATAAAGGCCTGATTGGTGGAGTGCTGCAGAGATGGTTTTCCTTCTGGAAGGTTCTCCTATCTCCACAGAGGAACTCTGGAGCTCTGTCAGAGTGACCATCGGGTTCTTGGTCAACTCCCTGACCAAGACCCTGCTCCCCGATTGCTCAGTTTGGCCGAGCGGCCATCTCTAGGAAGTATCTTGGTGGTTCCAAACTTCTTTCATTTAAGAATGATGAGGCTACTGTGTTCTTGGGGACCTTCAATGCTGCAGACATTTTTTGGTACCCTTCCCCAGATCTGTGCCTCGACACAATCCTGTCTCGGAGCTCTACGGACAATTTCTTTGACCTCATGGCTTGGTTTTTGCTCTGACATGCACTGTCAACTGTGGGACCTTATATAGACAGGTGTGTGCTTTTCCAAATCATGTCCAATCAATTGAATTTACCACAGGTGGATTCCAATGAAGTTGTAGAAACATCTCAAGGATGATTAATGGAAACAAGATGCACTTGAGCTCAATTTTGAGTGTCATAGCAAAGGGTCTGAATACTTATGTCAATAAGATATTTTTTGTTTTTTAATACATTTGCAAAAATATCTAAAAAGATGTTTTCACTTTGTCATTATGGGGTATTTAATCTGTTTTCGAATAAGACTGTAACGTAACAAAATTTGGAAAAAGGGAAGGGGTCTGAATACTTTCCTAATGCACTGTACATCTACTTTGCCCTATAATCAGATGGTCAACACAATCAATAGGGAGAAGATGAAATATTTTAATTTCATAATTTGCAAGGAAATCCAAGGAGACATAGTTTTTTGCATCATGCCCTTTAAATGCCATGCTTAAATGATATCTGATCATCTGAGGAGATTGTGGCATTAAAAGATAGGGTCTCCCCAAATTAAAACTCCTATAAGACAATTGTAATACTTGGCCTGCCACGGATGGAGACTGGGTCACTGTGCGTCCATTGGATATATTCTATCCACTCTCCTTTACTGCCACCAGCTGGTAACTGAGATGAACTACACCATATAAGTGGTTGGTGATGCAAGGTACGTTATTTTGTGTAGACATTCTACACATTTGAATTATATAGAAGGCAGTAGCTAGTATTAACTCCTAGTAGGGCTGTATGGTTGCTGTTTTTTAGATCCTTTTGTTTTGCAAAGCGTATTCCCTGAGGCTCACTGGTGATTTTATTCAGACATTTACCAAATGTTTCCCTTCGTACATCTGCCCTACTCTTCTGTGAACCTTGATGTGATAATCCTGTAAAAATATATATATATATTGTAAAAAAGTACACATTTAAATGATGAATCCTACTGTCTACATTGTCACCCATCATCAACAATCAAATACACTGCTCAAAAAAATAAAGGGAACACTTAAACAACACAATGTAACTCCAAGTCAATCACACTTCTGTGAAATCAAACTGTCCACTTAGCAAGCAACACTGATTGACAATAAATTCCACATGCTGTTGTGCAAATGGAATAGACAACAGGTGGAAATTATAGGCAATTAGCAAGACACTCCAATAAAGGAGTGGTTCTGCAGGTGGTGACCACAGACCACTTCTCAGTTCCTATGCTTCCTGGCTGAGGTTTTGGTCACTTTTGAATGCTGGCGGTGCTTTCACTCTAGTGGTAGCATGAGACGGAGTCTACAACCCACACAGTGGCTCAGGTAGTGCAGCTCATCCAGGATGGCACATCAATGCGAGCTGTGACAAGAAGGTTTGCTGTGTCTGTCAGCGTAGTGTCCAGAGCATGGAGGCGCTACCAGGAGACAGGCCAGTACATCAGGAGACGTGGAGGAGGCCGTAGGAGGGCAACAACCCAGCAGCAGGACCGCTACCTCCACCTTTGTGCAAGGAGGAGCAGGAGGAGCACTGCCAGAGCCCTGCAAAATGACCTCCAGCAGGCCACAAATGTGCATGTGTCTGCTCAAACGGTCAGAAACAGACTCCATGAAGGTGGTATGAGGGCCCGACGTCTACAGGGAGGGGTTGTGCTTACAGCCCAACACCGTGCAGGACGTTTGGCATTTGCCAGAGAACACCAAGATTGGCAAATTCGCCACTGGTGCCCGGTTCACACTGAGCACATGTGACAGACGTGACAGAGTCTGGAGACGCCGTGGAGAACGTTCTGCTGCCTGCAACATCCTCCAGCATGAGGATGGGTCAGTCATGGTGTGGGGTGGCATTTCTTTGGGGGGCCGCACAGCCCTCCAGGTGCTCGCCTGAGGTAGCCTGACTGCCATTAGGTACCGAGATGAGATCCTCAGACCCCTTGTGAGACCATATGCTGGTGCGGTTGGCCCTGGATTCTGCCTAATGCAAGGCAATGCTAGACCTCATGTGGCTGGAGTGTGTCAGCAGTTCCTGCAAGAGGAAGGCATTGATGCTATGGACTGGCCCGCCCGTTCCCCAGACCTGAATCCAATTGAGCACATCTGGGACATCATCTCTCGCTCCATCCACCAAAGCCACGTTGCACCACAGACTGTCCAGAAGTTGGCGGATGCTTTAGTCCAGGTTTGGGAGGAGATCCCTCAGGAGACCATCCGCCACCTCATCAGGAGCATGCCCAGGCGTTGTATGGAGGTCATACAGCCACGTGGAGGCCACACACACTACTGAGCCTCATTTTGACTTGTTTTAAGGACATTACATCAAAGTTGGATAAGCCTGTAGTGTGGTTTTCCACTTTAATTTTGAGTGTGTCTCCAAATCCAGACCTCCATGGGTTGCTAAATTTGATTTCCATTGATAATTTGTGTGTGATTTTGTTGTCAGCACATTCAACTATGTAAAGAAAAAAGTATTTAATAAGAATATTTCATTCATTCAGATCTAGGATGTGTTATTTCAGTTTTCCCTTTATTTGTTTGAGCAGTGTACATTTAACTTGTAAAGCTTTTACAAAGTAATTAGTCACAAATCAATTTAAACCCCAAAAACAAAGATTGCTTTGAGAGACTGACGATTAAATACGCTTTAAAGCCCTGTAGAGGGAGCCATCTTCCAAGGCTTTAAAAACAAAACAACCACTGTTTTTCACTCTGTCTGGATGAGATGCATTGCTCTTCCACCACAGGAGGTTAGAATGGAATCAAATACATCAAACACATGGTTTCCGTGTGTTTGATGCCATTCCATTTACTCCGTATTCCAGCTATTATTATGAGCTGTCCTCCCCTCAGCAGCCTTTACTGCATTCCATTTATTCTAAACTTTTTGATTGGATCATTAAATTCCGCATGGGGGTGTGGAAAAAAATATGTGTTAAATAAAAAAAAATCTATTGTGTTGTAGAAACAGTCCTAGTAGCAAGTGATTTCTACTAGGAATGGCTAGCTCCACCTTGGCAGCAGATACCTGCATCTGGAGATGGATTCATTCATTATCCATTTCCGTGAAAGGAGTTTGCATTTATTTTAGTGGAAGTAGGATGGATAGAGGTTACCCTTGCCTGGGCCCCGCTCTTATAATAAACTGTGTGAACTCAGTAGGGGACGGCTGTATGATAGGCAGCAGATAAAATCCAGGTCTTCCATCAATATTTAATTCCTTGAGAGACAGTGGAGCAGAAAGAGCGAGAGAGAGAGAGAGAGAGAGAGGGAGATGGTAAGTGAGAGAGGGGGTGAGAGAGAGAGAGAAGGGGCATAGCTTGACATAGCAACAGCACAAACACGAACAGCTGATGAGAGATACTAAATCTCCAGGCCACAGCACTCCCTGTCTCCCTCTGCCTCCCTTTGCCTTCGCCAAGCCAAATGGACTGTTTTCATAATCTGATGGGGTTTTATAATTAGTATAGATGAGATTCCCTCTAACGTAATAAATTTTGAATCAGACATGAGATTGTCATTGTTCTTTGCATGGCTAGACACGCCAGGGAGATATTTCCAGTTAGTCAGTTTCATTGGTGTAGCAGGGATCTGGAGGCCTAGCTGGTTCATTGGAATACAATAGGGAAAACCTGGGCGCTGGTGTTTGTGTGGAGATACTCAAATATTGGGTCCTGTCAGATGATTAAATGAATTTGTCAAGCCGTGATCCCCATGTTAATTCAAAGTAGAGTCGAATCCCATCATGTGCTTCAGCACGGCGAGGATTGATAAATGGATTGATAATTCCTTTGATTTGCGTTTCCACTGAATTCATAGTAAGAGTGTCAGAAATAATTTTGGAAACAAAGATACTGAATAAATATGATAAATATGACTGGCAGGTTTGAATGAATTCCACTCTGTTCCTTTGGAAATATATCATAAAAAGTATAGTGCCATTAAATACAAATTAATCTATGCCCTCATTGTAGCTACACAGGAGTAAAAAACACACACACAGTGAATGGGAGGCGAACTGAACTGTAGGAGTAGTGCTATGCATTGTGAATTGATTGAGGTTATAAATATTCTCCGCCTTAGGCAGTGCTAGTCCACATAGATAATCAATGTGGCTCTAACAGATGTCTCAGCCCTGCCTAAAAAAAAACAGCATAGACAGCATACATTTCAGGCTGTTCCATGCTGATCTTTGCTGTTCGATGTTGGTCAAGCTGGTCTGACCAGCATGTCTAACTGGTTCGTCTGGCCGACCAGTATAGTCTAGCTGTTTTTTCTGTCAGATCATCCCTTGTTGTTTTTTTGTGACAAGGAAAAGCTAAAGCGAAATCAGCATCAAGTCACATTTAATTTCTAGAGTGGATCCCACAATCTGCATTTAGAATGACCACTAAGGTTTGAAAGATGAATGAATGAGACTACCTAAACCATATAAAGTGGAACAACCATTTCAGTAATGGGCGCAATAAATCAAACTAACAGATTGGATTAGTTTAGAAAAATGTATGCTATCTTTGTGTAGCATAAAACAAATGAATTGTTTAATTAATCCAACCATGAACATTCAAAAACACAGATACTGCAACAAACAGTTCAAAAAATCTAATGACAGAGTGGTTTTGCAGACCGTCAAAATTCAGATTACTTGGGCATCAATCTCACTGGGGAGTTGAGTTCACTACCTCTCGGTTGCCAGTGACCTGAATTTCCTGCTATCTGTGGGTATGATAAAGATTGTTCAAATATTAGAACCAATAGACATTAGGGACAACCCTTTTGGGTGCCACATAGCAGCCTTTGATTTGTCACTGTAGGGGAACACTTTTGAGTTCCATTTAAAACCATCTCATGAAGAAGTTCCAGGTAGAACCAATGACACGTTCTAAAGTTAGACTTCCAGGATACTACTGCTTTTGGCACACACTGTTAAAAAGTACCTAGAATTTGACAGTACGTTACTGGCTACCGAGTTGTAGTAAAAATACAGTATTTTTACAGTTGACTTAAGGAGTTATTGTTGTAAAATAACTTGTTGTTTACCTTACTGCACTTTGAAACGTAGGTGGGCGGGGGAAATATGCTGGCAGGGGCTATTTAACATATTTGGGGGTATGGTTTAAACTATGATGTATTTGTGCCGACCGTTAGTGGAAGTGTTGTACCAGTTTAAGTGGTTCATTATTGTTCTCGAGAGGTGCACTGTTAAGTTAAGAGATTGCTGTGCATTTTCTAGTAACCTAGTGGCAGTTGGTCATTGGGAAGTTCATGTTTAATTTTCAGTAACTTACTGTCAGCTTACTGCGATTAGTTATTGATAAATTCACAGTAACTTACTGTGGCTGATCACCGTGATGTTCACTGCACTGATGGTGTGACAGGAAGGTCAGTTTGCTGCCAACCAAGAAGGTGAGGCTGGATCCCAAGTGTGCTCACCACAAAGAATACTTAGTTGTTACTTAATGTTTCAAGCTTTTCTGTAATCAGAAAACTACTGCTAGCTACTGGCAGCTAGTTGCAAGTGCATTTTACAATAACTTACTGACATCTGGTTGCCAATGCATTGCTAGCAGTTACTGTGAGTTTTACAATAACGCACTGACAGCTGGATGCCAATTAGGTAATACAAAATTCACAGCAACAACTTTTCATTAAATTACTGTGACATGCACAATAACATTTTAACAGTCCAGCTCTTTCATGTCACATGCGCTTACAACAATTGCAGAACTGCCCATGTTAAAAAAGAGGTGACAATCTTTGACAACATAATCATCAACCACTTAAACTGGTACAATACTTCCATTGACGGTTGGCACAAATACACATATATTAGATCACAACCACAAATATGCTAATGAGTCCCACAGGCAAATTGCCCCCACATACATTTCAAAGTGCAGCGATGACTGTACCTTATCTTTAAAATATTGGGTAGAAAATTTTACCATTTACCATGAAGCTTGTCATCAATTCTTACATAACCTACTTTTATTGCACATGGACTACTGCCCAGCCATATGGTAAAGTGCCACAAAGAGGGACATAGGCAAATTACAGTTGTCTCAGAACAGAGCAGCATGGCTGGCCCTTAAATGTTCATCGATTTGCTAGCATTTATAAAATGTATGTCAATCTCTCCAGGCTCAAAGTAGAGGAGAGATTGACTGCATCAGTACCTGTCTTTGTAAAAGGTATTGACATGTTGAAAGCACCGAGCTGTCTGTTGAAATGACTACCACACAGCTCAGACACCCATGCATACCCCACAAGACATGCCACCAGGGTTCTCTTCACAGTCCCCAAGTCCAGAACAGACTCTGGGAAATACCACATCAAGTAACTCAATGAAGCAGTAAAATCTGATTTAAAAAACAGATAAAACTATACCTTATGTGTCACGCCTTGGTCTTAGTATTTTGTGTTTTCTTTAATTATTTGTTCAGGCCAGGGTGTGACATGGGTTTGTGTGTTGTGTTTCGTATTGGGGTTTGTAGTATTTGGGATCGCGGCTGATTAGGGGTGTTGTATAGGCTTGGCTGCCTGAGGCGGTTCTCAATCAGCAGTCAGGTGCTTCTCGTTGCCTCTGATTGGGAACCGTATTTAGGTAGCCTGAGTTCGCTTTGTCTTTCGTGGGTGATTGTTCCTGTCTCTGTGTAGTGTTCACCAGATAGGCTGTATTAGGTTTCACGTTCCGTTTGTTGTTTTTGTATTTATTTAAGTTATTTCATGTATCGTCACTTTTTTTCATTAAAGACATGAGTAACCACCACGCTGCATTTCGGTCCGACTCTCTTTCTACAAACGAAGAACGCCATTACATTATGGACCAACGTGGACTTTGAAGACACACACACAGGCAAACACACGCACTATACACACGTACATTGTAATGTTGTAATATTGTGGTATTATAAATGTTGTATTGTAGTAATGTAGAGGTAGTGTCACGAAGTTGGCTCCTCTCCTTGTTCGAGCGGCGTTCGGCGGTCGACGTCGCCGGCTTTCTAGCCATCGCTGCTCCATTTTCCCATTGTTCCATTTGTTTTGTCTTGTTCCCTGCACACCTGGTTTTCATTCCCTAATCACACTGCATGTATTTTTTCCAGCCTCTGCCTTAATAAAGTCTGTTTTATTGGCCTCTGCCTTAATAAAGTCTGTTTTATTGGCCTCTGCCTTAATAAAGTCTGTATTATTGGCCTCTGCCTTAATAAAGTGTGCACCTGTTCACAACTCTCTGCTCTCCTGCACCTGACTTCTTCACCAGTAGCGCACACCGTGACAGGTAGAGTGGTGGATATTGATATTGTTTGAACCTCAGGAACTAATGGGGATCCTTAATAAACACAAATAAATACAAATACAAATCACATGACATCACATTCCCAGGATGGACAGACGAACGTAATGGTTTGGGCCACATATTGAAGAAACAAGGACACAGAGACTCTGGGGTTTCGTTTGAGTGTGTGTGTGCATGCTTGCTTTCGTGTGTGTGTGTGCATGAATATGTGCGTGCTTAGGTGCATGGGTGAGTTGTTCAGAAGAGCAGAGTTATTTTCTGATACAGCTCCAGTCTGAAACAGAGACTGATCTCCTAGTAAAGTGGAAATGTGTTCAGCTGAAATAATTTAAAAAATGTTTTGGGTGGCCTGTAATGTTATAAAAAGGCTGTAATTGTAATTGTGCTGAGAATCAGGGCCAATGACTTAATCCTTGTTTATACCTGGTACTAACATGGGTCCTTTGTCTTGCTCTTGTCTACATTCTGATTGTACCCATATTTCCCGAAATGTGTCTATGCATTGTATTAAAATGTGTCTGTTATCCATCTACTGTGTCTGCATTGTGACCAGATTTCCTGGTCCCTTCCTTTATGCAAATTATTTCATAGATATTCATTCAAAATATTATTTATTTATTTAATGTAAGACACATATGGATGTAATTAGTCAGCAGTGCCACCTGTCGCTGATTTTAGAGTGCAGAAAATTATGATTTAAATTGTTTCTCTGTCCAGATCTGTCTACACCTGTAAGATATAGAGACACAATGCATGTCTGACTACCTCCGGAGGTGGGCAGGTTGATCTGATCACAATCAGACCACAAAGTGTCTTTTGATTGTCTACACCTGACTAAAAATGTGGGCACAATCAGAATGTGGACAAGATCAGGACAAAGGACGCAAGTTAGAACCAGGTATAAATAGGGCTTAATGTGAGCAAGCGGGACCTTGTTGCCTGCTGTATAATATATGAAAACATAGTCGGCTAATACTAAATGAAGATTCATCAAATAATAAATGAAGATGAAACATTTTAACTTTAGTTAGGTTGAGAGTCAAGAATCACAGTCAGTTAAATAGACAAAGGTTTTAATTAAAATGTTTTGGTCATATAAAAATTTCACATATGCATTACTATTTATAGCTTCAACATAGCAGGCAGTAGAAAATAGTTTACAATGAAAATATGAATAGCATTCAAAAGCATACTTCTAATAAATTCACACTGAAACATTCCTTTACATAATCAATTCACTATGGTTTCATTTTTGTCTGGTCAATTCAATACAATTGAAATGTAAAGATGTTCCTGGAGTTGGATTACTAACATCAGCCAGACACCTGCATAGCTAAACTTTAGTCTCGAGAACGTCAGCTGAGATGTACCATACTGTCCTAGAGAACATTTATTATGGCGAATTCTGCATTTATGGAAGACTGTAGTTCATTTGGTGCTATGACCATTTGTAGTATTTTGTTTAAGTAGATATATCATTGAAGATACAACCGTACCGAATGTGGTCTTCGAGAGCAGGTGAATGAGCACGCTTGCAACAAAGGTTCAAAATCAACTCACTCTAAACACTGTCATCATCCAGCCATAGTACCAACCACAGTGAAACATAAATCAGAACATTGTCTGACCACAACAAGGCTCACTCATACTAAACAGTCAGTTCTCTGCCCAAAAACACAGTGTTCAGCTGGGTTGACATCCCCCGAGTAAAGAAAGTGGCAGAAGTGAGGGGGAAGAAATCACTGTAACTTGGTTGAAGAATTTTACCACCACTAGCATGTGATGGGAACAGTTAATTGAATTAGCCACTTGCGGGCAGCAGTAGCCACACCGGGCCCAAAGCAGCCCAAAAGACAGGCCGGTGTCGAGGGAAGGAGAGCCAGAAATGCAGCACACATAAGCGTCAGCAGAATCAAAAACAGCAGCCAAGAATATCCCTCTCAGCATACAGAACAGTAAAGACACAAACCAAATACATGACACAAAACACCCTTCATTTTACCAACTTTTCCTCTCAAGTAGTCTAAAAAAAGTATTGTGGAACTCTCCAACATGAGGAGTAAACGTTGTGGGTTGAGAGTCCTTCTGCTGTTGCAGCAATCAGACAGCTTGCAGTCATCTTCTGTAATGACTATCACAGTTTCCTTCCTGCGCTAGCTGCTAAAATCGTTTGAGATTAAAATGAGGGCTTACCTCTCCAGTTCTCTGAATCTTTTAAATATTCTCCTGCTGCCACAAGATAAGGAAGAAGAAGAGAGCGAGAGGATTGCTGTCAGCCCTGCCAGCTTGCTACCACAGCACTGGAGCCTAGAAAAGCCTATTCAGTCAGCCACTGAGGAGCTGGGTAGAGCATCAGAAATGATAGTTCTACATTTCAACACTAATGGCCTGGTCTGAGGGCTCCCTTGTCTATGCTACTGAGTGCGAAAGAACATTGTGGTAGTCACAGGGTCACTAGCCAGTATTCCTGTGGTATTGTTCACTTCACACCCCTGTGCATCCCTTCTCCCTCCATCATTCTCTCTACGCCGGGCCGAGTGTCTCTGAGCCATGGGAAGACCTAATGGGTGAATGACCACATTTGCATTTACATTACAGTACATGGATTACATTTGGGGTGATTACACATGGAGAAACGTTGTCCCTATAAACAATGGTTTAGACAAAATATGCTAAGTGATTTAGCTTAAACATGTGCACCAGTGGCGGTCAGTGCCGTTTAAAATGAGGGAGGACAATCTTTTTTAATGAGCACGGCCTTATTTCTATTACAGCATATTAGATGACTGCCATTCAAATTCCATTCATCCAGCTCATCGTAACATCAATAGGTTTAGGCTACTAAATGATACTCAAATTTTCCATATACCCATCATGAGGTTGATACTGTACAACCTAGCCTATGAATTAAAGTTTACAACGTAGGTGCACAGGTTGAGATAAATATTTGAGTATTCAAGGTGACAGACAGTGACACATTCAATGCTGCCTTGCACACTCTTGCCTGCATCTAGCTGATCTAGTGTGTAATCATTAGTCCAACAGTTGCAAACGAGAGTTTCTATTAGACAAATTCAGTTATGTTTATCCCCGTTCCCTTCCATGTGCTTCCAATTAAGAAATGTTTTCAACAGAATCGGTGGAATGAATACACTCCTGATAACCTCAAACAGTTCACTTTCACAGCAGCCACATACAAACACCATGATAATTTGCTCTTTGTACAATTCCTTCTCGTATCTACGGGCTCTCCTCATCTCACTTTTTCCCATGGCTTGTGGAATGCTAGCAGCTACACACAGCATACATTGTTGCCGCCATTTTAGCTAACGTCATAGTCAACATAGCTAGCTACTATAACTAACGCGTTAATAAACCCACTACAATAATGCAATACAATGTACAGCAAGCAGTTTAGCAGTTACACCGGCAGGCCCCAGTGGCAATAAATGTTTAAAACCTAAATCTTACCTTGATAATATATTCAATTTTATTTGGAACAGCAAGCCACACAAAACATCACACCTTCTCCTCCATGCTTCATGGTGGGAACCACACGTGGAGATCATCAGTTCACCTACTCTGCGTCTCACAAAGACATGGTGGTTGGAACAAAAAATCTCTAACTAGTACTCTTCAGACCAAAGGACAGATTTCCACTGGTCTAATGTCCATTGCTCGAGTTTCTTAGCCCAAGCAAGTCTCTTCTTATTATTGGTGTCCTTTAGTAGAGGTTTCTTTGCAGCAATTCGACCATGAAGGCCTGATTCACACACTCCTCTAAACAGTTGATGTTGAGATGTGTCTGTTACTTGAACTCTGTGAAGCTTTTATTTGGGCTGCAATTTCTGAGGCTGGTAAACTCTAGTTAACTTATCCTCTACAGCAGAGGTAACTTTGGGTCTTCATTTCCTGTGGCAGTCCCCATGACGCTTGATGGTTTTTGCGACTGCACTTGAAGAAACTTTCAAATTTCTTGAGATTTTCCGTATTGACTGACCTTCATGTCAGTCAATGATGGACTGTAATGATGGACTGTCATCTCTCATTGCTTATTTGAGCTGTTCTTGCCATAATATGGACTTGGTCTTTTACCAAATTAAATGCATTCCAGGTGACTACCTCATGAAGCTGGTTGAAGGAATGCCAAGAAGCTGTCATCAAGGCAAACGGTGGCTACTTATAAAATATAATTAGACTTGTTTAAAACCTTGTTTGGTTACTACATGATTACATATGTGTTACATTGATGTAAGCTACAATTTATCTGAAATATTAAATCTGATCTACCTTCCATTACTCTTGACTTGGAAGAGTTCCAGTGTTGGATAGCCATAGCCAGCTCTGTTCGAGTAGGCTAAACTAGCTAGCTGCATTCGCTAGCTAGGTAATTCAAAGTGAAAGAAAAATACTATGAAATGTAGCTAGCTAGACATCTCTCCCTCTCTCTCTCTCGCTTCTTCTTTATTTTTTAAGAAATTAATTTGTTCAAAACTGTTCAACTATTATCTTTCTCTCTCTTTGAGCCAAACACTCACTACATTGTATGTACTGCAGTGCTAGCTAGCTGTGGATTATGCTTTCACAACGAGATTAATTATCCGATCCTCTGATTGGGTCGACAACATGTCAGTTATTACTGCAAGAGCTCTGATGGGTTGGAGGACATCCTCTGGAAGTTAATTAGTGTGCTGTTGAGGCTACTGTAGACCTCCACTGCAAAACAGTTTATTTTAATCAATTATTTGGTGACGTGATATTATTTAGTATAGTTTTATCTAAAAGGTATAACTTTTTTAATGTTTCACAATTTATATTTTCATGAAATTCACTGAGGAGGATGGTCCTCCCCTTCCTCCTCTCAGGAGCCTACACTGATGTGCACTTAAACAACACTGTGATTACTCCTCATGCAGTGTCATCTGTTTTCACCATAAGCCTCATAGCAGCACAGGGGTTACAGTTGGTGTATGCAAAGCAAATAAAGTGTAATTTTAGGGATGAGGGGCTGTGTTAACTATAGTACACAAACACACATTGTTGTCATAACCACATCCTTACACTAGCTGCTTGATTCAGGGCCTACATTCTATGTATCCTATCAGCATATCTAACATAACATTCAACCTGGGTCACAATCAAACTCCAAATACCATGTATTGATTGATATACAGTCAGCTCAACCCACCACCAGTTTTCAACTCTGTCTGACAGGATCACAACAGCACCCACAAACCATTCACCAGAATCCAATCAGTTATTTTGCATAAAAGACACATAAAGCATTGAAAAGTAAAGCAATGCAACCAAACCATTCTGACAAATCAAAAGTAATTCCATTGTAGATGAATGGTGTGCATCTCTCCTGGACCCCACAGCCTTATGTAGAGCTTATGATGTGCACAAAGACATGTTATTTCAAGCTTATGATGACACGTACATAGCCTCAGACATTAGCATTTTCAAACCTAATCCAGACTCCAAATAAATCATCAAGTCATTCACCCAAGACTGTCTGTCTTTAACACTGAGCACTTTGTACTGTCTAAAAGATGGCTGACATAAATGTTCACTATGTTAGTAGCATTGTATTTAAACTGGCCAAGCACACACAAGTCGTTATGAGACAGTTCCCCTTTCAGTCTGTTGCTTATTCTAAGGGGAGAAATCCTACTGCAGTACTCAATTGTTGACATTGACATGTGGTGTAGAAATGCTGTATGAAATTGCAAATGTAAAAAAGGGGATGACTACCGTATTGATGAATGAGCAGAAAATACATTGGCTGGGTTCACAGGAGGTTGGTGGCACCTTAATTGGGGAGGACGAGCTTGCGGTAATGGCTAGAGCGGAATCAGTGGAATGGTATCAAATACATCAAACACATAGTTTGTTGCCATTCCATTTGCTCCATTCCAGCCAGTATTATTAACAGTCCTCCCCTCAGCAGCCTCCACTGTCAGGGTTACAACCAACCTAACAATACAGAATAAATGTGTTCTTGCTGTTATAACAGTAATGCAGCGTAGTCAACTACAGTTTATAATTGCATAATCTTATTGCACTGGGTTGTTGTATACCTGAACATGCAAACTTAACTATTCTTGTGTATGATCGAGGGGCAGACATTAGTTCACCTGCTGCTTGGGTTATTCTGACTTTCCTATGCATCTTTCAATATTCTAATTCAGTCATCAATGGTTGTTTCACACATCTTATTGCAGTGTTTTCCTGGCAAGTAGTATAAGCTAGAATCATGAGCCCAACTGCAGCAGGCTTGATGCCTATCCTTAGTATAACAAAGTGTGGTGAAATTTTAAAGTAGCCTGCGATCACCTGCTACTCAAGAACAGTGTTTGGGTTTTTATATTCACACATGGAGCATCAGACACCACAGTGATCAATACCAAACCTCAGATAATGACGTCTTCACGGATGTCCTCAATCAATGACCACGTTCTGTCCAAATACAAAACTCTAAATTACACCCTACCACACAATCAGAACCATAAGCAAGGGAGTTTGAAAATCGAGAGGATTTGGACACTGGACAGCCACGTACTGTATTTTGGATATTGAATACTTAATGATGACAAATTAAACATTGGTGGAGGTACTGACTTTCTCAGCTGAGCAGACAATGAAATTGTTAGACAAGTGATGATTGGTCGCACGTTTGAACACACAGTAGACTCAGAAAGACAGCATTAAACATAGCTTCATCAGAGATGACTTGTACACAGTAACCACAGCAAGCAGAGTATTTGAAAATATGAATCGACTATCCTGTATCATGAGAGACTTGCAAAAAAAGCAACGAAAGTTTTTGGAGGGTTAAGCATGTTCATGGATCATGTATAATCATATTGTAATCTGAATATTCATTAGAAGTTATGTACATATGGGTCATAACAGCACGGCAAGCCTTTAAGCTCAGTCTTAGACATGTTCAGCGTATAAAATGTAAATACTTTGTCGTTAATGTTTGTTATTTTGCAAATGATTCTGGTAGACTAACCAAGCCAGATAAAATTGTGGTGTAGTAAAAAGAGGCTGTAATATTTCCCTGTAATATAATGGCCAAGTAGTGAGGAATAGACAAACAAACAAACAGACAAAGAAGTCTCCCCATAGAAAACATGTAGGTCCACTGCAGTGTGCGATGGGTCGACCCATTCTGTATACTGTTGGCATCCCACAGTTTATTACTGGCCTACTGTGTTCAAACATTTTTTCCTTTATTGCTTTTTTATAATAAAACTTCAGCTTAAAAAAAATCTTATATTGTAGAGTTTTTTTCCTATTTTTCTTATAAAATCTTACAAAAAAAAAATCACATACAATTATATTACATGTCATAGTATGATTCTCTGGCTTTTGTCTTGTTGAACATAGAGGACATGTAGTTCTTTTTTTTTTGCACAAGATGTTATAGAATATGCATTGAAATAGGTTACTACAGAGTAGCAAAATGAGGATACACAGACTAAATGTACAAAAATGAAATACATGCATACCTACATTACAGTGCCATGCGTACAGTCATTTTGGGAAGTCAATGATTTCAATTGGCATTTTGTTCCCATTATATTACATGTTCATGCTTTCTTGCTATACATTCATGACATGGCTTTTACAAAATGCAGAGATACCAACAGCTGCAGGTGTTGTAGCTAGCCTATACCACTCACTAAACTATGCCTGGTTCAAAGGGACCAGATTCTCTCTGGCTATTTAGGTTTAAATGCTTATGATTAATCATCACCACAGACAAGAGATTTGAAAATGAAATTAGGGATTTACCTTGTCAACATTTTTAACATGAGAGATTCATTCTTTGCTAACTCTGAGACAAAGAATTTTGTAAGGAGGATGCTTATTTCATGATGGAGGACCCCTTTAATTGCATTTATTTCACTAACGCAGGAATGGGAAAGCCCATGTGCACTTAAAGGCTTTATCTTGATAACTAGCGAACTATCATACTGAAGTATAAACCACTCTTCTTTTCTTTACATTAATATGTACGCCTACAACATGATGCTTTCATGATGGTTAATTCTACTAACCATTTTTCTCATGGAAGCTTCTCTAACTTTTGGTCCAAACACACACAAATCTGCTTCAGCTGCCCTGCTAGCTTTATCTGTCCTTTCTGAGGAGTACCTCAACCCTTTCAAGCAACATGACTTTCAAATAAGAATAACCTAAGGACAGCCACATCCTTTTACATGAGAGGCACTCTGTCACATGCCACAAGCCACTCTAAGATAATGTGCCAGAGGTCAGTGATGACTATCTCCTGCAATCTGACCTTGAGAGTGTGCTTCTCAGCCCTTATAGAGATCTTATCCAGACGTTGCTAGTTAATGCGCTTGTTTTCCCCAGGGGGAGAGGGACTACATTTTGACCACTCTGGATCGTAGAGAGGCTACTGGAGGAGAACGTTGATATTCTCTGGAAAGTTCTAAAGTACATCAAGCATGGGACAATAAAAGCCATTGGAATATGAATACCAATGGTTGCTTAAACTAGAATAATTGTGATGTATGACATTGCTTGTGAGGTTAGATCCAATAAGACGTCTTTTACATCATGATTTAATTTGACAGAATGTCCACATTTACAAAACAAATCAAGAAGTGTTTTATCTGCAACCCAAAAGTAGTTTTTCTCTCTAATTATGTGGCACCATAGAATTTCAAGCAAAAAGAGCTAATATACAGCATCTCTGATTAAATGATGACCTAACATGTAGCCTGTCGTGTCTAACCCACCCAATCATTTATTTTGTTCATGACCCATAATCATGGGCCAATAGAACATGTGACACTGAAATGTGTTAAACACTAACCATGCCTCGTCAACCATGATGTTCAGATGACCCCATATCCGAGCCCAGTTAGTGTGGAAACACAACCTTCAACCTCTGCAGTACTCCATCCTTTGGGTTTTACTGCTTTAAAAGAGGCCCTTTCACACCTAGTTCATTCTGCTAGGATTTCTAGAACATGCATGACTCTATTAAATGACGTACCTTGCTGCAGTTCCACTGTAATTGTTGGCTAAGAACAGATGTGAAAACAGAAATAAAGCAGATATACTTGTCTTCCTGTAAAATGTACCTTGACAATTGTACTGTGCAAGATCATTTTTCATAATGGACACAGTGTATGCCATCTGCCCAGATCAGCTGTTCGCTTGGGTGTTCACCGAAAAGACAGAATGGAATGTACTGTTGGTATTCATTATCTCTGTGTACTCTCAAACCAATTCTAATGTATAGATCCTTCTGCCTGTCATTCATCAAACTAATCATACTATAAGGGTGGTCATATATGTCAGTGAATGGCCAGATTTACTATGACAAATGGTAGAAAACAATTTAGATAACTTTGACAACCATCCTGGAGGTAGACATGTCTCTCATTGTCATGCTAGCATGCTTTGCTCAAGGTACTGTAGATTTACAATTGCTAAAATAAGATGTATTATTCACATACACATAACACTGTAAGTGAATGTAGGCGTTTGTAGTTGCGTCCTGGCTGTGTGCATGTGTCTGCATGAACAGCAGAGGGAACCATGAGCAGACTGTGCAGATAATATACACTGTCCCATCCAGTTTGAAGGCGTAGCTGATCTATAGGTCTGATCTGGTCTGGTCTCTACTCTGGACAGCATGGCTGCTGGCTGTCTGGCTGGGTCATGGCTGCTAGCCTATCTCTCCCTCCTCCCTCTGAGGACCAGTCAGCTTTAACCTCTTGGGCCCTGTGAGGTGCTACACCGCATGGCCACCTTCAGTTTAGGAAAGGCTTCCAACACCTCATCCACCAATCACTGAAGACCGTCCCGCTGACGCTCAACGTTCGCCGCTCACCGCTCACAGACACACGGCCTCTCAGACGTTAGTCACATGATCAGGGTTCTCCCTGACTTCAATGCACTCTATCTCCTCCCTCTCCCTCACTCTCTCCCTCTCCATCATCTCCCGCTCCCTCTCTCTCTCTTTCCGTTTGGCCCGTTTCTTCTTCTTGTGCCTTTTTTTGGACGGGGGGAAAAACGTTAGAAACACAGGCAGGATAACAAAACAGTGCAGCACTGTGCAGCCTGCGGTGAGGAGGGAGCACTTGAACAGTGTGTAGGTCAGGTTGGAAGGCACAAACACCAACGGCAACATCCCAATGATGAAACAGCAGGCATTTTGCAAAATGGCCGCCCCGTGCTCCTCCAGCGAGATCTTAATGCACTGGGTCCTGGTGTGCTCCGTGGCCAGTACGAAGGTATACAGGTGGGGTGCACAGTGATCCATGGCAAAGTTGAGAGTATAAATAAGGCACAGTATAGAGATGCTGTCCATGTGTACATTCCAGAGGGTCATGAGGCCCAGGACCCCCAGCTCTACGGAGGTAACGGTCAGGATCAACCAGAAGTTCCCCAGAGGGTTGATGACCAGGAAGAAGGTGAGGATGAGGATGGTGAGCACACTGAAAGCCGAGGTGAGGATGGGCGACACTACGGAGGAGCTGTAACGGTCCATGAAGACGAAGGTGGGGTTGAAGACAATGAACTTGATGTTGTTGATGAGCGATAGTGGGCGGAGCCTCTCCAGCAGTTCCACCACCTCCTCCCGTGTCTTCTCCGTGGTCCGTGCCACCAGGTACATCCTGGACGCGATGATCTCCATTTCATCTCCATCTGTCTTGGACAGAATGATGTCCTCCATGAAGTGCTGATACTCCGGGCTGCGCAGGAAGGAGCCCTGCAGGATGGTGATGAAATCACTTTTGGTCGAGGCGCTCACATTCACCACCTTCAGATACTGAAAGTAGTTATCCATCCAGGAGATCTTGTTGAAGCCGTGGCTCAGCGTTGTGAGGTGCTCCTGCACCGTGGAGTTCCAGTACTCGATGGGCTCATAGATGTAGAAGCCGATCACAGGGCTGTAGTTACTGAAGTACTTCTGCTGGGTCGTGGCGTAGGACACACTGGGCGTGTTGCTGGCTAGGAGGTTGACGATGTTGGATCCATCACTGATTTGTAAACATCCCATGAAGGAGAAGGAGGCGTAGATCAGGTAGAGGATGACCACGAAGGGCTTGACGTAGGTGTTGGTGATCCACTCCGTGTAGTGCTCCCTCAGGAAGTGCTGGATGAAGTGGTTGTGGTAGGGCAAGACCTCGTGGTGAGTGACGTGGTCATGGCCGTCGCTCATCATGGTCTTGAACCAGGTGGGCTGGCGGTCCAGGTACTCCACTGAGGGGATCTTACAGCAGAACACACTGTGGTAGCGGTTCTGCTCCAGCTGACCAGCGAACACCAAGCAGGAACCATAGAAGGAGAACACGTAGAAGTAGTTGACCAGGACGGCTACGCACATGCTCTGGCAGAAGATCTTCACCGACTCAATGTTGGTGAAGGGGCTGGCACCCATGCCAAAGGTGATGATGTAGAGGGAACTGGTCATGGTATAGCACACCATCACGTCGGCGAAGGCGTCTGCCACACGCTCCTTGAAGGGAAGGCTCTCTCGAGTTCTTCTCCAGCCCGCCAGGAGCTCAAACACTCCTTTGGTTCCATGACCTGAAATGACAGGAACACATACTTTGTTAATGCCAGTGAATACACAGTATTCATGATCTGTGTATAAGTATGGTAACATTTTTTTATTAATTTAACACAACACATGCATTGTAAAAATTGTAAATGCATTGTCAAAATGAATTAATATCTGTGGGATTGTGAGCTATAAAAATAGACTTGAATAGACACACTCAGGGGCATATTCTCCATATTCACCCACACCCATATTACACACACATTACAAACACACCCAAATTACACACACACACACACACACACATATTTTGACATATTTCTGGCTGGGAGTTGCCTGCCATGAATGTGTTGGCTTTGAAACATTTGAATAAATTTAACGCTCCTCCATCTAAATATTTCAGTGGGAGTTGTGGATTTGGCTCGTCTGCATGCTGTGTCCACACTGTTTTAAAGATTTCCTGAAAAATCTGCCTGGTTGGTTCCTTGCTCTCGACGGCATCATAAATTTAGACTCATTTGACACAATGAAAAAAAGTTAATTAACTATAAAGGATTAGGCCAATATAATGAGTCAGGTGGATTTACTTGGCTTGCTTTTAGTTTTATTAAGCTGCGGTACAAGTCAATTAGTTAGTTCAGTTCATTTAGATGGTGTGTGGGAATTTCGCACTACAGTATATGCAGCAGTTTACTAACATTATTCAGTAAGGATGGTACCCATGATTTCCATTTTCTACATATCTGGCATTTCTGTGTATGATTGGAAAAGCCCTGGGTTACATTAATGTGATTTATGAGTCACAGGTGGGGAATGGATAATAACGTTGGGCCCATCTGGTAAAATATCCCCAGATAATATCTCCACTCCATTACCAAAGCCTTGGTCTGATGTCACCATCTTGATGTAAAACATAAAAACTTATTAAGGCAGACTGGGACAGGGTTTCCACTCACTTTGTGCAGACTAAGATGTATGTAAGAAAAAGGGGAATGAATTAGCCTCCACACACAGCCAATAACAAAGCTCCTGTCATTCCACGCCACCGAACCCCTGACAGGGCCATTATCATGAAACTCCACACTCGTAGAAAAAAAGGTGCTATCTAGAACCTAAAAAGGTTATTTGGCTGTCCCCATAAGACAACCCTTTGAAGAACCTTTTTTGGTTCCAGGTAGAACCCTTTTTGGTTCCAGGTAGAACCCTTTTGGTTCCAGGTAGAACCCTTTTGGGTTCCATGTAGGACCCTTTCCACAGAGATAAATACAGTATGTTATCACTCCCTTCAGATGCTGCTATAATGCTGCATTTGTTAGCTAAAGTAAGATGTGAAGCTGGCCATAAGCAGGGAGAGGATCTGGATAAAGAGGACTAGACGCCATGCGACGCAACGAGGCACTCTCGGCATGATACAGATGTGTCCCACGTGGCTTTATGAATCCCTGTTGCATATTCTAATCATGGCTGAGTGCTGGGCTGGCCAAGGTCAGCAGCACTGCTGGCTGCTTGATTCATACAAGTCTGCTGCTCTGCCTCCCTCTGACACTCCGCCTGCCTGCTCGCTGTGGAATACACAGTGGCTGCTGTGTGTGAAGGGAGCTAGCGGGAATACACTGTGGCTGCTGTGTGTGAAGGGAGCTAGCGGGAATACACTGTGGCTGCTGTGTGTGAAGGGAGCTAGCGGGAATACACTGTGGCTGCTGTGTGTGAAGGGAGCTAGCGGGAATACACTGTGGCTGCTGTGTGTGAAGGGAGCTAGCGGGAATACGCTGTGGCTGCTGTGTGTGAAGGGAGCTAGCGGGAATACACTGTGGCTGCTGTGTGTGAAGGGAGCTAGCGGGAATACGCTGTGGCTGCTGTGTGTGAAGGGAGCTAGCGGGAATACACTGTGGCTGCTGTGTATGAAGGGAGCTAGCGGGAATACACTGTGGCTGCTGTGTGTGAAGGGAGCTAGCGGGAATACACTGTGGCTGCTGTGTGTGAAGGGAGCTAGCGGGAATATGCTGTGGCTGCTGTGTGTGAAGGGAGCTAGCGGGAATACACTGTGGCTGCTGTGTGTGAAGGGAGCTAACGGGAATACTCTGTGGCTGCTGTGTGCGAAGGGAGCTAGCGGGAATACGCTGTGGCTGCTGTGTGTGAAGGGAGCTAGCGGGAATACGCTGTGGCTGCTGTGTGTGAAGGGAGCTAACGGGAATACACTGTGGCTGCTGTGTGTGAAGGGAGCTAACGGGAATACACTGTGGCTGCTGTGTGTGAAGGGAGCTAGCGGGAATACGCTGTGGATGCCTGTGATGCAGCAACACATGGGGGGGAAGCATCAGGGAGAGAGGAGGGGGAGGGAAGGAGATCCCCCCCCCCCCAGTAATGAAGATGCTTGATCTCTCTGAGGTATGGTGTTAACTGTCTTTACTGTTTGAGACAGAGAATGCAAGGCTATGGAAGCTGGTAACTCGAAAGATAATATATAATTATATAATTGAGCACATGGGCATAGCTCTTTCTTTGATCTAATCATTCTGTATAGGTAGAGTTATGAAACAAGTGAAGAACAAGACTGTAGTTTGGGGAATATGTTCAATCAATCTTTGCCTCTGGGCAAAAACTTGATCGTATTGATATAATACTGTTTAATGAATACACACTTGGAAGATTACAGTTTCACCTTGATTACTTTGAGGTCTACTTTTAAGAATTCTGCTACTTTAACAAGAAACCACTATGTAAAACAGGGAATGGAACAGAATTTAAATTAAGGGGTGAGAGCACTTTCAGAAACAACATATTCACGAGTGTGATACTCATTCAGGCAGAGCAACCTCAAACAGTTGAGGAGACACTCTCACATCCAATATGCACACAATGTCTGAAATGCAATGTCTGAAAGAATCCAAACTCCTCAATCAAACATGAGGTCTGAAAACAGGGCTGCTCAAAGCGTTCCTCTAGACAGAGAATGTTATGCTCAGAATGTTCCATTTGCAGTCCACTGGCCTTCCCAGCCATAAACCTTCATGCGCTGTAGATCCATACTGTTGGCAGCACATACACAATGGGCTGAGGTTAAGGCCTAGCATAGCTTCAACTCAAATCAATCTGCCAATAAAACAAAACCAGTGCCTCTTGATCCTTCACAATCTCATCTTAAAGATTGTCCTATCGCCATACGGACGGACAACCCTTAGCCAAACAGTCAAGACACATTGTAACCGACAGGACAGCCATGAGCAATAGGCTAGGGGGGCACACCTGCCGCACTCTCTCAGGAGGAGGGAAACGTTTTATGATGCTGTAAATTGTGTTCCTGACGGACGGAGGACAACACCTGGGGAATGATCTCAGACGCGGCATGCCATGAGGCAGTGGCCAACGGTGTCTCAAGAGGAGGCAGGCGGTGAGATGAAAGGTTGTGCTTCATGTCCACCGCAGCTCCCAGGTACAACGTTCCATTGAGCTTAAGAGGACAGTTTGTCAAAGGCCTCTGGTGGACCATTTCAGGCACAACACTGAGGAACTGAAACCCTTATTGGAAGTAGGGAGACCGCAACCCCGAGCCTGAGTCATTAAACTAAATTACAGCTCTAAAATTTCAGTGGCACACAGGCAGAAAACAGATCAATCTCAGATGAGGAAAGGGATTTATAAACCACATACATTTGTCACAGGTAATGTGACAGAGCAAATATTGGATTATTTTTTTTGTGTGTATCAAACTCGATAAAAAGACAGATGAGTAGTGTGTAATAGAGAAAGCGTCTTTGCGGAGTATAGCTTACCAATATCGAAGTAAACTAATGTCAAATGTAACATCTTGACAAAATTTCTAATAAAACTAGGTGTTTAGATAATAACCTCCTTTATAATATTATTTTTTTCATTATATTTCCCTCAGAACAACAAACTAGGCCTTGCTAGACTTTTGAGACATGTCTTTCGTTAGGCTTTCATTAGGCTACAGATTTCCCAGTCTACTCCAGAATATGCCTTTTTTCCAAACCCTGGCCTAGTTAGCAGACTTCGTTCTCTCTGTAGGTGAGCTAATCCCTCTGCAGTGGATTACAGATGCAATGAGTGAAGCCTACAGTACTGTATGAGTGATAGAAGGAAGCCATGAAGACAGACCTACAAACACAGCGGCAGCCTAGCTAGCCTACACATGGGCATCACACGTGTTGCCAGCAGCACAGTACAGCACATCCACATCCACCCACTGCCTGCCCTGAGGCATGGAGAGGGAATGCCCAGCCATCTGGAGAAACTCACCACTAACAGTCAGAAGTGGAGGGATGTGAAACACACAAACACACACACGGAGGAACTATCAGGCTACTCCTTAAACCTGCAGCATGTTGGAAAACATATGAAAGACATAAAAACCGAAAGGTTGCAAGATCAAATCCCCGAGCTGACAAGGTAACAATCCGTTGTTCTGCCCCTGAACAAGGCAGTTAACCCACTGTTCCCAGACCAGTTAACCCACTGTTCCTAGGCCAGTTAACCCACTGTTCCTAGACCAGTTAACCCACTATTCCTAGACCAGTTAACCCACTGTTCCCAGACCAGTTAACCCACTGTTCCTAGGCCAGTTAACCCACTGTTCCTAGACCAGTTAACCCACTATTCCTAGACCAGTTAACCCACTGTTCCTAGACCAGTTAACCGACTATTCCTAGACCAGTTAACCCACTATTCCTAGACCAGTTAACCCACTGTTCCTAGACCAGTTAATCCACTATTCCTAGACCAGTTAACCCACTGTTCCTAGACCAGTTAACCCACTGTTCATAGACCAGTTAACCCACTGTTCCTAGACCAGTTAACCCACTGTTCCTAGACCAGTTAACCCACTGTTCATAGACCAGTTAACCCACTGTTCCTAGACCAGTTAACCCACTGTTCCTAGACCAGTTAACCCACTGTTCCTAGACCAGTTAACCCACTATTCCTAGACCAGTTAACCCACTGTTCCTAGACCAGTTAACCCACTGTTCCTAGACCAGTTAACCCACTGTTCCTAGGCCAGTTAACCCACTGTTCCTAGGCCAGTTAACCCACTGTTCCCAGACCAGTTAACCCACTGTTCCTAGGCCGTCATTGAAAATAATAATTTGTTCTTAACTGACTTGCCTAGTAAAATAAATCAAATCTGCTGACTAACAGAGCCACCTTGGGTAAATAAAGATTTCACTGCACTTGGAACATCAATCATCTTCAAATTCCTTTTACAGATGTATGATATACTGTACAAACAGAATCAGAGACTAGTTTGTTTTGTGGCTCTTTTATTTTGATTGTGATTGTTGAGTGCACATCTAAAAACCCAAAAGTGGCAGAATTTGCTCTACTGTAAACTTCCAGTTTCAGCTGTGAATCTTGATATTTCCAACAGGAGTGTGATGTGTCTTTAGGAGTGTGTCCCTGTGTGGATGGGGAAGATAGAACTGAATGTTTGATTCTTCAGGAATTCTTGGGAAATCATAAATTACTGTTAAAGAGTTAAAATGCGGGACAAATAAAAGGAATTAATTTGAAGGATATAAATACTGTCCCCTGTACTGTATGTGTGTCTATAGTTTTGTTTAATGTTGTGTTAAAACACATTCCACATTCACAGATGTAACAGGTTTAAAAAAACACAATTAAAATATGTAATAATAATTATAATAATAAAAATACAATTAAAAAAAAAACACCAAATAAAAACATGTTTTTTTTGGTGTATATATATACAGTGGGGCAAAAAAGTATTTAGTCATCCACCAATTGTGCAAGTTCTCCCACTTAAAAAGATGAGAGAGGCCTGTAATTTTCATCATAGGTACACTTCAACTATGACAGACAAAATGAGTAAAAAAATCCAGAAAATCACATTGTAGGATTTTTAATGAATTTATTTGCAAATTATGGTGGAATATAAGTATTTGGTCAGTAACAAAAGTTTATCTCGATACTTTGTTATATACCCTTTGTTGGCAATGACAGAGGTCAAACGTTTTCTGTGAGTCTTCACAAGGTTTTCACACACTGTTGCTGGTATTTGGCCCATTTCTCCATGCATATCTCCTCTAGAGCAGTGATGTTTTGGTGCTGTTGCTGGGCAACACGGACTTTCAACTTTCAGCTCCATACATGCATATAGGTTCCACTTTTAGAGGTACATCTTCTACAGTTAGGAGACATCACTGATAGTCAACCAAGGTCCTTTTCCCAGATTATTTTCAAAGGAGTAAAGGAGGAGCCTCCTTTCTCAGAAAGGAGTCTATAGATATAAGATATTTTGCCTTTAATGGATTGTGCTGTGACAAGAAGGGTTTCAACTTCATTCAACTGAGTTCTAAACCTCCTCTTGGAAGTAAATGAGGAAATGACATGTCTAATTTGAAGATATTTTTTTTTAAGGGATCTTGGCACATTGAATTCACTGCAGAGCTCTTGAAAGGATTTCAGTATAGTGGTTTTCTGATGAAATAGGTCTGAAAAGGTCCTTATTCCTAGAGTATGCCAAAGATTAACGTTGGCATCCCTCAGGGCTTTTGGCAAGTCTGGGTTGCCTACTATAGGCGAGTGAGAACATATTTGTGAGGAAATGCCCAGGTATTTCTTACAGTCCCTCCACGCTAGTAGGGTGCTGTAAATCACAAAGGTTTTGGCTATGTTGCCCACTTCACCAAAGTTATTAATGAATATAATTTAGCTTAAGGGCAATGAACCACAGGATTGGGCTTCTATCTGAATCAATGTTGACTCTTGTCTGTTTGTGATCCATGTTAGCATGTTGCGGATTTGGGCAGACCAGTAGTACAGTTGAAGGGAAGGAAGGGCAAGACCACCCTTAGATTCAGGTTTCGATAGAGTGGAGAACTTGATCCTAGGTTTTTTATTGCCACATATAAATTTGGTGATGCTTTGGTTAGTTGTTTTGAAGAAGGAAACTGGGAGATAGCATGGGAGCATCTGAAATAAATAGTTCAGTCTAGGGAGGACGTTCATACGGATGACATTAATTCTTCCTACTAAGGTAATTGGGAGGGAGATCCAGGTTTGGAGATTGTTCTTGATTCGATCCAGGAGTGGAAGATAATTTTCCTTGAAAAGGCTATTCAGATCTGGTGTTATGAAGATCCCGAGGTATTGAAACCCCTGTGTTTTCCATTGGAAAGGACATAGTGTCTTCATAGAGCTGGTGAGTGTAATATTGAGAGGGCAGACAGTGGATTTGTTCAAATTGATCTTATAACCTGAAAACTTGCCATACTGAGCAATTGTGTCTAAAATGGGAGGGATTTCTCAGGATTGGATATGTAGAGCAAGACATCATCCGCGTAAAGCGAAATCTTGTGCTGCAGGCCGCCTGCAGAGACACCCATAATAGTTGGATTGCTCCTTATCAACACTGCCAGAGAATCCGCCCCCAACAAGTAGAGCAGGGGGGACAGCGAGCAGCCTTGTCTTGTGCCCCGTTCCAGAGGGAATCTGTCAGAGTTCAGTCCATTAGTAGCCACCATGGCATTTGGATGAGAGTATAGTGATTTAATCCATTTAATAAAATTTGGGCCCATATTGAACTTTTCTAACACTGAAAACAGAAAGCTCCACTCCATCCTGTCAAACGCCTTCTCAGCATCCAGTGAAGCCAGCAGGACAGGGGTCTTCTGTCCGTTTCCTTGATCATTAATATCAAAAAGATGGCGAATGTTATCAGAAGAGTATCTGTCTCTAATAAATCCAGTTTGGTCCGCTTTTAGAGTGTTTAGTCTTTTGGCGAGCAATTGGGTAATTATTTTGTAGTCGAAATCCAACAAGCTTATGGGCCGGAAGGACGAGCAGGATAGGGGGTCCTTGTCATTTTTGAGCAACACTGTAATGCATGTGTGTGCATTGAGTCTGGGAGAACTCAGTTTTTGCAAAACTCCTCTAGCATTGGCATGAAGATAGGGCTGAGCTGGGGCCAAAAAGCTTTGTAGAACTCTCTGGGGAATCCATCTGGGCCTGGGGACTTATTAGGTGGCATGGAGGTAATTGCCTCCAGGATCTCCTCAGGAGTGAAGGGGGAGTTGAGATCTTCTTGGTCTGTCTCTGATAGTTTAGGAAGCGAGATTCCCTCTAGGAAAGAGTGGAGTTCTGCCTCCGTGTGTTTTCTCTCAGAGGTATATAGTTTGCAGTAAAAATCATCAAAAATTAAATTGATCTTTTTTGGGTCATATGTGACCTCGTCCTCTGCTGTTCGGATAGCCATGATTGTACCCTCTGACCGCTCCTTTTTTAATTGGTAAGCAAGCAACCTACTGGGCCTATTGCTATACTCATGGTATTTCTGTTTAGTAAAGAAAACCTTCTTTTTTTATCTCCCGAGTGTAGTCCAAATTCAGTTTAGCTTTGGCTGCTTTAAGATGACTCCAGGAGGTGCTGTCTGAGGATAATTTATGTATTCTTTCACAGCATTCCATCTCCCTCTGAAGATCTAGCCTGTGTGCTTCCATTGCTTTTTTCTTAGAGGAAGCATATGCAATTAGATGACCTCTTAGTGTGGCTTTAGCAGTGTCCCACATTGTGGCCGGAGAAACAGGATAATCTTTGTTGTCTTGTGTGTAGTTGTCTATCCATGTAGTTACCAATGTATGGAACGCTTCGTTTGATAGCATGGAGGTGTTGAATTTCCAGCTCTTTGACCTCGGGATGTTTTTGCAGAGGTCCAAGCGGAGGTGGACAAAGTCGTGATCTGAAAGTGCTATGGGTTCGATTGTACATGTGGCTGAATTTATTAAACTCTTTGGATAAAAATGTAATCTATACGGGAGTAGGTGTTATGGGCATGAGAGTAGTTTGTATAGTCCATAGATGAGCTATTAGTCTCTCTCCAGATATCAGTCCCATCTCTTTAGTAAGAGAGTTCAACATCTTTGCAGATCTAGGATTTGTGGTGGGGACTTGAGATGATTTGTCTAGGGTTGGATTAAGGGTACAATTAAAATCTCCGGCCACCATGCCAAAGGAAACACAATGCTCATTAAACAGGGTTATCATTTTTGACATGAAAGCAGGAGTATCTGTGTTAGGGGCGTATATGTTTAATATAGTAATTGGTTGACCATACAGTGACCCAGTTATCAAAATAAATCTCCCCTCCGGATCAGATATGTTTTTGTCAATTATGAATGGAACATTCTTATGGATAAGTATGGCTGTGCCTCTACTGTTTGATTTGAAAGATGAGAAATACACCTGTCCCACCCAAGCTCTGCGGAGTTTGGCATGTTCGGCATCACAGAGGTGTGTCTCTTGTAATAGCGCGATGTCTGCTTTTTCCTTTTTTAGGGCACATAGTATCTTTTTCCGTTTTATTGCATGCCCTAGACCATGGCAGTTCCATGTCAATAGATTTAAGGTACTATTCATCGTCATCGAACAGTAATCGAACTTTAGTGCAAGTCATCGCTGGGTAAAAGTGGATAATAGTTACAGCTGCGTTCACATAAAAGGAAAATAAATGGTGTACATAAAATAACAACACTCCAGCCGAGTTCCCAAACAACTAGACACATCCCGTTGGATCTATTACACCCCCGCTCAATCTTAATTCTGTGTTCCGAAAAAAAGAAAAAAAAATGGGAACAGTTAGCAACGCACAACGTCTCCCTCTCCCCACCAAAGAAATGCCTCATCCTCTCCTCTCCGCCCCGCATTGAGTAAATGACAACGTAGCCACCGTCCAGACCACACTAAAAGAGGGAGAAAATAAAATCAATAGCCCAGCCTAAATATACCTCCCCCAGGGGACATAGGGAACCCAAAGTAATAATAGCAACAAAAGAAAAACAGGGAAATAAAAGTAGGCTGAAACATTAGTAGGCCTAGGTTAGGCTATAGAGCCCATCCCTCTCAGCTAAAGGAAAATAAATATAAATTGGACGGCTATAATGACATTTAGCGGGGCGGGTGGGTCTTTGGATATCGGCTATATGTTGTCTTACCTCCTTTAGTAATAGCATGAATTGCATTTAGTCTTATTGACCAGGATTGTCTTTCAAAAAACGTTTAGCCTCTTCGGGAGTTTTGAAGTGTCACAAGGCTCCTTGGTGAAGAATCCTGAGCTCGTTTGGGTATTTGAATCCCCTGAAGATGCCTCGGTCAATGGAGTGTTTCTTCACCTCGTCAAACTCTCGGCGCTTTCGGCGTATTCCAGCTGACAGGTCCTGGTGTAAAGGGAGTTCGGCGTATTCCAGCTGACAGGTCCTGGTGTAAAGGGAGTTCGGCGTATTCCAGCTGACAGGTCCTGGTGTAAAGGGAGTTTGGCGTATTCCAGCTGACAGGTCCTGGTGTAAAGGGAGTTCGGCGTATTTCAGCTGACAGGTCCTGGTGTAAAGGGAGTTCGGCGTATTCCAGCTGACAGGTCCTGGTGTAAAGGGAGTTCGGCGTATTCCAGCTGACAGGTCCTGGTGTAAAGGGAGTTCGGCGTATTCCAGCTGACAGGTCCTGGTGTAAAGGGAGTTCGGCGTATTCCAGCTGACAGGTCCTGGTGTAAAGGGAGTTCGGCGTATTCCAGCTGACAGGTCCTGGTGTAAAGGGAGTTCGGCGTATTCCAGCTGACAGGTCCTGGTGTAAAGGGAGTTCGGCGTATTCCAGCTGACAGGTCCTGGTGTAAAGGGAGTTCGGCGTATTCCAGCTGACAGGTCCTGGTGTAAAGGGAGTTCGGCGTATTCCAGCTGACAGGTCCTGGTGTAAAGGGAGTTCGGCGTATTCCAGCTGACAGATCCTGGTGTAAAGTGAGTTTGGCGTTTCCCACTGTGATGGTGTTGTTTTTCGCCGCCTGTTGGACTCGTTCCTTGTCGGTGAATCTCAGGAAACGTATGGTGATTGGGCGCGGTGGTTGTCTGGCTGCTGGTGGGGGCCTCAATGCCCGGTGAGGTAGCGGATCAGTGGCATGTTTCCCTCTTCTTTTTCGCCCAGATTTAATAGAAAACAATTATTCCCTCGCCCCCTGTTTTCCAGGTCCTCTGTTTTCTCTTCCAGATGCTCTATTTTCTTTTTAGCATATGCTATTGTTTCCATGGCATCTGTCAATAAGTTTTCCATGGATAAGATACGCCCCTCTGCCTCGTCCAGGCGCCCCGCGCTTATGGTTATCTTGTTGTTGATGTCAGGCAAAGCGTTTTCCAGGATTGTCACCTTGCCCCCCCCCCTATCGCACTGAGCTGAGAATGAATGGAATCTCATTTAGTGTTGAGTTCTGTACGTTGGGATCTCAACTCAGAAAGGATGTCTTCGACAGAGTGCGAGGTTGGCATTCGTTGGGCCTCGGGGGGGAGCGGGTCCTCTTGCTCCTGGCTAATGGCGCTAGCTTTTTCTGAAGCTAGCTGCTTCTTGGAGGCTTTTTCCGTCACTAATACTCGAGTCCGGGTAAAAATGTCACCTAGTATCGTCTTTTGTAGCCGCCGTGACCTTTTTTTTACTAAAGCTAAATGAGTTTGAACTTGGAGTGGAGGTAAGATTGGGAATTGGAAACTACTTGTGCGGAGCTCTTAGTTCATGCGGCCATCTCGTTCAAGGGTCACGTGATCCTCCGACCAGGTCTCTTTTGAAAAAGAAATGTTATCTCAATGAGAAAAACCCTGTATAAATAAAGGTTGAATAAAAAAATACATTGCCAGTAGGCTGTGCGGGTTGTCTAGTCTACACATGATGAGATTATTTGTTTTATTTTACCTTTATTTAACCAGGAAAAGCCCATTGAGACCCAGAGTCTCTTTTTCAAGGGAGACCTTGCCAAGAAGGCAGCAACCATCAACACATTACAGAATTAAAACATACAACAACATGATCCAGCCCAACAAAAGCATTTACACTCCTCTATAACAGAGTTTCCCATCAATATTTGAAATTAATTCAGTGGCACTAACATATCTAGATGAAGCATGGATTGTAGACTATTCCATGTGTCTGGGGAACAAGAAGAGAAGGCAGTCTTGCTTAATACTGTGAATGTCCTGGGGACTTGAAGTAGCAACCACCTAGCAGACCAGGTATGGTAACTGCTGGTGGTGAAGGAGACCAGACTACAGAGGTAAAGAGGGAGTTTACCCAAAAGGGCTTTGTAGATGAACACATAGCAATGTATCTTTCTGCACATATAAAGTGAGGTCCAACCTACCATTTGGTACATTGTACAATGCTGGGTGAGTGACTAGGCATTTGTAATAAAACGCAAGGATGCATGATAAACAGAGTCCATTCTCTGTAAGACAAAGGCGGTTGCATGCATATACAACACGTCAACATAATCAATTACAGAGAGAAAAGTGGCCTGAACAAGCTCCTTTCTAGCCATAAGTGGAAAGCAAGCCTTATTCCGAAAATAAAAACCAATTTTCAATTTAAGCTTCGTCACAAGATCATCCAAATGAACTTTAAAGTACAACTTGTCATCCAACCAAATACCTAGGTATTTGTAGGATGACCCTTTTTAAATGGACAAGCCACCAGATGTGACAATGCTAACCTTCTCTGGCTGAGTGCGAGGTCTGGTAAAGGTCATGAATTTAGTTTTTTGTATATTCAAGACCAGTTTGAGACCATAAAGGGAGGCCTGCAGTGACTGAAAAGCAGTCTGGAGCTCTTCAACAGCCTGAACCAGAGAAGGAGCACATGAATATATAAATGTATCATCTGCATATAGATGTTACTTTGCTGGTTGCATCCCATTTCCCAAATCATTAATAAAAATTGAGAACAACACAGGAGCTAAAATGGAACCCTGGGGCACACCTCTGTTAATCTCAAGAAAGCTAGACTTGGGATTGTCAGTATATACACATTGTGTTCTGTCAGAAAGATAGTTCCTAAACCAATTTACTGCCCCTTCACTGAGACCAATGTTTCTGAGTCTAGCTAGCAACAATTCATGGTCAACTGACTCAAAGGCCTTTGATAAATCCACAAACAGAGCAGCACAATGTTGCTTTTTATTGAGTGCTTTAAATGTCGTTTGCCACTGCCATAGCTGCAGTTGTGGTGATGTGCCCAGATCTAAAGCCAGACTGAACCCTGCTCAGTATGTTCTTTTCAATTAAGGCGTTTTTTTTAACTGTGAGCTCACTAGGGATTCATAGACTGACCAGGATAGGGAGTTTAGAGATGGGACAATAGTTATTAGCATCTGAGGGATCTCCACCCTTTAGCAGTGGGAGGGGTATGGAATTGGTCAAGAGACTCAAGTTGAAAATGTGAGCCACCACAGGTTCAGAAATAATACCAATAATACTCTTAAGAGGTAGGGGTCAAGGTTGTCTGGACCTGCAGATGTTTTTGTGTTTATTGCCTTTAGTGCTGTATAGACCTCAGTATAAGAAACAGGCTCAAAGTTAAAATGTTTCACATGAGGGCCTATATCATAGTTGACTGTAACAGCGCTTACATTAGAGGCCTGGGCCCCACCACTATCAACAACTGAACCAGCCAATATGAAGTGCCTACAATATGGGCTTTATCCTTCACTTCATTGGAATCCATCATTAAATGGTCAGGAAGGCCAGAGGAGACATTAGATCCTGACACTGATTTGATTAGCTTCCAGAACTTGGTAGGGTTGTTTAGGTTCTCTGTGACTGCATTTAAATAGTCATCTGATTGGGACTTCCTGATCAAACCTGTGCATTTGTTTCTTAGCACTCTGAAGGAGGCCCAGTCAACAGGAGCATTTGTATGTCTAACTTGAGCCCAAGAGATATTTCTCTTTCTAATTAATTCTGCCAAGTTATCTGAAAACCAGGGATTGTCCCTTCCACTGATTCTACATGGCTTCACAGGGGCATGCTTATTACAAATCGACACAAATTTTACGTAAAATAGTCCCAGGCAGTGTCAGGAATCAGGAATCAGACTTACTCTGTCATTATTATGGTACAGATCATGTAAGAACACTTGCTCATCATACTGTTTAAACTGTCTTTTAAAAATATAACGGGCTTTGGTAATTTTTGTATTTCTAACACAAGTAATTGCACAGTGATCACTGACATCATTACAGAATATCCCAGTCAATGTGTATATGTATGTGAGGGGTATTCGTTATAGTAATGTCCAATAGCGTTGATTTGTTCGGTTCTCTGGACAAGAGCGAGAATATTTTCATTTGTCAAACAGCAGTCAAGCAACAATCACCATGTCACCAGAATAAGATCCTCAACATTTATTGGAAGACAGCATCACGTTCATCACCTTGCACTTTCACCACCCTGTGAAGTTAATCATACATGATTCCATCTGTAGCCTAATTTTTTTTATACACAACATGACTTTACTCGCATAAAAACTATGGATGGAAAAAAGGTTAGTGTAATCAGTTAATTAGTTCTATGTTCATAGGAAGCAGGCTCAGTAAGATCAATAGAACTGCTTTATAACATGAAATACTGTATGGGACAGAATGGTTGGTTCTATGTCTATGCATATCTACATGTATCTGTCAAACATAGGTACATTATATATTCATTATTTCTCTGGATGGATCAAACCCATTTCATAGTTCTGTGACCCATATCCATATCACTCTAAATCAATTTCATTAAGGGTAATACATTATTATTACAAATGTGAGCTCACACAATAGCAAGTTCGCTCTGGTAAGGCCAGTTACAGTTGAAGTCGGAAGTTTATATACACCTTAGCCAAATACATTTAATCTCAGTTTTCACAATTCCTGACATTTAATCCTAGTAATAATTCCCTGTTTTAGGTCAGTTAGGATCATCACTTTATTTTAAGAATGTGAAATGTCAGAATAATAGTAGAGAGATTGATTCATTTCAGCTTTTATTTCTTTCATCACATTCCCAGTGGGTCAGAAGTTAACATTCACTCAATTAGTATTTGGTAGCATTGCCTTTAAATTGTTAAACTTGGGTCAAACATTTCGGGTAGCCTTCCACAAGCTTCCCACAATAAGTTGGGTGAATTTTGGCCCATTCCTCCTGACAGAGCTGGTGTAACTGATTCAGGTTTGTAGGCCTCGCCCAAAATATTTCAGTTCTGCTCACAAATTCTCTATAGGATTGAGGTCAGCAATATGTGATGGCCACTACAATACCTTGACTTCGTGGTCCTTAAGCCATTTCGCCACAACTTTGGATGTATGCTTGGGGTTTGTCACAACCGTCGAAAGAACTGGACCAAAGCGCAGTGTGGTGAGTGTACATATTTCTTTTATTTGAAATGACACCGACAAAACAATAAACAATACAAAACAACCGTGAAGCTTAAGGACTATGTGCCACAAACAAAGACAACTTCCCACACAGAAAGGAGGGAAAAGGGCTACCTAAGTATGGTTCCCAATCAGAGACAACGATAGACAGCTGTCCCTGATTGAGAACCATACCCGGCCAAAACAAAGAAATACAAAAACCTAGAAAATAGAACATAGAATTCCCACCCAAATCACACCCTGACCAAACCCAAAATAGAGACATAAAAACCTCTAAGGTCAGGGCGTGACAGGGTCATTGTCCATTTCGAAGACCCATTTGCTGCCAAGCTTTAACTTTCTGACTGAGGTCTTGAGATGTTGCTTCAATATATCCATATAATTGTCCTTCCTCATGATGCCATCTACCCCCACAACATGATACTGCCACACCCGTACTTCATGGTTGGGATGGTGTTCTTCGGCTTGCAAGCCACCCGCTTTTTCCTCTAAACGTAACGATGTCCATTATGCCCAAACAGTTCTATTTTTGTTTCATCAGACCATAGGATATTTCTCCAAAAAATACGATATTCATCCCCATGTTCAGTTGCAAACCGTAGTCTGGCTTTTTTATAGCGGTTTTGGAGCAGTGGCAGTTGCTGAGCGGCCTTTCAGGTTATAGGACTTGTTTTACTGTGGATATAGATACTTTTGTACCTGTTTCCTCCAGCATCTTCACAAGGTCCTTTGCTATTGTTCTGTGATTGATTTGCGCGTTTTCACCAAAGTACATTAATCTCTAGGAGACAGACCGCGTCTCCTTCCTGAGGGGTATGACGGCTGCGTGGTCCCATGGTGGTTATACTTGCGTACTATTGTTTGTACAGATGAACGTGGTACCTTCAGGCGTTTGGAAATTGCTCCCAAGGATGAACCAGACTTGTGGAGGTCTACAATTTTTTTCTGAGGTCTTGCTACACCCCCAACTGACTCAAATGATGTACATTATTCAATAGGAAGCTTCTAAAACCATGACATTATTTTCAGGAATTTTCCAAGCTGTTTAAAGGCACAGTCAACTTAGTGTATGTAAACTTCTGACCCACTGGAATTGTGATACAGTGAATTATAAGTGAAATAATCTGTCTGTAAACAATTGTTGAAAAAATGACTTGTGTCTTGTACGAAGTAGATGTCCTAACCAACTTGCCAAAACTATAGTTTGTTAACAAGAAATGTGTGGAGTGGTTGAAAAACGAGTTTTAATGACTTAAGTGTATGTAAACTTCCGACTTCAACTGTATGTTACTCCGGTAAAACTGGCAGGAGTCCCGTTGGCAGGGACAGATCCGGAAACATTCCTGGAACAGCAAATGCTTTCATTTGCATTTTGAAGGTTTATCTTCCTGGAACAAAACGAATTAGCACGAATTGCTATAACCTTCTGTTCATGATGGCTGCATTAGAAATACAAAGGAGGAGAAGAAATCCTCTTTACTCTGCAAGTCTGTATGTTTGTGTGCAGTTAGAACATATCTCAGTGTTGTGCAGGGTTATGACATTCCTGAGGCAGCACAAGGTATATTGGTTTCTAATGGATTTCATTTCAGTCATTTGATTCCAGTCATACACCAATCCAGAAAGACAGTTGATTTGTAAGAGTGAGTGAGTGTGAGTGAGAGAGTGTGTGCTTGTGCGTGCATGTGTGGCTTCCACCTGACAATTTCACAATAAAAACAAAGAAGCACCTTCAACATCCAACTATTGCCTATCAGCCCATAAAATGGCATTACAATAACCATGTCAATAGCCGGGACAATATCAGCCAAGCATCAACCCTGATTTAAAACTCTTGAGTAAAAATGTTGGTACATTGACCAATATTACACCGAAAAGATAATGCTACAAAACACTCAAAACACTTTCTCCAGTTATGGACACTTCGGTTTACTCTGTACTGCATAACAGAGTGTTTGCGTCACATAAATTCAAGAACAACTTATTGCATGCGGTTTTGCTGTAAGGTTTTATTGACACTTGCTTGCTCAGACGTCATACATGACTGCAGTTGGGGGAGAGTCTTTATGATTCCACTTCAGAAATGTTACCACATAAAGGAGCTATTCAGACATATCTGCAAGATAAAATAACCCTTGTGGGATTCAAGATGACTTGTTGGAAACATTCTCACAGTTATATCATTTTTGTTGTTGCTGATTAAATAGACTATAGACCTTACACCTTTACACAGTATTTGTCTAGACAATAATTGTATAAATTGGCGTCTAGACATAAATACATGGTGGCTGTTCTAGCTCTTATCATGAACTGGAGCGACCTGGCTTGGGAGGCCAATAGAAGGAAATACAGCCCTGGCAGGAACACATCTGTCAAGTCAAAGTACATTTCCTGCTGATTGTTCAATTAAAGATGGATTACCCTAACATACCACCACATTGATTCTCATCTATAGTGGCTTCCTCCCCAGTCGATACTCATCTGCTTATTTACCACAAGGCAGATCACTTAAAACAGCATCAAGCTAATTCTTACTGCTGTAATCTGGAGTAAATGGTAAGAAAATACAGAAAAGAGATGTTTGACAAAATGATCCTCTCTCTGAGTTCATTATGTCTTTATACAAGCATGAAACCAAAGACAAGAATGAATCTGGGCAAAACATAGGCCCAAGTATGGGCAAAAGTTCCGATATTTATTTTATTTTATTTCACCTTTATTTAACCAGGTAGGCTAGTTGAGAACACCTTTATTTAACCAGGTAGGCTAGTTGAGAACACCTTTATTTAACCAGGTAGGCTAGTTGAGAACACCTTTATTTAACCAGGTAGGCTAGTTGAGAACAAGTTCTCATTTACAACTGCGACCTGGCCAAGATAAAGCATAGCAGTGTGAACAGACAACAGAGTTACACATGGAGTAAACAATAAACAAGTCAATAACACAGTAGAAAAAAAAGAAAAAAGAAAAAAAAGAGTCTATATACATTGTGTGCAAAAGGCATGAGGAGGTAGGCGAATAATTACAATTTAGCAGATTAACACTGGAGTGATAAATGATCAGATGGTCATGTGCAGGTAGAGATATTGGTGTGCAAAAGAGAAGAAAAGTAAATAAATAAAAACAGTATGCGGATGAGGTAGGTAAATTGGGTGGGCTATTTACCGATGGACTATAGAGGAAAGTAGGCGTCATCTACCCGTCATCTACCTGTATTGAACTATTGGTTAAGGGCTTGTAAGTAAGTATTTCACGGTAAGGTCTACACATGTATTCGGCACATGTGACAAATACAGTTTCATTTGATTTGCACGGTGAGTGGTTCTTCTTTCTGCCTGGATGAACATGGAAATGCCATACTAGCTGCTGCATTGTCAAGAAATCTCCCTACGTCCTGCCCAACACGGCAATGGGATATTAAATAGTCGCTAGCTTAAAAAAACTTCTTCAGGCTAGGGCCTATTTTTTCTCAATTTCCGCCTGACTGACGTGCCCAAAGTAAACTGCCTGTTGCTCAGGCCCAGAAGCCAAGATATGCATATAATTGGTACCATTGGGAGGAAAACACTCTGAAGTTTGTATAAATGTTAAAATAATGTAGGAGATTATAACACAATAGATATGGTAGGAGAAAATCCAAAGAAAAACCAACCAAAATTTGTGTTTATTTTGAGAGCAAGGTCTTCCAATAGAACGTATAGGGAAATCATTAAATCTAGCTCCCAGTATGAAATTCCTATGGCTTCCACCAGATGTCAGTAGTCTTTGTTCAAGGTTTCAGGCTTGTTTCTTCCAAAATGAGGAAGAAATATGAGTTTTACTACAGGGATACAGACTTGGAAATGTGTGTATGCGCGCGCGACGAAGAGGACGCGCACCTGCTAATATCGCTTTCCTATTGAACATACTTGTTTCAGTATGCAATATTATAGTTTAATTACATTTTAGGGTATCCAAGCATTAAATAGAAACATATTTTGACTTGTTGAAACAAAATTTAGGGGTACATTCTCGTGTTGAACTAGTGGATTACTCAAATCAATGGCGCCAACTAAACAGACTTTTTGGGATATAAAGAAGGAATTTTATCTAGCAAAACGACACTACATGTTATAGCTGGGACCCTTTGGATGACAAATCAGAGGAAGATTTTCAAAAAGTAAGTGAATATTTAATCGCTATTTGTGAATTTATGAAACCTGTGCCAGTGGAAAAATATTTTGATGTGGGGCGCCATCCTTAATAAACAATTGCATGGCATGCTTTCGCTGTAAAGCCTACTGTAAATCAGACAGTGCAGTTCAATTAACACAAATTTGAACATTCAACTGATATAAGACACTTGTATGTACCTAAATGTTTAATATCCACCATTTGTATGATTATTTATTTGAATTGCGCATCCTCCAGCTTCACCGGAAGTTGTTCCGCTAGAGGGACCCCTAGCCTTTTGACATGTAATATGTCATGCTTGAGGACATTAGCGATAAGTATCTACATCAGAATGGCTTTAATGTCTCCCTGAATATTTTTCTCTCTCCTTGGAGCAGGAGCAGATCAATACATTTTGTTCAAAACTTACACTTTCCGATCCAATAAATTGACATCTTTCGGTCTGCTCTGCTCTGTGCATTAATTTGTGTGAATCTCTTTCTCTCTCTCTCTCTCTCTCTCTGGGTGTGGTTGTGTTTGTGAGAGAAAGAGTGAGAGAGCATGTCTGTGTGTGGTCTCTCTCACTGATTGCGGGGGACACTGTCATATGCCTTCCCGGAGCAACTTGAGCATGTTTGCCATGACCACACAGCCCCTGTCCTGTTTACAATTCTAAACAAGACAGGTGCTGCCTGCTAGTGTAATGGTGTATATTCGAGTGAGTAGTGCATACGTGAGTGTTAGTGCCAGTGTATGTGTGAGCATGTGTGCATGTGTGACAACCCACAGAAATGCTCTCTCACTCTTACTCTCCGAAATATGTCAATTTATTGGATCGGAAAGTGTATGTTTTGAACAAAATATATTGGACCACAATGGAAATAAGCTTTTAAGCTTCAGTTGTGTTATCATTGATGATTTTATTAAATCATATGTGGAGGCGTCACCGGCTGGAGCGCCCTGGAGGCAATGGGTCTACGTGCATCCATATGTGTGTGCATATAGCACACATTCCTCCCCAGTCTAAGGCCAATAACAGTAATGAGTTGGATCAATGAGCTGACGTAATGAGGAGGAGTTATCTGGACTGTCTCTGGTAGCGTGCCACACCCACCAAGTGTCTGTCTGTATCACACATACCCTATCTGGACTGTCTCTGGTAGCGTGCCATACCCACCAAGTGTCTGTCTGTATTACAAATACCCTATCTGGACTGTCTCTGGTAGCGTGCCATACCCACCAAGTGTCTGTCTGTATTACACATACCCTATCTGGACTGTCTCTGGTAGCGTGCCACACCCACCAAGTGTCTGTCTGTATCACACATACCCTATCTGGACTGTCTCTGGTAGCGTGCCATACCCACCAAGTGTCTGTCTGTATTACACATACCCTATCTGGACTGTCTCTGGTAGCGTGCCATACCCACCAAGTGTCTGTCTGTATCACACATACCCTATCTGGACTGTCTCTGGTAGCGTGCCACACCCACCAAGTGTCTGTCTGTATCACACATACGCTATCTGGACTGTCTCTGGTAGCGTGCCACACCCACCAAGTGTCTGTCTGTATCACACATACCCTATCTGAGGCCATTGACTCAAGGTTGGTGGCAGCAGCAGCACAGCACTGAATACGGATGACTTGTCTGTGACACAACAGTGGTGACAAATTGGCCCAAGAAGTGCAACAGCTGCCTGTGAACCTACATTATCATATTGCTTGGACTGCTCTTAGGAATCAATGTGTTATGTGGAATGAGTAAATGTGGTGGTTTCTTCTTCGGTGGTGTATCGACATTATCCACTCTTTCCATGGACTTTTTGATCATGAATGATAATAACCAACACACTACTAAATGAAAATCAAGCCTCAACCAGTTATACTACAGTGTTTACTTATTCCCTCTTCTCTGTAAATCCCACTTCCACTCATGCTTATTATTCAGTGTGCTCATTAGGTACCAAACACATCAGTTGTTTCACTTCCCACCACTTCCTTCTCCATTCTCATTGGTCCTGGTGGACAGGCTTTTGCCAACAAAATATATACATGTATCTTCAGTGTCGCCACTCGAAAATGTAAACGGTTCTAACTCGACCATACTGTATACTGTACATGGAACAACTGTCTCCATTGACATACACTAAAATAACATCATCCCCTCATCCTGACATTGATTCACTGTGGAGTTCTCTCAGGATGTTTCTCATATCTGCTTCAATCACTCTCTGATAGGACTGTTCCTGGACTCTAATCTGAGTACAACTCAAAGGTTCTAATCAAGCCCTAAAGAAGATTGTATTCCCTATCTGTCACGCCCTGATCTGTTTCACCTGTCCTTGTGATTGTCTCCACCCCCTCCAGGTGTCGCTTATTTTCCCCAGTGTATTTATCCCTGTTTCCTGTCTCTCTGTGCCAGTTCGTCTTGTATGTTTAGTCAAGTCAACCAGCGTGTTTTTCCCGTACTCCTTTTGCTATTCTCTTTTGATAGTCTTCCCGGTTTTGACCCTTGCCTGACTGAACTACTTTCCCGCCTGCCTGATCATCCTGCCCTGACCTTGATTCTGCCTGCCCTTCGGTACCTTTTGGACTCTGAACTGGTATTGACCCTTTTGCCTGTCCATGACCTTTCTCTTGACTTATTTGATTAAAAAATATTGTAAGACTCCAACCATCTGCCTCCTTTGTCTGCATCTGGGTCTCGCCTTGTGTCATGATACTATGGCCATAATCATAATAGCTGAGAAATTGTCACATCCATAATCATCATCATCCTACGCTCATGACAATAATATTAATGAACGTGTCATCAGCGTTCCAGTCCATCACCGGCCGGCTGGGTCTCAGAGGACCAGTGTTCGCCACATTGTGTGAAGCCTGTAACCAGCCGTGTCCAGTGTCACTATTCGTCTTAGCCTGTGGAATAAAATCAATTCCTCCAGAATTATGTTTTCCAGACAGGAAAATGCAAACTCTGTAAATCAGAAAGGACTTCCTGTAGAGCATTCACTGTGATTGATCTGACTGTGGACTAGATTTAGGAGGCATGGTTTAGATACAAGTACTAGGTGTAGGCTTTTACCAGTTCTTCAAGAGTAGTGTTCAGTAGTCACGAAACAGGAGAAATTACTTTGAAATGGAGTAAGACTCCCACAAAGGCCACCGTGCCCGCCTGCAGAACCATTCTGCTAAGCATACACACAGCGTCAACACTTTTTAATTTTGTCCTTTAAAACAATTTGTTTACAATGATTTATGTTTTAGTAGTGCGAGCTAAATCTTTCTAGGACAAAGAATAACACATGTTGTGAAACAGAGGATTCAGAAGAACTGCAGAAAGTAAGTACTTATTTTACAGCAAAGTGAATAGTGTGTGAGTTACAGTACAGTAGGTAAGGTGAATGTCCACAGCTCATTTGGTGCAGAGAGAACAACAGGCAGTGCCCTGCCAGTGGTGACATGTACGTTTCATGAGTCCTGGCACAAAGCCCTCTCTCCTCCCTCTTTTCCTCCAGTTAACAACTATCTACCCAGGGAGACGAGAACTGACAAGCTCAGCAATACAGTAATTGGCTTCACTAAGATGACATCCCAGGTAGACATAGTTGGTAAAAGACATGAAACGGTGCACTGTGTTAAGACATCTTACAGTTGTCCACTGACGTGTGGTGAGAGTCGACTGCCCTCATGGGGGTTGGCCCAGTCCAAAAAGACTATCGTTGATTGGTTATGTACGATTTGTCAGATGATTTAACATTACATAACTAAAATATCATTTGGACTTTGAGTCTGGCGATAATCACGTTGCATTCATTTCGAGGATAACGACAAAACAAATGTTGGACAAGGATGGAGTCAAGTATAGTCTTTGTTTACTTTGTGAGAAACTACAGTGTCATCCCTGGTGGTGGGTGGTGGAAATCTTCAGTCTCGGAGGACCTGTCACGTGTATTTAGTGATTTAAAGCAGCAATTAGCAGTTGAAACAATAACAAAGCGCTCTCTGTTTCCGTAAAAGCTGAGGGATGGGGCTGGAGAAATGTAACTACTCTCAAATTCATAGACTGAAATATGGATGCAAGGACTGACCATCCACGATATCAACATTAGTTTTAATCATGTTTTAAAGCTGCATAGTGTTTGTTTAAATTTACATTGTTAACTAACATTGGAGTAAAACAAGCTTATATTTTGAGTTCTGATGGGGTACAACAGGTGAACTAAGCTCATGAGACATGAATAAGTTATTTTCTTCATGAATAAATGGGGACATATCATTCATTTATAATTACAAAAAATGGCTGTAGCAACTGCAGATTGCCTCTTTAATTAAGTTCTTCCCTGGTGAGACACAACCTGCAGGTCACCCAGATGCCTCTGCCTCCTGTTCCTGCTTCTTACTTAAACTTTATTTACGTCAGAGTAGTTTAGTCTCCAGGGATTGACTGACTTCTGAACCTTTCAGACTGGGAAAATAGGTTACTGCATATGGCAGAAAACCACATATACACAGGAGATCGCCTTGTGATACTGTGGCTTAGAATGGTTTGAGTAAAAACTCTGCCGGGAAACTTGTATTACCCTCCACAGACAATGGGACAATTAAGACGGAGATGTTTGTAGATGCTGGCACTTTCATAAAGAGTTTATCGATTTAGATAATATACATGTTATAAGTAGCCTGCAATTTGTGATTGTTAAGATTATCATAACTCAGTTCAAAGTTTTCATACAAACAATAAATAGTCAGGCTTTTTTATTGCAGCCATTAGATGCTGTACAGTAGTGCTTTGTAACGTACGTAATACAATGCATTTTAATTGTGATTTCATAGTTGATTAAAACATTTATCTGATGATTATTTGGGAAATATCAAGCATTGTTGTACTGATGTTAGATACACTCACATATATGCAGGACAGGCACACACAAACACACACACATATACACACACATACACTTATACACATACACACACACACACACACACAAACACAATTCAACACACTCCCACCAAAACAAACTGAAAACAATCAGTGGAGGAAGGGGTGGCCCTCTTTGAGGAAGCCCTCAGCAGCCAATTACCCTAATCTTTTCCCCAATCAGCAACATGGCTGCCCCTGATAAGACTAAGCAGCTCCAGACTCACCCATGGAAAAGAAGGGGATCCCCAGCAGCGTGGAGTTAAACTTCCCGTCGGAGATGAAGAAGATGCCAGCTGCAGTCACGTTGGCGATGGCTATTGTGAGCACACCCAGTAGACCCAGGAAGGGCTTCCCCCTCAGGCAGTCCCTCATGGAGCTGGAGATGGTGGCTGCCAGCAGGAGGAGCACCATGCTGACCAACACCTCCCCTTTAGCCAGTACTCCCGTCTGGTGGAAGTCCCTCCACAGGCTGAAGGAGGTGAGAGACTGGATGTGCAGGTCCTCGCTGAGCGTGGACAGGCGCGTGATGAGGGCGCAGAAGGCGTTCTCCCACTTCTCTGCGATGACGTCCTGAACCACGGGGCCATGATTGCGGAGGTAGTAGGTGATCTGGACGGCACGGGCAAACTTCACCTGCTGGTCTCGGCTGTTGGGCGAGAAGGCCACTCCACCCAGCTGGTGGCCGATGAAAGAGACACGACCGTCCTGGGATATGGAGCACAGCAGACAGGATACTATCAGACACACTGACAGATGAATCTCAAGTCCCTACAGAGCATAGCTGGTGATACGCTGTTTGGTTTCTGTTACCTGAAATAACAACAGTCGGTTATGATTTTGGATTATGATTATCTTGTGAATGATTTAAACACTGTGACCCATCAATCAACCATTACATAATGCATGAATTCCCTGCAGGAGAGATGACACATTGAATACATTTTACGGTAAAATAAATAATGTGTAATATCATATTTACTAAGCAATAGTAAAATTGCACTATGATAAACTATTCCCATCATTTATACTATAGTAAATTGTGTATCTGGGAATCATGCCTGAAAAAGTCTGGTTAGTACAGCTACTACAGAATCAGAGCACATGCACTGTACTGTATGATTCCTAAAACACGGTTGAATAAGACATACGTTAAACCAATCACTGGCTGCCGAGTTGTTTTTAGAAAGGCATATTTTGTCCTATCAGTTCAGCACGCCGCTAGTATAGGGATGCCGTGATATTCATTCCCCCAGAAGGTGACTGATATGTGGAGATGAAATACAGGACACCACTTAACTGTCCTCCAGAGAAGATGGATCTCCTAGACAAGTGGGGGAACAGTTAACTTGTCAGCCAATTGTGGAATTATGCAAATTTAATAGAGCATTGTTTGTTCATTTCGGACAAGGGCCCTAGCTGGTCTGATTTGATCACTATTTGTAATCTGCAGCCTACTGTACTGTACAGACAATCCTGGATCTCTTCAATACAATACTTGATGTCGATTGTACAACTCTAACGTTGGAAAATGAATGATTCCATGGGGTATTGTAATTAAATACCACTTGCACTGTCAGCAGAACAGGGAATTTCCTGTTATTATTGCCATTCATTCCCTATCATGATCATGTAGATGGAGAAATCAGTAAGAACTTCTCAAAACAGTGGACCTGAACATTTATAGCCAACCCCACACCACAAAGACTCCTCTAACAAGCAGACGACATGAAAGTCTGACATACCAACCAGAGATGTAAACGTTCATAGTGCAGTGCCATGGCTTGGTTTAGCATCAGACTAGTAAGCACATGAATAAAGCCCCCAGCTGACATCACAGCACTGAATGAAGAGCAACAAATGTGTCAAGACATTCAGCTCAGACAGACGGGGAGTATCAATGATGCAGACGATAACCAGACAACGCATGGAAGTATCTGCCACAGAGGGGTGGAAAAGAAGGTCAGTATATGGTCAGTATATTCCAACCTTAAAACGGAAGCCTTTTACCCAGATGAGGTGAAAGGGGTTGGTGGCAACGGGAGGACAAGGGCCAGAGACATATGGGGAAACAGGCAACTAGCTGCAATAGTAATGCGTGGAGACCGTGGCCTTGGATGCAGAGGAATGAACGGTAGTAGGATGTGCTGTCTAGAAGTGATTTAGGGACAGCCCAGTATGAATTAACAGTGCAGGCCCAAGTGCATTACACAGCTAGGCCTGGTGCAGGAGAATTAGCTAGCTCACACTAGAAATGCTCATATTGGAGGAGACACAGTAGCTAGACATGTGCCTTGCAATTTAAGATGCTCTGTGTAGCAAAGGCATTATTTTGTACAGTACAGTTTTCCACTCTGTGACTAGGCTACTCATGTTACCCAGCATAATAGTCTCACTCAAGGTAGATTATTACCTAAGGCTCTATCTACACTCATTAATCTAATGGGCTCACTGTGCCATGTTACTAGCAACAGATCTGGTCACCTGTTGTAAAATTAGGCTACCTGTTGTAACTGTGTAACAGCTGATTTATATATAAACCTCATTTATAACCTGCTGTTTAAAATGACATGGGCATAGGTAGCCTAGCAGCCTAGCAATACATCTGCAGAGGGCTGCAATCACAGCATACACTTAGGAGGCATAACAATATTTTAAAGGGGAAGACGGGATGCAGGCCCTTACTAGTCTATCAGCTATGTCATTATATATGTGCAGGAGACACTGCATCAGAATAGGAAGGGGGATATTCCCTGTATACTGGAGCAGTGCAGGGCTGTGCCGCCAATTCACAACCTGCAGCTAACAATTAGCCTACACACCGGCAATTCAATCAATCTATTCTGAGTGTTTCCTTGCCTTGACTGCCTGATATGAAGACATCAGTAACCTACATAATAGGCTTAGTGAATACAACTATTGCGTTCATTGAGAAATTATTGCAGGTTTCAGACAGTGGGTTATGGTCTCATTACAGAAACATTGTCCCACTGCTAATCCAAGTAATTCGTTCGTTTTTTTAATAACACAGCGTGTCAGTCACGTTCTCTGACACTCAAATCGGTAATTGATGCTTGCGGCCAAACAAACATTGTAGCCTATCATTTTACTATAATAAAACATAATTCTCGCCTTCTTACCTTTAAGGTTGTATTTGGATAGCTCACGGGCACCTTCGAGAAAGTATAATTCGACAGAATAGCTAAACGGATATCTTCGAATATCGTAATTATATCATCCAAGATGCATCGCTTATCCTGATGGCTCAGGACACAGAGATGAGCGAAAGTGTAATTGAATCCCTTGTAATTAACACTCAAATCCAACACCTGCTTGTGAACCTGCAGGACCTGGTCGGCTAGCTCCAATATATTTCCCCCAGACTTGGCCAGTAGAATCAGTCTGCCATATCTGCCGGGGGTGTGCAGGTCGGAATACAGCTTGTTTTTAGACTGGTCGATGGGGAAAAGGCTGTTCGCAAGACTCCGCTCTACTTTAGCAAAGCTGTGGGTCGGGGCAACCAGTATCTCGAGGTCCGTTTCGGGCTTGAATCTGCTCAGGACTGTAGATCCGAAAATGATGGTTAAGACTGCGGGAACGGTGAGGAAAAAAACCGGATGCCTACTAACAAATAAGCCCAGCCAGTAGAAAGAAGCTTTGAGCCCTCTGTGTATCATTTGCCGCAGCATCCTCCTCCAGATCCAGCTTGCAGATGCCCCGTTTCTTCCTATGAAGCACATGTGACATGAGACTCCGTTGCCCAGTTTAGTTCATCTGTATGATAATACACTACACCTGGGAAAAGAGCACTGCAGCAATTTCCAACAAGACTGTCAGATATTGCTCATCTCTCGTTGCTTTTTGTTGTTGTTGTTTAATCTCAAGCCATTCCTCCCACTTATTAACCTCAGATCCGTGACTAGTCCTATTGCTCCTGCTGCAATAGCAGCAACCTGCGGCTGTCTGATGTGCTTGCATACCTAGTTCTAACTATACTATTGGTGCCGCCTACTTGACTGTAACCATGTGCTGGTTGAAGGGGGAAGACGGAGAAATGCTGATGGTGGGTTATTTTAGGAACACGCGCAATAGCCATAAGAGTCGTGAAATATTCACTGGTGGCACAATGGCCACATGCACTTCCTGAAATCACTCCCAATACCCCATGAATGAGAACCATGCTGTTGCGCTTAACGCTAAATAGCTAGTAGCCTAGGCTATGCTAGGTGTATTTTATACATGGGTGTATTTGATCAATCACATAGTCTTGCTCATATTTAATACTAGCTAATGAATTATCCTCGTGAGAGGGGGAGACAGCATGTCCTTCAAAGCCTTTCAAAGTCATGGGGAGTTTGCTGAGGAAGTTATTTTTTCACCTCAGGAAGTTTATATTTACATTTTAGTCATTTAGCAGACGCTCTTATCCAGAGCGATTTATAGGAGCAAAGTAAAGTAAAGACAACGCTGGATTGCCTCTCAGTACAACACTTGTTTACACCTGCCACACAATCTGGAACAATACTGTCAATGATACCATCGGGTTACAGCAGGCTACCTATTGCTCACTTTTTATCTGTTGGGATTCATTTGGCAGTAAATAAACAAACAAGCAATTCAGCACTATTGAGGCGATTCAGCGACATAATCGGAATTCCTATTTTCAGCACCAGGACAGCGTGGACAGCGACAGTCACTTGACACTGTGGAGTCCCTGGCCAGGATACATGGAAAGAGGCCTATACAGGGAGGGAGACGCCTAGAATAACCTGGAAGCCACCCCTATGAACCCTGCATCCTTGCATGACGCTAGATGCAACTACCTCCACTAGGCTACATAAAATCAAAAGACACATTGACAAAACTGTTGCCTAATTTAGTCATGTTTGTTCCCTTGTGCACTGTGAAGTGTGCCCTCTGCTTGGAGAACGGATTCACTATTGCTCTCCTCAGTGATTGACCATACCACTTGCCTTTAAATATGTGCCAAGTGTTTTCTTTAAAAATCCACCAGGTCTGTGGGATGGTCACATGCACACTGCTGTTATTATGAGTAAAAGGAAAACATCTCAAGACAAGTGGATGAAGTGGAAGCTTAATCGCTGAAACCACCCTGGTTGCTGCAATATGATCAAATATGCAATGTAATACCTATAGGCTAATGTTAACTAACTCTCCCTTCACTCAATGCCAGTCACACCACGTCATAAAACACTAATGAATTGAGTTTGTGACGCTTTCTGATGAATGGTGTTGTGAAAGAGTGTAACACAATCCTCCAGCCTGCGTTGCTTCACACTAATGACTTTTCATTCAGCTCACTTATAAGAGAAATTATCTAATTATGGTGATGCATTCTCCAAAGTGCACATAAAAACAACCACGGCATTGAAAGTGCAGCAAGACATCCATCATGGCAATGAAGTCATATATGGCATACCTCAAATAAATAATCATAATAACGTCATGGAGGAAATTAAGTCACCAACAAAGCTAGTAAAGGAAGTTCTCCAATTACTCTAGAAAGAAAGAAACCATATCGTAGTACAGTAGGTTTTGCTGCATGCGGATCTGCATTGGATGAAGAGCTTGGTTTGAGAGCTTCAAGTTCCTCGGTGTCCACTAAGGATCTATCATGGTCCACACACACCAATACAGTCATGACAATGCCTCTTCCCTCTCAGGAGGTTGAAAAGATTTCTCATGGGCGCTCAGAACCTCAGATCTTCAAAAAGTTCTACATCTGCACCATTGACGAGCATATTGACTGGCTACGTCACCACTTGGTATGGACACTGCTTGACATCCAAGGCTACAGGGGGTAGTGCGTAGAGTCCAGTACATAAGTGGGGCCGAGCTCCCTACCATCCAGGACCTCAATACCAGGCAGTGTCAGAGGAAGGCCCTGATAATTGTCAAAGACTCCAGCCACCCAAGTCATGGACTTTTCTCTCTTCACGGCAAGCGGTACTGATGCACCATGCCAAAAGTATGCGGACACCTGCTCTTCAAACATCTCATTCCAAAATCATGGGCATTAATATGGAGTTGGTCCCCCCTTAACTGCTATAACAGCCTCCATTCTTCTGGGAAGGCTGTCCACTAGATGTTTGAATATTGCTGAAGGGACTTGCATCCAATCAGCCACAAGAGCATTAGTGAGGTCAGGCACTGATGTTGGGTGATTAGGCCTGGCTCGCAGTCAGCTTTCCAATTCATCCCAAAGGTGTTTGATGGGGTTGAGGTCAGGGCTCTGTGCAGGCCAGTCAAGTTAAACCACAACGATCTCAACAAACCCTTTCTGTATGGAACTCGCTTTGTGCATGGGGTCATTGTCATGCAAAAACAAGAAAGGGCCTTCCCCAAACTGTTGCCACGAAGTTGGAAGCACAGAATCATCTAGAATGTCATTGTATGCTGTAGCATTAAAATGTTCTGTCACTGGAACTATGGGGCCTAACCCAAACCATGAAAAACAGCCCCAGATCATTATTCCTCCTCCACCAAACTCTACATTTGGCACGATGCATTGGGGCAGGTAGCGTTCTCCTGGCATCCGCCAAACCTAGATTAGTCCGTTGGACTGCCAGATGGTGAAGTGTAATTCATCACTCCAGAGAACGAGTTTCCGCTGCTCAAGAGTCCAATGGTGGCGAGCTTTACACCAGTCCAGCCGAAGCTTGGCATTGTGCATGGTGATCTTAGGCTTGTGTGTGGCTGCTCGGTCATGGAAACCCATTTCATAAAGCTCCCGACAAACAGTTATTGTGCTGACATTGCATACAGAGGCAGTTTGGAAGTCGTTACAACCGAGGACAGACGATTTTTAAGTGCTACGTGCTTCAGCACTCTGTGGTCCCGTTCTGTGAGCTTGTGTGGCCGACCACTTCACGGCTGAGCCATTGTTGCTCCAAGACGTTTCCACTTCACAATAACAGCACTTACAGTTGCCAGCTCTAGCAGGGCAGAAATTTAACGAACTGATTTGTTGTGAAGGTGACATTCTATGACAGTGCCACGTTGAAAGTCACTGAGCTCTTCAGTAAGGCCATTCTACTGCCAATGATTGTCTGTAGAGATTGCATGGCTGTTTGCTCTATTTTATACACCAGTAGGCAACGGTTGCGGATGAAATAGCTTAATCCACTAATTTGAAGGGGTGTCCACATACTTTTGTATTTATTGTGTATCTACCTCAATTACCTTGTACCCCTACACATCGACTCAGCACAGGTATTCTGTGTCATGACTGGCCTGTGAGGATCAGAATGGGTCAGATCAGCTTGGCAATGGCTGACAGTAACCAGACATTCTCTCACCAACAGGAGAGGGGAGGAGGGAACTGGTGTGTGGGTTTTAACACCTCCACACTCTGTTGTAAATTAAGGTAGAAGAAGAATGCCATATTGGTTTTTATTTTGTGATGCCATTAAAAATGGTATGGACGAAATACGGTAACTTGGAAAGTTTCCATCCAATACATTGTGCATGTAATATGAAAAATGATGTAAGTATTATTGTTAAGATAGGGACATGATTTTAGGAACCATAAGAGAAAATAGAAAAACATAACTTTGTGCATAGTAAGTAGCCGTGAGGTCAGAAGAGCGTTTCAGCCTGATGGAACCGTCCTTTTTGACCAGAGTGCTTAAAAGGACTGGCTGAGAGTTAATATTTCAGACCATGAAAGACGAGGAATTGCAGCCCACGTCTAAAGTGGTTTAAACACTGAATTTCAGAGACCAGGAAACGTGAGGCAGGAGCTACACGTTTGAAGTGGTTTGAACTTTGAACCTCAACATGAGGTGAAGAAATAAACTCTCCTTCCTTTAGACCAGAAAGACGGCGAGCTGCAGCTCATGTCCATTGTGGTCCGAATCCTGAATACCAACACAAGGGGGAAAACAAACTCCCCTCTCAGACAATCACTGAGACAGCTGATTAACTGTCATTAGTCAAATATCTAGAAAAGCTCATCTAAGTGAGACTATCCTACTACGCTCATCACATAGTGGGAACCGTCGACACGGCTGGCTAGCTATCTTCCAGAGTGAACAACAGTAGAAGACGGGAAAGGGGTGACACCTTCGGACAATCAGAGCCATACAATCTTGCCGCTGAAAGGCCAACAACCTTCTTAAGGAGGGCTGGTTCCCAACAGAGATGAACAGAAAACAAAGGCATTCACACGTAAATACATTCATGATTTCTTATTCCAAATGGGTGGCGGTTTGTGTGCAAACTATTTGACTACTATGAGGATAGTTCTGAAATGTATAAACGGTAAGTGTCTTTCTCTCTCTCTCTCTCTCTCTCTCTCTCATGTCGTTGTGTAAAAAGTCGCCATCTTGTAAACGTCCGCTAGGGACCTTTGTGTCATGTATAAAGTGTGCATGTTATCCTGTTATTATTTAGTTAGCTAGTAAATAAATAATGAAACCAATTTGTGTAGTACTGAATCACAGGTAAGGCTGGTGTTTTTGCAGATCCAAGAAGGTTACGACTGTTCAGAATGATGATATGATAAGAGGTAATGATTAATAAGATGACTATTTATCGATGTAATAGATATATACCTTATAGAATTGAATTCAGGAGACTTTAACTCTTTAAACAACCTCTTCTGTGGTGCCCCAAATTCCTAATGGGTTAATTGTTACATAATTCATTTAATCGGGTAACAATTCAAATAAGAATATGTTCATAACTGACATGCTGTTACGGTTTTCTTCGGGTGAAAGAGAGTCGGACCAAAAAGCAGCGTGGTAATTTTGATACATGTTTAATAATGATGAAAACGAATAATACAAAAACAACAAACGGAACGTGAAAACCTATACAGCCTATCTGGTAAAACTAGCACAGAGACAGGAACAATCACCACGAAACACTCAAAGAATATGGCTGCCTTAAATATGGTTCCCAATCAGAGACAACGATAATCACCTGCCTCTGATTGAGAACCGCCTCAGGCAACCATAGACTTTACTAGAAAACCCCACTAAGCCACAATCCCAAAACCTACGAAAAACCCCAATACAAAAACACACCACAAAATAAAAAATAAATGTCACACCCTGTGGCCTGGCCAAATAACACTTGCCTAGTTAAATAAAGGTTAAATAAATAAAAAACATTTAAAAACATAGTTATTGGATTAAATAAATAACAGTCATCAGATTAGTTTTTCTCAATTGCTAAAACACAATTTCTGAAACCTTGCTCCATTTCCTGAAAACATTAAACACAAAACCTCATCTTCAAGCACTATTTACATAACCTCTGACTCCTCTTGGAAAATGAAACATTCGCCTCAAAACAGTTTGAGGCGAATGTTCAAAATCAAACACTGCTCTCAAATCATAAACAAAGTGATCAAAATGACATACACTCTCAAGCAGTCAGTAAACAATACACCGAAAAATAGAAAACACATTGTTCGAAACATACAATTCTCAGGGAGAAGTACATTTTTAATCTAAAAAAATATTCATATTTTTCCCTCATTGTCTTTTGATGAACGAAAACATGTTCTATCATAGTAGCTCAAAATTGATCAGAAATTACTACTCTGCTTTGCTCTTTGCAATTTTATTTTTTGTTCTTCCTCCTCCTTGTACCCCTCCTCTTCCTCCTCCTTGTACCCCTATTTTTTCTGCATCTCACAAACTTGTCCATTGTCTCTGTGATACTGTAATTATTGTTCTTTGTTGATATGAACCTGCAACCAGTCAAAATCTATTGAGCAGTCAGTACTGTTAATAAATGGAAAGCACAATGTTCAGGGCCATACAATCTGTCCATTGTACAGTATACAGCCTACAATGCACTGTACTACAGTATCCATTCTCAGACTTTCTCCTTCCCACCTTCAACAACCTGTTTGCTCTCTGAACTGGCTTATATTGGTTGTGTCGCATCATTTGAAACAGGTTAAATCAGTTTTGAGTGGTTGTGTTCAATCAATGACATATGTTCTCTATTTGTATTTGATTGTTGCCACTTGTGTTTACCAGTATGGATGACATGTGCATTAGAGTGCAGAATGTGTTTACCAGTATGGATGACATGTGCATTAGAGTGCAGAGTGTGTTTTGAGAAGGATAATGTGTTTAGAGTTTTGCTGAAAAGTCTAAGTGAGATCTGCAAATTGTGTTTTACCATGTGAAATAGTTTAAGGTATTGACAACAGACTGCATAATTAGCTAAATGAGTCCAGGCAACTGAGAACTTTGTACAGCCAATGGGTTTTAGTGTTTTAGCAATGGAGAAAAACTGTAATGAAAGTCAAGTCACAACATTTGTGTGTATTGCCAAGTCATCGTTATTACTTTATTTACTTTTCTATTATTTCTCTATTGTCTTTCTCTCTGCATTGTTGGGGAGGGTCCCTCACTGTTCGTCGACATCTGCTGTTTACAAAGCATGTGACAAATAAAACTTGATTTGAATGACCGCAAGCCTTGCATAAGTTATGCGTTTCTTAAGTACACTGCATTCAGATGACAGTCAAGCCAACCAATGTAGTTGTAAACATGCAGTTATTATAGTACATCTTATTTACTTATTTAACAATGCTCAGTTTTCCTTCCATAAACTTTCTATAGAGTGTTATTTAGTTTCATCTGTGGAGTTTTGAATGATATCACACTGACATGCTGATATCCCCAGTGACTGCTGGTTTTGATTTGAAACATGGCAATGATTTTTTCGGTTTTATATTTCTTGTTGGGAACCAGCATTGGGGTTTAATTTGTTCCTCAGCTGTCCATGTTGAAATTGTTTTTACGTAACCCATTACAGCACCCTGGGCCTATCAGGTCTTGTGTGTATGTGGTGTGTATTATTTAAATGTAGACTCTTTATGAAAGTTATTTTCTGCCTCAGTGATCGTCTTCCATCCTTGTGATGGCTTGTAATCCTGCAAACTGCTCTCACATTGCCTCTCACAACTAATCACCACTATTCATCAACACCCCCAGACACACAGAAAGAGAAAGAAAGAAAGAGAGAGTGTATACACATTTACCCACTGAATTACGGATTGCTCTCCTTTGTTGTGGAGTTCTATGAAAGATGACAGTCACTGTCAAGAGGGTGGTTGGCCTTAAAAAGCATACTGTACAGTACGTCACAACGGTTTGTGTTGATATATGCGTGTGCACTTGTTCAAACACAAATCTCCATGTGGTCTGCAGCATGACAAACAGAGGTAATGCTTTGACATTTAAAACCTCTAATACCTTAAGCTGTGACTGCAGCACATCCTGTTTGAACAGTGATAAAGGTCAAGCTATGTTTCAAATGCATCATCATATCCTTTATGCTTATAGTAATGCTTTATTTTCAGCACATAAATGCAATACACATCTGTCAAAATGTTCCCTTGAATTATGCTATAATATTCTAATGTTACAAAACAAACATTTCTTTAGGCCATATGATTTCAAATATTATATTGCAAGGAGCTTAGCCAGAAGAATATAATACAAGGAATTACAGATCTGTTATTCATATTTTGAAATAGATTCAAGGGGATCAGTAAACTGTCAGTGAATTCCAGGAGGACTTGAGCAACTGAGCCTTTTATTATGCTCAAATGATCTATTTCTGTCTCTACCTGACTACTAAAGGCCTACTGTCTACCTAAGTATAATACATATTAAAGGACGTAGCTTTGTCATTTGATTCATGTTCTAATTTCACCATCTCTGTTCTAATCATTATTTATAAAAATAAATAAAAATTAAATCTAAATTTAGCCGGCAGCTAGTATTTTTTGAAGTAGTAAATAAACAGAGCATCTTAGGAGCAATTCTTCCCTCTCTCCATGTGAAGGTGACTTAGCAGAAATCTACACTCCTTGTCCCTAATGAGGTTACAATGGAGAATGTCACTGATTAATTCAGCTTGTCCTTGCCTATTCCCCACAGACGAACCAAATGAGTACTGTATTCTACATTACTTAGTTAGCTAATTTAACCTAAATTGAGAGTCATTAAGTCTCAATCAGCTCAAAGTTTTCCTCAGTAACCCCACCAGTAAGGCAACAATTATGCTACCCTATGGAGGATTCCTGGTTTCAAACTCACTACTGCAGATATTGCCTGAGATATGTGTGTTGTGTTACTCCAGTTAAACTTGGTTGTTGTTTTATTCACGACTGTCCATGGAAATACACTGTACATCCATTCATTAATCCTTAGTAATGGAAACATACGTGCATATGCATATGTTGGATGTACAGTACATGCTGCTTTTCTTTAAAAGGTAGTGCAAAATATTCTTCTGTGTATCTCGGGAAGCACAAGACATCATCAATTCCCCAAAGAATAATAGTACATGCACGTTGCCTAAGAGAAAGAGATGGGTTGAGTCTTGGTAGAGAGAGATGGAGAGACCACGGTGAGAAAGACATTTAGAGGTTGTGATAGGGTTGAGAGAGACAGAGGAACAGAGTAGAGGATTGGGCAGGAGGAGGACGTGGTTCAGGGCAGGGTGCTCCATGAGTTAGGGATCCCTTCTCTGTTTATTTTTAGTTCACCTTTATTTAACTAGGCAAGTCAGTTAAGAACACACTCTTATTTACAATGATGACCTACCTCTGTGCAGGGATGCAGGGATGTTGGGTGGAACACCGAATGTAGCACTGGTGCCAGGTGCTGCACTCTGGAGGTGCTCTGCCTCAGAAACACGGCCCAGAAGGACTTTTACATTCTTAAATCACATAGCCACAGACAGAATCCACAATCACTACTGTCAGACCATCAATCCATTTTCTACCACTCCAATCTGCCCATGTCCATGGCAACAAATTGGCAGTAGGCCTGAGCTACTGTAGTAGGGTAAAAACCTGGGCGATAACAGTATATTGGATTTTCCATAGTGCTGAACGTCAGTATAGGGGTATTAAAGACTATCTTATGCAACATCCATAAGCTGGGTATATGATATAGACATCTATAGATATCGACTGGTAACTCACTATGCTACCTATAGTTGACATCAGCTGAGAATTTGCATTTGTGATTGTTATTGTTTATGTGGGTGGTGGAATGCTTTTAATTGTTATGTATATATTCAGATTCTCTGTACTGTAGCAAAATTATACTTCATTTTCATAGTACAGAATTGTACATCTATTGACATTATTAATGCAATAATACAATATCAAACAGATTGCTATATTGCTATGCTTTTTTCTACGTATGAATACAGAAGTATTGACATGTCTTCTGGTTAGGAGCACACCACCCACATGAGCTGACACTAATGTGTATAGATCACCACTGGGCCAGCCATAACATCCCAGCTAAGATGAATGAGCCTCTTTGATTAAGACGGGCTTTTAAACAGAGCTTCCTCTTGAAGGGACCCACATAGACTGCTGCTGTCAATACACCCATATCATATAAATACGAAACCTTATGCATTATTTAATATCTACTTGCGTAATGCAATTTTAAAGATGTCCCATGTGAGGTGGGATCACATCCACGAGCTGGAGATATTGGAAAAGTGTACTCAAAGTGCACGCTATAGGCAATTTTTTTTACATCTATTTGAATCTTGACTGTCGGTGATCAACAACTCTCATTTGAAAGCGAGTCAACATTGCAGAGCCATATATATTCAGCAATCACATGTATAATGGCCTAATGTACTCTAGTTTGATTTGCGGCAACTTACGAACGAGGCCTATGACGGGTGTATGGCGATTTGAAATGATGGGTGTTTTGCTCCAACGTGACACGCTTTTATACACATAGGGTAATTCATAACACCACTTGGGTGGCCAAGTGTTACACTGCACTTATAGCTTCTGGTAAACATCATACTAGCTCACAACAGTAGGGAGAGAGAGATGGGGGAGAGAGAAGAAGAAGAAGAAGAAAGAGAGGGAGGTACAGGTCTCTCATTATTGATCCTATCTGTTGATCAATTAATCACAAACAACAGCCGTTCAATGGAACATCGGCCAGAGAAGGACAGTGTCTGTTGCCGTTGTTTCTAGCCAGTGTTATCAACAGGCTTTTATACATACGGTATGTACCTTGTCTTGTGCTGACTCCCACCTCTGATTCCCAGTCAGAGCAACCTTGAGTCATGGATGGACTTTGCACACGGTCAGAGGAACAGGAAGCCGACGTCTTCATCGAGCACACGATCGTGAACCCTCCTGTAAAGAAGGGGAGACAGGCCAAGCCCCGGTCCACACTGGCTCTGCTATACTGTAGTACTATTCTGCAATAGGTAGTACTATGCTGCTGTGATTGTAATGCAATATCTCTTAACCACTTCCCATGAATAACAAGGAGCAGGGTGGGGGGTTGTGGGGGTAAAAAAAAACGTATTAATAATTTCACTTGTCACAGTGGATTCTACGCCACCAAGCTGACATAGCTTTTCTGGATTACAACCTCCTTCCCTCTCAGTACTCAGCCACATGTAGAAAGTTGAGTGGTCGCAATTAATTGGCTAGGGGTTTCTCCCTTGCTTTCTCCTCCCGATGAGTATTGCAGTCGCGTGACTGGTGTAATGGGCCATCCGTCATCTCCTGGCCCCTCCCTTCCCGTGAGCTTGCTACCCCAAGCCCAGGTCTCCATCCCAAATGGCATTTGATTGCCTTCATAGCACACTACTTTGGACCAGAGCCGAATACAGGGGATAGGGTGCCATTTGGGGTAAATCCCAGTTCTAGGTGACTCATCTGGCTGGCTAAGGTAGATGATGAAGCTGAAACAATCAGTGTAGATGAAGGTCAAATGTGTCCTTTAGGTGTAAGAGCTATGGAGAGGTATTGAGTGATTTGATGGCAAATAACCAGCACTCCCTCGAGCCAAGACGAACCAGCTGGCTCACACTAAAATATTATACAAATGTTGTAAAGGAGACTGGCCATTTTTATATCTCCTCTGACCCAAGAAGGTGCTTTTTCTTTCAACGGTTCATTATGAAAATGACTTGATTATTTTGGTTGGTGCTGTGAGACTCTCTGATCTCTCTCTGGAGGAGGGGGGCTTTCGCATTCATAATGCTGTCACAGAACGAGAGGTGGAGGGGTTGAAGGGGCGATGGCAGCAAAGGACGAAATCAATCAAATATCAACAGAAGAGATCTTCATCGCAGCTCCAGTCCCCCAATGAAAAGAATACTGCTCATAATAGTAGTAGCGGCATTGAGTACTGTACACACACAGAAAGATACATGTACCCCTGACTGCAGTGTGCAGTTCAGGGCCGGGCTCAATGTGGGCGGAGGTTTGACAGTCATGCACTGAATACAAACACACACGTTCGTGCAGGGCACACGTTGAATACGAACGTATTTCGTTTTTGAGGATCATAAAAATTATATAAAGTGGTACCAGCACATTAACACATTAACACTTTTGCCTCATGCTATATTTGAGACAAGCTACTTGTAACGTTTGTCGTCGGAAGGAGACCAAGGTGCAGCATGGTAAGTGTTCATGATTCTTTGTTTACTCAGAACACCAAACACAACAACAAAAGAATAACGAACGTCACGTTCTGCAGGCTTCACAGAGCTAACAAAAAACAAGATCCAACAAACACCAAAAGGAGAATGACAACTTATATGTGATCCCCAATCAGACACAACGATAAACAGCTGCCTCTGATTGGGAACCACACTCTGCAAAAAAACAAATAGAAAACATAGAAATAAAGAAACTAGAATGCCCACCCTAGTCACACCCTGGCCTAACCAAAATAGAGAATAAAACCTCTCTATGGCCAGGGCGTGCCACTACTGACATTGTTGCAGCGAACAACAGGCTTGTTATGTATGTCATGTACTGTTAAAATTGTGTTATAACTTTATAATTATATTATTTCATTGAGCATATATATACAGTTACTACCTACCCTGATTTATAATGCAATTTACTTTCCTCATGAGAATGGAGACAGACTATACCACATAGACATACTGACAAGGTGAATGTGCTTTCTACATGCAGTTAAACCAGCTCCAGTAAAGAGATTAGAGACTCTGCTGACTTCTACATCAGCTTTACTAAACAACATAACATAACACATAACGCAGTCTCTCTGTGGACTGTTTAAGGGCCTCTGGGTGCTCTTGAGGGGCCACTGGCCACTGTTTAAGGGCCTCTGGGTGCTTTTGAGGGACCACTGGATGCTGATGGTATGTCAGGTGTTCAGAAACCGTGCTCTGTTGTTTATTGTTGCCGTGCAAAAGCAACAAGGAAAGGGTGTCGGAATTCTGCAAATGAAGCCACAGTCTATGATTGTGAACTCTGAAAGAGAGGAATAACAGTGAAGTAACAAGTTATAAAATTGAATGAAATACACTGATGTAACTGAAAAACAACAGGGCAAATCAAAAAATGTGAACGTCAAATATATTCAAAAAACTAAGAAAGAAATAAACTCAGCAAAAAAAAGATACGTCCTCTCGCTGTCAACTGCGTTTATTTTCTGAAACTTAACGTGTAAATATGTGCATGAACATCAAAAGATTCAACAACTGCGACATAAACTGAACAAGTTTCACAGACACGTGACTAACAGAAATGGAATAATGTGTCCCTGAACAAAGGGGGGGGGGGGGGGTCAAAATCAAAAGGAACAGTCAGTATCTGGTGTGGCCACCAGCTATATTAAGTACTGCAGTGCATCTCCTCCTCATGGACTGCACCAGATTTGCAAGATCTTGCTGTGGGATGTTACCCACCTCTTCCACCAAGGCACCTGCAAGTTCCCTGACATTTTTGGGAGGAATGGCCCTAGCCCTCACCCTCTGATCCAACAGGTCCCAGACGTGCTCAATGGCATTGAGATCCAGGCTCTTCACTGGCCATGGCAGAACACTGACATTCCTGTCTTGCAGGGAATCCTGCACAGAACGAGCAGTATGGCTGGTGGCATTGTCATGCTGGAGGGTCATGTCAGGATGAGCCTGCAGGAAGGGTACCACATGAGGGAGGAGGATGTCTTCCCTGTATTGCACAGCGTTGAGATTGCCTTCAAAGACAACAAGCATAGTCCGATGATGCTGTGACACACCACCCCAGACCATGATGGACTCTCCACCTCCAAATCGATATCGCTCCAGAGTACAGGCCTCGGTGTAACGCTCATTCTTCTACGATAAATGCAAATCTGATGGTGACCCCTGGTGAGACAAAACCGCAACTCGTCAGTGAAGAGCACTTTTTGCCAGTCCTGTCTGGTCCAGCAATGGTGGGTTTGTGCCCATAGACAACATTGTTGCCAGTGGCCTACAAGGCCTACAAGCCCTCAGTCCAGTCTCTCTTAGCCTATTGCGGACAGTCTGAGCACTGATGGAGGGATTGTGCGTTCCTGGTGTAACTCGGGCAGTTGTTGTCGCCATCCTGTACCTGTCCCGCAGGTGTACCGATGTACCCATCCTGTGCAGGTGTTGTTACATGTGGCCTGCCACTGCGTGGATGATCAGCTGTCCGTCCGGTCTCCCTGTAGCGCTGTCTTAGCCGTCTCACTGTATGGACATTGCAATTTATTGCCCTGGCCACATCTGCAGTCCTCATGCCTCCTTGCAGCATGCCTAAGGCACGTTCACGCAGATGAGCAGGGATGCTGGGCATCTTTCTTTTGGTGTTTTTCCAGAGTCAGTAGAAAGGCCTCTTTAGTGTCCTAAGTTTTCATAACTGTGACCTTAATTGCCTACCGTCTGTAAACTTGTTAGAGTCTTAACGACCGTTCCACAGGAGCATGTTCATTAATTGTTTATGGTTCATTGAACAAGCATGGGAAACTGTGTTTAAACCCTTTACAATGAAGTTCTGTGAAGTTATTTGGATTTTTACGAATTATCTTTGAAAGACAGGGTCATGTGCCTCACTGAAGCATGACCTTTGATGTGGTTGTTGTCCATATATTGTTCAGCCTTATATGGGCAGTGAGGAAGTTGACTGGTGAGGCATTTTTTACATTTTGGGTCTCTCGTCCTCCAATAACACACTGATGTGTCTCTATACATCAAAGAAAATAATCATAGACATAAAAGGCATGATAATTAGAAAGGCATAAAATAAGCAATAGGCATTTCATTTCATTATATACTATGTGTAGGCTGTGTAGACTCGCTATGTGTAACTTAGGGAACGGCCGTCAGGATCAACGATACACATTTAGAGGGGACAAGGAGGCAAGGAGATGAGACTGAGAGAAAATGTTATTTGCATTCTAAAAGGAGACCTTTTATTTGTTTGCTGCAGATGATATCGTTTCTGTGTCCTTTTTATGCATATTCTATTCGGAGGCAAGACATTCCTTGTCAAATCAAAATCAAATCAAATGTATTTATATAGCCCTTCTTATATCAGCTGATATTATCAAAGTGCTGTACAGAAACCCAGCCTAAAACACCAAACAGCAAGCAATGCAGGTGTAGAAGCAAGGTGCCTAGAAAGGCCAAAGCCTAGGAAGAAACCTAGAGAGGAACCAGGCTATGAGGGGTGGCCAGTCCTCTTCTGGCTGTGCCAGGTGGAGATTATAACAGAATGTGTGTGTACAATGCTCCTACCGTCCTGTGAATACCCTATGTTCTTTGCACTGCAGAGGAATTTCTATATAATCAAACTATTTTCATGTCCATTCCATTGTGTGGCCATTACTTCAGTTGCAGACATGCATCTTATAACGTGATATCCACTTAGTGATCTGCACTGGGTTACTCCACACAGTAGCTGAATTAGAAGGTCAAGATCTGGCCTGTGTGGGAATTTTGAGAGACACTAAACTTGATTTCTTCTGTTATCATTGGTCAATATATCTGGAAGGCCTCTTTTTTTATTACACACCGAGAGTTGTTTTTGAGATTAAATGAATAAAATCCATAGATAACATTTGAGTTGTTCCAAGCAGTATATAGATTAGGACCATAATGACCATGCGTATGTGAGGAAGGTTTGTGCTAGTCTGACATCATCATCATATCTCTCTTACACGCACGCACACGCACACGCACACACACACACACACACATACTAGAGGTCTTCACTGATCCACCTGTACCCGAATACCCGAGACCTGATCTGGGACCCGAGCGTGTCCGGATCCAAAATTATAAATAATATCACAGGTCTGGGTCGGATTTGATATGATTGTCAAGGGTTTCGAACGTATGTGACTGCTACAGTAGAGAAAGAGAGAAATGCTGCTGTTTGCACTTGCTTTACACTAGAGTGGAGCGTGGCGCATGTAGCTTGTTGTTGGCCAATCATGAGTCATCAAAACTGCAATGCACTGCAGCCTTAGGTAGCCTAGCTAGCTAACGTTAGATAGCTTAACGCCTCCTAGGTATGGCAAGTTGGCTTGGTTGGTTGGTGTCTTTCGTCTCTCGCTCCCTCCTCCCTGTGTGAGTGGCACCTCTTCCTTCCTCTCGCTTTTTCACCTGGTTAATAAAGTAGCTTAATTTTTCTTCTTCTGCTGCTTCCCTCACTCGGATTGGATTGGACCTGGTCTGGATCCAACCAGATCTATACGGAACGGGTCTGTCCCTCGGGTCCGTACAGAACGGGTCTCTATATTTAAAAAATATATTTCTGCATATTGGGTCCAGGTGGGAAAGACTCATGTCCATTTTGGAACGGGTCCAGAAAACACACGCACGCACGCACACACACACACACACACACTCACACACACACACACACACACACACACACACACACACACACACACACACACACACACACACACACACACACACACACACACACACACACGACAACAACCACATTGCAGAAGCGACAAAGGGGAAAACAAGGGGAAAACTTCATTAGTGGAAACTTTCTAATGAACAGAACTACATTTTGATCAAATTAGAAACATGGGAGTGTAATAATGGGAGTGTAATAATGGGAGTGTAATAATGGGAGTGTAATAATGGGAGTGTAATAATGGGAGTGAATTGGGAATGAATTATCTTTGATCTCCCACATGAAGTTATTTCTCTGTACAGTGGTAAATAGGGCATGCACTGTCTCTCCCCAAGAACACATTCAAATTGATAGAACACTCAAATAGACATTTCTAAACTTTACTGTACATAATGGTCGACTTATGGACATAAGATCAATTCAAAAACACTGCAAAAAAGTTTTCGAAAAACTCCCTCATATATTATGTGAATACTGTTTCTATGCTTTCATAGAGGTTAAAGAAACAAAAATACTAATCAAATAAAATATATTTTCATTTACTTTTGGACTGAATAGTTGAATCTAATAAAAGAAACCCGTTTTCTATTGCATTTCTTCCCCCTCAATGCGATCACTACACAAAGTTTACTGACCTTCCGGTAGAATATATTTCCATTGATTTGTCATTCACAGGGCTCAAACAGAGGTCCACTTGAGCCTGTAACCTAGTAACATGCTGCGAGGTATGCACTAGAACGTCTGTATAACGTGACAGCGGTACACAACAACCAGAGAACCATGAATATACTGCACGTCTTCTCGATGTGGATTCATTCATTATGTAAGGCAGCTAGGCAAAGCAACAAAAAAAAAACTAACTGGTAGGAAGTGAATATAATCCAACACCAGCAGGAGTCTGAACTGTAAATAAAACATCAAAAGGTAGAAAGAACAGGGAGAATATATGCTGTATGTCTTAACTATTAAACGGGATAGAATCTAGTCGAATCAGATTCAATGCATGGACTCTGGTCTGATACAGACCCACCTAAAATAGGTTTCTGCAGCAATTCAAGCATCAGCCACTTATATTAGCACATTGCCAAGATGGTGATGGGCTCTATCAACAAGGACCAGGCAGCATCTCCCTTTGGAGATGAGTGGAGTGTTTTCCAAGGCAACACCTTGATCAGTGTCATTACGGCCGTGATTGTGTGTCAGAAATTCCATTATGTGTGTGATCAGTTGGAGTGGAGAGAGTATCTGGTTCTGTGCAGATAGGTAGAATGCACAGGAAGAATGATATGGGATTCCAGATGCTATGGTGGTCCCCTGAGAGAGCATTCTATGCAGCCCTTTTCTAAAGTAGCATCTGTGCTGGAGGAGAGAGAGATTAGAGGTAGAGGTAGAGAGAGGTAGAGAGAGAGAGAGAGAGAGAGAGAGAGAGAGAGAGAGAGAGAGAGAGAGAGAGAATGCCATGAGTGTGTGTACACATGTACATGTGTGAGTGAGAAACAGTGAGAGAAAGAGACAGAGGGAAAATAAGGTAGGTGTGAGTGTATGCGTGCATGTACTGTTTAAATGTGTTTGAGCTCCTTTTGTTTTGTCTTTGTAGCACAAAGAGAGCAATGCCACCACATAAAGCATTACACGCCTGGAAATGTAAGAGGAGAGCTGTAGAAGAAAGCACACAGCAACAGTTTTTTCCCTCTTTTTTTTGAGAAGCATATCCTTGTTTTGAGGGCGGATTCTCCTGTGATTTAGCAGGGGATTATCCAAATGAGCAGCGCCAACGAGCCAAATTTAAAGCAACCTACTTTTCCCTCTTTCTTTTTCCTCTTTCCTTTTTAAGAGTTGTTCTGGCATTTAGCAATTTCCCCAAACTGTTCTTGGGCCAAAGGTTTCTCCCTGCTACGAATCTCTCTGGTGCATATGGTGAGGCCTTTGCATGCTATGGTGTAGTCTACATACACAAACAGTGTTGTTACAATAGTGGCATCTGGTCACCATAGAGACTGGTTCTGACAGCATGGAATCGTATTGCCTCCCAGCTGTCATTACCTCATTCACATGCACAGGATTGACACAGAATGGCCTTCAACATGGTTCACAATGAGACTAATGCATGCAAGAACGCACATTCCCACATGCACACACGTAGGCATCAATGTTCCCTCTTACTGTATCACAATTCCAGTGGGTCAGAAGTTTACATAGTCAACTTAGTTTGTGCCTTTAAACAGCTTGGAATTTCCAGAAAATGATGTCATGGCTTTATAAGCTTCTGATAGGCTAATTGACATAATTTGAGTCAATTGGAGGTGTACTAAGGTGTACCAAGGTCTGCACGCGGGCGCGCAGCTCCCCTGGGACTGCCACACAGAAGAAATATCAGTCCGCACAGAGAAGCATGGGTACTATTTAATGAAGCTGCCAGTTGAGGACTTGTGAGGCGTCTGTTGTCCTCTTGCTCAGTTGTGCACCAGGGCCTCCCTCTTTCTATTCAGGTTAGAGCCAGTTTGTGCTGTTCTGTGAAGGGAGTAGTACTCAGCGTTGTACGAGATCTTCAGTTTCTTGGCAATTTCTCGCATTGAATAGCCTTCATTTATCAGAACAAGTATAGACTGACGAGTTTCAGAAGAAAGGTCTTTGTTTCTGGCCATTTTGAGCCTGTAATCAAACACACAAATACTCATGCTCCAGATACTCAAGTAGTCTAAAAAAGGCCAGTTTTACTGCTTCTTTAATCAGAACAACAGTTTTCAGCTGTGCTAGCATAATTGCAAAAGGGTTTTCTAATGATCAATTAGCCTTTTAAAATAATAAACTTGGATTAGCTAACAGCACATGCCATTGGAACACAAGAGTGATGGTTGCTGATAATGGGCCTCTGTACGCCTATGTAGATATTCTTTTTTTTTTTTTTTTGCTGTTTCCAGCTACAATAGAGATTTACAACATTAACAATGTCTACACTTAATTTCTGATCAATTTTATGTTATTTTAATGGACAAAAAAATTAGCATTTCTAGCCTTCTTTGAAAAGTAAGTCAGGTAAAGAGCTTTTTTTTGGAAGGGGCAGTGTTGTATTTTGAGACAGGCTTGAATAAGCTAAGTAGCCAATAAGCAGAGGGTAGCATCATTTGTATGATTCTCTGTAATAATGCGATGGGAATAATAACACATTTGATTTTGTAAAGTTGTTTTTTTTCATCAAACATTTTCAGTCACCTCCTTATCTGAAGGACAAGTGGATTAACAGGTTTATGTCAATCTCTACATGTTATTTTTCAAAAGTCTCATGGAATGTAGGCCTACATTGAACACCACACATTGGCTGATACTGTAGGCTGAACGATAGAACAGCTATTTCCATGTTACATGTTATGGGATGTATTTTCTCCATTGTTTTTCATGGTAGGCCACTCTGATAGGCCTTCAATATGATCAACTAGCCACAGTAGCCTATTGGCCACTGTTAAAACTGTAACTTAAACAGGTACTTCAGGGTTCACAGTAAACGCGCGTTGGAAGTTGCACAGAATTTTCACAATGTTCAAGCTCCCCTGCTTTGTAATCCCTTTGAAGACTAGCCCCTTGGCCTCAAATGACATGGCTGCTGCCGAACGACACATATCAGCCTACTGTCCTCCATTTGAGCTCCACGTCACATGACTGACTTCATTTGCTTTTGTAGGGTAAAAACACTGTTATTGCTACTGCAGAACGTGTTTCCTCTCGTCTTTATGATGTAGCCTCGGGTGCTACTGTACTCTCTCTTTTCCCTGCCAACCAGGAGCAGCCTGATGGCTCCCCACAGACTCCACTGGTAGGCTGATCCTTCTGCTGCATGAGCTACAATACATCCCAACACCGCACAGGTGTTCCAGGAGTTCCTAGGACTTCACAGATGGTTAGCATCACAAATACCATCAGACACATGCACACGCACGCACCAACGCACGCACACACACACCTACAATTGTAGACCCGTTCTTTATTTTGGCCTTCATGAGCATCCATCCTAGTGAATTGCCCAGCTCCATCAATAAAGCACAGAGAAGTCTCGTTTATACCTGGTTCTAACCAATGATTTATATGTACACTGGATGACTGATAGAGGGCGCTGTGTTAAAACCACCGTGCCTCTATATTTGGCACTCCCCAACCATTGATAAAAACGATGTTGGATGCTATAGCAATGCATTTCTTAATGTCATTCGTTTTTGCTACATTTATTCTATTACAGACACCTCAAAGCATATTTAGAAATTATATTGTGTAAACATTAAAAAAAGAGAAAATATATATATTTTTTTATCCTTCAAACATTTCATTTAAATACTTCAGCATTTCATTAATTCCTATGGAGGACTGCTCCTACTGGGGAGTACCAATATGGCCGACCAGTGTCTTCAAAGCCTCTCAAAGGCCAATGCATAGCATAAGCAATCCAGGGTATATATACATTATTGGTTCTAACATGTGTCCTTTTTCCTGATCCTGTCCACATTCTGATTGTGCCCACATTTTTAGACCGGTGTTGACAATCAAAATGCGCTGATTGTGATCAGTTCATCATGCCCACCTCTGGAGGTAGCAAGATGTGCATTGTGTCTCGATATCTTACAAGTGTAGACAGATCTGGACAGATAAACCATTTAAATCCTAATTATTCCACCCTCTAAAATCATTGACAGGTGGCACCATTGACTTAGGGCATCAACTGTCAAATCTGTCAAATAACTTGCATATAGGGAGGGACCAGGAAATCTTGTCAAAATGTGGACACAGTGGACAGATAAGAGACACATTTTATGTGTAGATACATGTCTGAAAATGTAGGCACAATCAGAATGTAGACAAGATCAGGACACAGGAAACATACTAGAACCAGGTATAAACTAAGATAGAAATATAGAATACAATGACATGATTGTCTGAGTGTGGATAAAAAAAAAGTAATTTGCTCAGTCTTGGGCTGGAGACGTACAGTATCTCTATTGCTTCCCCCACACACACACACAACACACACACACCATTTGTACACAAACTACAGAAGCATGGTACGAGCCTATCGATGTGATAAATTCACATTGTGGGAGTTAATCGTTCGGGGCACATGACAAATCATCTCCAACACCACTTCAATCTATCTGTACTGCATCGTCAGTCCACTACTCATGTAAATTATCTCCATTAACTTCACTCAGGAAATAATGCCTTTCTTTGCTAGAGTGGCTAAAAGTGGCTCTTTGAACCCCCTCACCTGATCACAATAGGTGATGACAGCCTTTCCAAGAGAGTGTTCTGCAATTGCAACCAATAATGTTAATCATTAAAGTCCAAAACAACACTACTGTTCCTCTAGCTGAGATCTAACAGTAATGAATGGTTGGTAAATGACAAGATTGAGGAGAAGTGGAGAATGTGGTCGCTCCTGCTCCTATTCATCTAATTGGAAAAGAGGAGACACGGAGTGTAACTGCTGTAGTTCTGGTCAACAGAGCAGAACGTTGGTAAGGATGAAATCATTGATAATGATCACAACCTCCAAGCTAATGTTGGGTCATTTGAAAATGCACCTGAACATTCCCCCGACACAGCAAGCAAGGGAAATACTCCTCAGAGGCAGCCAGCTGCTAATATTACCAGCATCATACACTTTGTTGTTAGACTTCACAAGGTGTTCTATCTTTATACTCTACAGCAACTTGATCCAGGAAGGGTGTGTATTTTGGGCTGATTTTTAAACAGAGTGACATCAACATGTACATCACACGCATTGTTAAACCAGTAGTTCTCTTTACTGTACATAGTCCATATGTCACGCCTGCTGTGGATCGGACGTCTATCATTACAGTACGGTACGGTTGACGGTCCTGGCCTCACACGCCCGATGACACTGTTACAGTAATGTCATGTATAGTTGAATCCTGGCCACTGAGAGATGCCAAGTGCAAAGCCCCAACTGAAATGTTGATTTATTATGTTATTAAAGCCATGCAAAAACTCACCCGAAAGTTTTATTTTGAGGTTTATAATGACCATGCAGGCAAAACTACCAGGTTCAGTTCTAATGACAGTGATAGCAATGTGACAAACTTGTCATCACTGCTGATCAATAAATACAGTGAGCCACTGTCAACATGTCAGTTGTGATTTGAGCTGTGGAGACAATACATGTACCTTCATTGTAATTGATGATGACATTGTAACTTCAAATTTTATGTTTTTACATAACTTGGATCTAAGGTGAGGACCACATGCTTCAGGTAGAACTTGCCATTAGGCACAGATCTAGGATCAGCTTACCATACCCAAATCCTATTTTAGGCGGTAGTTGAGTTAGGACGAAACTAGCCTTAAAGAGTGACTGAACTCATCGATTTTTCCATGCGTTTTTCTGTTGCTCACTAAGAAAAACAAGATTTCGGTCTTGGGGGTGTGGTTCGATGTGTGTTATTGTACCCTGGTAGGTACTGTTGTTTGTCACTCTAGCAACAAAATAACCACTAGCCTACCACTTCCTCAAAATAGTCAGAAATCATCTAAGATAAATCAATGAATCTATAATTAATTTGGAAAAACATTTCTGAGGAGGTTTTAGTCGCTCAATTTTACATGTAGCTGAGGTGTTTGGTGCAGTATTTCTCAAGTTCAAAAATGTGCATGAAAACAAGCAGTGCACTGCATACAGTCACATTATCGAGTCCCTGTGCAGGGATGTCAACAAGCTGTCAAACTATGTAAGTAAAGCACAAGCTACACACTTAATCAGAGCCCAAATTCACCAGTGATGGAAGTAGTTTTTTGGGGGTGTCTGTACTTCGCTTTACTATTTATATTTTTGACAACTTTTACTTTCACCACATTCGTAAAGAAAAGAATGTACTTTTTACTCCATACATTTTTCCAGACACACAAAAGTACTCGTTACATTTTGAATGCTTAGCAAGACAGGAAAATGGTCCAATTCACGCACTTATCAAGAGAACACCTTGTCATCCCTACTGCCTCTGATCTGGAGGACTCACTAAACACAAAATGCTTTTTTTGTAAATTATGTCTGCGTGTTGTAGTGTGCCCCTGGCTATCTGTATTTTTTTTTTAAAGACATGAAAATTGTGCCATCTGGTTTGCTTAATGTAAGTCATTTGAAACTATTTATACTTTTACTTTTGATACTTAAGTATATTTTTGCAATTACATTTAAGTATACTTTTACTCAAGTAGTATTTTACTGGGTGACTTTCACTTTTACTTGAGTCAAGCTATCTTTACTTTTACTCAAGTATGACAATTGGATACTTTTTCCACCACTGAAAATCACTAGCTAGCTAGCTAAGTTCCATTTGTGTTTGTCAATTAAGCTAGCTAGCAGTAGCTAGCAGGCACATTGAGCAGGCGAGCCACGCTAGCTATATTAGCTTATCAAGTCACTGGCGGGTGCGATGTATGTGCTTTGGTGCAATTTTGTTTTTTACAACTGTTTCCCTATCTATTACCAGGGTGTGTCTGTCTGGCAGTGTTTCATAGGGAATCATGTTACAAAACAGGTCACTGCAGGACACAAGATGATCATGAATATGTTTTAGAATTGTTTAATACTGACAAATGACAGTTGGGATACAAATAAGTATGCATCGTCTCAACTCTCATTTCGCCTGACAATTCCTCTTAGGCGTTACAGTCCCGTGAAGTGAGCAAGTTGGCATAATTTAAATCAAAATCCAAGCCCACGTAAATCAGGACAAACTCAGTAACGCAAATCTCACAAAACAAAATGTTGGAATATACTGACTTTATGACCAAAATTATCCTACTTACACTTTTTTGTCAATTTTGGCTCTGGAGTAAACGTTTCGGACTAATATCGATGCCACATAGGCTGTTTTCAACAGCCGAAGTTGGTTCTTGCGTTCAATTGCCCTTTAAATCAGTGCATAGGGCACAATTTCCTCTTACTCCGTCTCTTTAGGCTACAATACTCCGATAACGTTCCCATATGGTATCCCTCTCTGCACCAAGCCAATCCTGCCAGTGGAGATAGACGTTTGCAAGGATATCAATGTTGGGGATAAATCAGAACAAATCCAGAATCCTAATGGTCTTCTCGACTCAATCATGGGCAGATAAAACTGCAATAAAAAAGCCATCATGGGCCCATTTATCCCATTCCCAGGCAGAAAGCAGCTCTGGCTCCCCATAGCGCTGGCTCCAACCCATCTCTGGCCCCTTTCACGGATCACAGCTAGAGATGCTGGGTATGGATCATAGAAATATATGGAGGACTTTCTATCAAGGACTGGGGCTATATGGGCTATATGGGCTATATGCTATCCTCCTAATATATTGGAGGGAGGGTTTAATGTTATTTTGCATCATTAATAAATGTTTTATTATAGATTAACCTGTGCTTTTGAACTACAGATGGACAATGGGCCCTTAACAATGACATATTGTAGGGCAGGCTACAAATCACTGTATCTAAGCTCAGTGATAAGAGTGAGAGCTACTGTATGATGAGAGCCCAGCCCTTCCAAAGCAATTTACTATAATTCAATTGTGAAGACAATTGAATTATGAACCAATAAAGGTCATCATACTGTTCAGTGGTAAGTAAGGCAATGTCTATCCAGCCTCTTCGTAGGTAGGGTGGGAACACGCCAGCTTGTCCTGAGTACATGAAATACCCTCCCCAGTGCACATGAAGCACAAACACGCACAGGCACACGCACACGCACTAACACACAACATCTGGCCCCATCTAGAATGCATTAACCCTCCTTATACCCATCAGGCAATGGAGTGTATATGTGCCCATCAGGGGCTTCGCCCATTTTCTAACTGAGAACTTTCTACGCTTCTGTGCAGAAGGGAGGCATTTCAGAAGTCATTTGTGGGTTATCTGAGAAAGCTAATAGTGAGGTCCCTAAGGTACAACGTGATCAGCAAGTGGTCATTTCATGCCGGGCATCAATCAGTCAACAGAGGCCCAATTAATGTCCCACTCATTTCAGCCATGTGGCAGACATCTGGCGTTATTGACTCTCACAGGATAACTCACTGCTGTGACTGTACACTGTAAGTAAAGTGGACAAGACAAGGTAATCAATATTATTTTTTGACTCACTGATGTAGTTTTCCCTCCAAGTGCCTCTGTTCTCTTTGTGGGAGGCTGGGGGAAAAGTGAGGTGCTTTTTTTGAGAAAGACTTTCCAATGCATAAGCATTATTTCAGGGATAATACAAAGGAGAAGCATTGATTGAGAGTTTATTTGACATAGCCATCTTTTTAGTAATTTGAAGACAAATTATTATGGCAGGTTAATTACCTAAGTAAACCACATCGTGAAGTAATATCTCCCTGTAAGGTAGATCTGGCCAGGCTTTCCCAGTGGGGAGGGGGGGTTGGAGAGAGAGAGAGAGAGAGAGAGAGAGAGAGAGAGAGAGAGAGAGAGAGAGAGAGAGAGAGAGAGAGAGAGAGAGAGTGTGCCCTCATATCATCAGGGAGCACAGACAGTAATGAGAGCACTGTTTCCATACATCTTCCGCCTGCACACTCACACGACCTTGACGTCACCAGAGGATTTAGCCTTCATCAGCATAAACACACTGCCAAAAATGATGTCATGCATACTGATGAGGACGAGTCAACAGCTTTAGCGTTGCACTTGGGCCCTCATTAGAATGCCCTGCGGTGATTGGTCCTCACAGTGACCTCTCTCAGCTGTGTCATCCCAGCCCCTCCCACCCCATGGGTTAGTTTGGCAGAGAATCAAATGCAGCAATACCTAGTCCCTGTCAATAGGGATCGGGCTTATTGTTAGGCAGGGTGAGGTGCTGCTAGGTACTAGCCAATACAGACGATTACTCAGTGTTCTGTTTTATCTAAAATTACAATTGATCAAATGCTTAGAATGGATGACATTTCGGAGATAATCCACAAAAAATGTATTTGTGGTGTGAAAAAAAGTAATAAAAAAATGACTGTCAATGATGTACAATTAATTATTATCAACAAATCTCCTGCTCTGAGAAAGAAGTATAATTTAATGGAAAAGCCCCTCTCCTTGAATCAATATATTTCCCCCTCCGCCATCCTATTTTTTTTCACACACTCTTCTGGACTCTTCTGGACTCTTCTGGACTCTTCTGGACTCCTATTATTTTCCTAAATCTCAAAGCTTTTCCATTGACAGAATAGCATGCAGAGACAGCCATGATAAATGATAATAAATTCACAGAACATAGCCACAGCCCATTTGCCTGCTGGCCAGTTTATCCTGAAATTTAATTGATCAATTCAACAATTTCATAGGAGTGAATAGAAAGCCATATATTTAGTGAATTCATATTTAGATAAGAAACTACTGTGATAAATTGAAAAATCACATTCTCTCGTGCCCTCGAGATAACAAATGAATTGAAATAGTCGGGATATTGTGTGACTGAGTGGTTTCAGAGGAATTGGTTATCAAGGGCAAGCCAAGGTAATGACAGATTTCTCTCTGACGCTTACCAGACATTAAGCAGCTATAGCGCCTCCCTTCTATAACCTTGTAGACTTTTGTATTCCTTCCACCAGCCAACGCATGGTTCTTCTAGCCAGATTCCTCTCCTCTCAAAGTGCCCCCCCCCCACCCCACATTGACCAACCCTTACTTGTCTTTGGATAAGCTGCTTATCAAATTCACCCTACGAAGGTCATCAATGGCCTTTAATTAATACCCTGGACAGAAATGATATCTAGGTGGAGGGTATGAACTGGGTAACTGGGTAAAAGCCTGGTGCTAGGAGATAGTGTTCATATTGAAGTTATTCACTAGATCTCGGGGCACAGTAGGGAACTAACCTATTTCCCTGCCTGCCCTACTGGAAATGAAACTCTTTCCTTGATCTCTCAATTTAGCGTGGTTCACAAAAAAAAAGAAAATTTAAAATGAATCTGGTCTTATCAGTCTATCATGACTTTGGTTCAAAATGTTAATAAATAAGTCCCATCACATCAATGTCGGTGAAGATATGGAGCATTGGGTTTTAATAAGAAAGTAAGAGAGAGAGAGAGAGAGAGAGAGAGAGAGAGAGAGAGACGGGACATAATATTTTATTCATGTTGGGGCAGGTGGTGCAGTATACAGAATTAGAAAGGCCCCTGGCAACAGGGAGGGAGGGAAAGAGCCTCCTTATGCTTCCCCCGACCCACGACTTTAACATTTTCCTTTTAGAACACTTCTGGAACACACTTTTAGAACACCCTTTTAGTGTAAAGGGAGACTTTCAGGATGAGAGAAACGGGGAGGCAGAGATCTCTATCTTACTTCAAAACTTTAACATGAACCACCTTATGGTAAGAACAATCTCAAGGAAGTGGAACACTGTAAGTGTGTGGGACATAATCACTAGTGTGACTCCCAACAGGTTCCAATGAGGAATCCACGAGGAGACACAAAATAATATTGCTAGTACTGAGGATACTAGTGAATACTGTGTAATTTGTTTTTGATATCTTCCCCCTCCTTGCATAGTACCTGTACAACATTGATGTGAGCCCTTTAGAAAGGCCGGAGAGTCTGGGAGTGAGGTAGTCAAAGGCCATCTTCACTATTCTCCACGCTCCCATCGATAAAGGTTAATGTCCCACAGCTACATAAAACAGAGCTGACAGTAAACACAGCCTACAATGTCGTTTACTTACAATGTTGTTTACCCCTGAGATTGCTGTGGTGTATCTCTGTCTCATACGGAATGCCTGGGTGTTCTCTTTATCTTTGTAAACAGAAGGGATCTGTGGGATGCTGCTGAAAGGGAGATTTTAGGACTACCCCTCAGAATACTATCACAGTTTGAGGCACGAGCATCTGCTAGTACCCGATGGTGCACGGATGCCTGGATAAGCCTAAACACTGCAGAACAATGTGTCTGTTTCTGCATGAAGAGAGGTCATCATATTCAAAGTTGAAAAACTGTTGACTAAAGTGCCACAGGAAACTATAATTGATCAGTACAATGGCAGCATAACAACATATGATAATACAAAATACAAAAATAACCCTTTCTTTACATAAAACTGTATACACCATCACATAAAACTGTATACACCATCACATAAAACTGTATACACCATTACATAAAACGGCATACACCATTACATAAAACTGTATACACCATTACATAAAATGGTATACACCATCACATAAAACTGTATACACCATTACATAAAACTGTATACACCATTACATAAAATGGTATACAGGGTGGCAGGGTAGCCTAGTGGTTAGAGCATTGGACTAGTAACCAGAAGGTTGCAAGTTCAAACCCCCGAGCTGACAAGGTACAAATCTGTCGTTCTGCCCCTGAACAGGCAGTTAACCCACTGTTCCTAGGCCTTCATTGAAAATAAGAATTTGTTCTTAACTACTAGTTAAATAAAGGTAAAATATAGTATTACCTATGAAATGATCTGATTTCCTACATTTTCCTGCTGATAAATCTGGTCTTTGCTTGTGTTCTTATTTAGGTCTGGTGAGATCTATCTGAGACCTATCTGTCCACAACCACCATTGAAGTGTGACTGGGCAGGCAGGCATGCGTCTGTCTGGGCCAGATGATGCGTACAGGTGGCAGTAGGTTAGAATGTCTAATGCACCTTGTAATAGGCCAAATATATATATATGGGGCTTCTGCCGCTCCAGCAATGCTGCGCTCTTCGATGAGCTGTGCGAACGGTTCTTTTAGCCATCCTGCCCTGTTTGATCCATCTAAAAATAGACGGGCAGCTGGATAAGGAGGGGGGGGATGACTTTTGATTTATGCCAGGAACTCACTTGCTCAAGGATGAACATCCTGCCAGATTTCATGGTTTGGAAGCAAAAATAATTTCATGCTTTGTGAGCCGGGGAATGAATTAAACCTCATTCATGGGTTAGCGGAGAGCGGGGTGAGTCAAACTTGATTAATATCAGGACAGCAGGGAAAGGTCATTTGTAACCAATTCTGCTGACATAGAAGGTCGAACTCTGGGAAAACCGGACATGAGAAGAAGACCAAGCTCAATTAGATCCATTGGTGCAGTGGGTTGTAAACAGTGTTAATGACCCTCTAGCCAGACTGGAAAATTGAAATGTTTAGCTGGTTGAGTTGGAATGATTCTAGGTTGAAATTAGGGGACATAGTTAGGGTCAGAGGTCAAGGAACTCATCTCATCTTGACCTCCATCTAAAATCAAAGACAATGGGTCGTATACACAGATTTGCAAATGTTATCGATTTGCAGATGTTATCGAAATGAATAAATATTAGAACAAGCAATGTCATAGTCTGGAATATAAACACTGCTGAGTGTACAAAACATTAGGAACAATTTGTCGGGCATGGACTCAAGGTGTCGAAAGCGTTCCACATGGATGCTGGCCCATCTTAACTCCATTGTTTCCCACAGGTGTGTTAAGTTGTCTGGATGTACTTTGGGTGGTGGACCATTCTTGATACAGATGGAAAACGGTTGAGCGTTAAAAAAAAAACTGCAGAGTTGCAGTTCTTGACACAAACCGGTGCACCTGGCACCTACTACCATATCCCGTTCAAAGGCACTTAAATCTTTTGTCTTGCCAATTCACCCTCTGAATGGCACACACACCCAAACCATGTCTCAATTTCCTCCAGGCTTAAAAATCCTTCTATAACATGTCTCCTCTCCACATGGATTCACAGGGTCAGTCTATGTCATGGAAAGAGCAGGTGTTCTCAATGTTTTGTACACTCAGTGTATATATATATGAATTCAGAGGTTTACATACACTTAGGTTTGAGTCATTAAAGCTTGTTTTTCAACCACTCTACAAATTTCTTGTTAACAAACTATAGTTCGGGCAAGTCGGTTAGGACATCTACTTTGTGCATGATGCAAGTAATCTTTCCAACAATTGTTTACAGACAGATTATTCCACTTATAATTCACTGTATCACAATTACAGTGGGTCAGAAGTTTACGTACACTAAGTTGACTGTGCCTTTAAACAGCTTGGAAAATTCCAGAAAATTATGTCATGGCTTCAGAAGATTCTGATAGGCTAATTGACATCATTTGAGTCAATTGGAGCTGTACCTGTGGATATATTTCAAGGCCTACCGTCTGGTTCATCCTTGGGAGCAATTTCCAAACGCCTGAAGGTACCACGTTCTTCTGTACAAACAATAGTACGCAAGTATAAACACCATGGGACCACACAGCTGTCATACCGCTCAGGAAGGAGATGCATTTTGTCTCCTAGAGATGAACATACTTTGTTGCGAAAAGTGCAAATCAATCCCAGAACAACAGCAAAGGACCTTATGAAGATGCTGGAGGAAACAGGTACAAAAGTATCTATATCCACATGAGTCCTATATCGACATACCGTAACCTGAAAGGCCACTCAGCAAGGAAGAAGCCACTGCTCCAAAACTGCCATTAAAAAAGCACATGGGGACAAATGTCATACTTTTTGGAGTATGTCCTCTGGTCTGATGAAACAAAAATAGAACTGTTTGACCCCAAGCATACTTCCAAAGTTGTGGCAAAATGGCTTAAGGACAACAAAGTCAAGGTATTGGAGTGGCCATCATAAAGCCTTGACCTCAATCCTATAGAAAATGTGTGGGCAGAACTGAAAAAGCGTGTGTGAGCAAGAAGGCCTACAAACCTGACTCAGTTACACCAGCTCTGTCAGGAGGAATGGTCCAAAATTCACCCAACTTATTGTGGGAAGCTTGTGGAAGGCTACCCGAAACGATTGACCCAAGTTAAACAATATAAAAGCAATGTTACTAAATATTAATTGAGTTTATGTAAACTTCTGACCCACTGGGAATGTGATGAAAGAAATAAAAGCTGAAATAAATCATTCTCTCTACTATTATTCTGACATTTCACATTCTTAAAATAAAGTGGTGATCCTAACTGACCTAAAACAGGGAATTATTACTAGGATTAAATGTCAAGAATGGTTGAAAACTGAGTTTAAATGTATTTGGCTAAGGTGTATGTAAACTTCTGACTTCAACTATATATATTTGTTTACTTTGAAGAATCTCAAATATAATATTTATTTTGATTTGTTTGACACCTTTTTGGCTACTATATGATTCCATATGTGCTTCACTATTATTCTACAACGTAGAAAAGAGTCAAATAAAGAAAAACCCTTGAATGAGTAGGTGTGTCCAGACTTTTGACTGGTACTATATATTGACAGTATAATGGTGTGTTTAGACAGTATGGACAGTATATGAATAGAAAAGTATGTACAGCAGTGGATGATCCTCAGAGGAGGAAGGGGAGGACCATCCTCCTCAGTGATTTTTGAAAAAATCTAAAATGTAAAATACTTTGAAAGTGATCCCTTTGGAAATAATACTATATGAAATATATTCATGTCACCAAATAATTTATTAAAACACACTGTCTTGCAATTAAGATTTGCAGTAGCTTCAACATCACTCTACACTCTGTAGTGTAGCACCATGGTGTAGCCGAAGGACAGATAGGTTCCATCCTCCTCTGGGTACATTGCCTAGGAGGCTCATGATTCTCACCCTCTTCCATAGACTTGAACAATAATTATGATAACTTCTGGAGGATGTCCTCCAACCTATCAGAGCTCTTGTGGCATGAACTAACATGTCGTCCGCCCAATCAAAGGATCAGAAAATGAATATAGAACTGAAAGCATAAGTTACAGCTAGCTAGCACTGCAATGCATAAAATGTGGTGTGCAGTTGGAGGAGAAAGACAATAGTTGAACAGATTTAAACAAATTAATTTCATCCAAATTGAAGGAGAAGCAAGAGAGCTATAGAGAGAGAGGGATTTTTTCACGTTGATTCACATTCAGTTTCACTTACTTAACTAGCATATGCCGCTATCTAGTTTAGCCTTCTGAAACACTCTGCTCAAACAGAGGGATGCGGGTGTAAATGCTAAACTTCTTACTGACTGTACACTGTAACGTTACTGTATGATTGTAGCGGGTTTATTAACATGTTAGTTCTATTAGCTACGTTGACTATGATGTTACTTTAGCTAATACGGTGACAACTATGTAGGTTGTGTGTAGCGGTTATGATATGGTTTGGCTTGGAAAGGTTTTTTAACCTGGTCACATACAGCTGATGTGAAGGGAAAAAGTGAGAGAAAAGGTGAGAGGAGGAGAGCGCATAGAGGCGAGAATGAATACAACATGGCTGCTATGAAAGTGATTTGTGTTTACGCGTGAGCAGGGATGTATTCCGTCTGCCGATTCTGTTGAAAAACTTCTTAAAAGGAACCAAAAAAAGGAACCAAATGAAACGTGGATAAACGTACCTGAATTTGTACAATAGAAACTCTCATTTGCAACTGTTGGACTAATGATTACACCCTAGATCAGCTAGATTCAGGCAAGAGTGTGCAAGGCAGCATTGAATGTGTCAATGTCTGTCACTTTGATTACTCAAATTTCTCTTGACACTTCGCACCTACATTGTAAACTTTCGTTCATAGGCTATTTTGTAGCAACCTCAAATTGTATTTGTCACATACACATGGTTAGCAGATGTTAGTGCGAGTGTATGATGGGTATTTGGAAAATGTGAGTATCATGTAGTAGCCTAAACCTATCGCTGTTACATTGAACTGGATGAATGGAATATGAATGACAGTCATCTAATATCCTGTAATGTAAAAAAGGCCTTGCTCATAAAGAAAAATCATCCTCCCTCATCTTAAACGGTACCGACCGCCACTGGTGTACAGCAGTACTTATATAGAATGAGCCTTGTTTAGAATACAGTATATACATATAAAGACAGTATAAAAACATGATGTAAACATGACTATATACATAGGGCAGCAGTCTCTAAGGTACAGGTAGTGTACCGGGTGGTAGCCGCTTATTAACAGTGACTAATGTTCAAAACAAAATCAAATCAAATCACATGCTCCAAATACAATAGGTGTAGATCTTACAGTAAAATGCTTACTTACAAGCCCTAACCAACAATGCAGTTTGAAAAATATATATATATATATATATTTAAAAAAAAGAAGAAGTAAAAGTTAGAAATAATTAAAGAGCAGCAGTAAAATAACATAGCGAGGCTATATACAGAGGGTACCGGTACAGAGTCAATGTGTGGGGGCACCGGTTAGTTAATTATTGAGATAATATGTACATGTAGGTAGAGTTATTAAAGTGACTATGCATAGATAATAACATAGAGTAGCAACAGTGTAAAATAGAGGGGAGGGGGTCAAATAGTCATTTGATTAGAAGTTCAGGAGTCTTATGGCTTGGGGGTAGAAGCTGTTTAGAAGCCTCTTGGACCTAGACTTGGCGCTCCGGTACCACTTGCCATGCTGTAGCAGAGAGGGCAGAGTACTGGGTGGAGGCCGGCCAGTGATTACTGTTTAACAGTCTGATGGTCTGGTGATTAAAGCTGTTCATCAGTCCAGCGTGTGTGCACCTGTACTGTCTCCGCCTTCTAGATGGTAGCCCCTTTGCTCGGTATCTATGGGGATCTTGGCCAGGTCCCAATTGTAAATGAGAACTTGTTCTCAACTTGCCTACCTGGTTAAATAAAATAAAGGTGGAAAAAAAATGTTTCATGTTGATAGTTAGGAGCTTTCATCACTCACCTCTCTACATATCAAAGCATCGCAGGGTGTAGAAAAAATATGCTGTCATCACCCATGAGCCTTTGTTACATGAGAGTAGGCTACAACATGGATAAAATACCTTAAGTTCATAGGAATTTGGGCTGAACTGAATTCAAAGGCTGTGACTGAATACAAAGGCTGTGACTGAATACAAAGGCTGTGACTGAATACAAAGGCTGTGACTGAATACAAAGGCTGTGTGATCCTTGAGTTTTGCTTTGGTGCTTTGAGACGTCGTCCAGACTATGTCCTTTGAAGACGTCTACTGGGGGCAGTTGGATGAGTATTTTTTCTCAGTTTGAGATATCAAGGTTATACATTAATAGACACTGTCCCTCTGTTTGGAATCTCAACAGGCTGCATGATTCATAATCACAATCTCTAAACGGCGCTAAATGTTCACTCCGACCCAAAATAGTCAAGTCACCCAAGGGGACTTCTTCTCATGCCTGAAAAAGGAGGGCTACTCAGAGAGGGCTGAAATAGTTCAACTTTGGTGTGTCACAGATTTGTCCACCTTGTTATCTGCTAATGGGAAGCCTAATTGGTCCCACCTGTTTGTCCTCTGCCTGGTCTCCTCCTCAGAACACTGCATAGCCATAGATATATTATTCTCTCACCAAACAACTATTAGCCCATTAGTTAGCCTGATTAGCTAGTCTACTTCTCAAAGCAGCATGTAAAACCATTCCAAACGGACTAGCCAGATGGTTTACTGTGGCTATGACCAGGTTACCTTCATCATGAGGTAAGAACACTCCTGTAACCACTACCTTTCTAACTACACTGCTCCCTCTACTGTAAGTGTGAATTGTTTTGTATTTATAGTTTAGCATCCATTAGAACAGCACATGGTACAGTTAGCTGACTGTAGATTCAGCTAAGATGGGAAAGAGTGAAGTAGCAACATAGTATTAGCTCTCTGGAAATGTGGTGTATAAAGAGAAATCCTTAAGTGCTGTCAGAGGCCCAAGGCGGGCACCCATCCAGCCAGCACTCTCTCCCTACACAGCAATCAATTCACACATTTGACATTTATGGCCACACGAACCTTCCCCATTTAATACCGTCTTAAATAGCATAACCATGCTTTCAGAAACAGCAGCGACCAATTCATGCACTTTTTAAAAAAAATATAAAAATATAGCTTTTGTCTCTCTGTTTCAGGACCATTTAGGAAGTGAAATGTTTTTCTCTCCTCAGTTCCAGAGCTAATTTAAGGCAACCTTCTGTTCTCTCTGGGAGGTGCCTCCTTCCCCTTCCTACATTCCTCTCTCCCCCTCTATCTCCCCTCCTTTCCCCCTCTCTCCCCTCCTCCCCCTCTCCCCTTCTCTACTATCCCTTCCTCTCTCCCCTTCTCCCTTTCTCCCATTCCCCCCCCTCTCCCCTCCTCTGCCCCTCTCTCCATTCCTCTCTCCCTTCTCTCCCCCCCAGGTCCCTAGGTGAAATAATGGGCAGGATCGTTCCCACCCCAAATTTGTCAGTAGTTAACCCAAAATAAAGGAAGCGATAGCAATTAATTAGATTCATCAAAAATGCAAATGAATGATCATAATCCATTTCGACATGACCTCCTTTTTTTTGTCTCACATCACCAACACAATTAAAACAGAAGTAGAAGGATTATCAGACAGCAAAGCCACATGAGCAACTTCCTACATGAGGGAGCTAACATTAACTCCACAATGCCTCCCTGTCAATTATTCATAAGAAAGAAACAAGCAATGCAACTCACTTTGTTGTGTACTGCATTCTCCCTGGAAAGATTCTCTATCTGGGAAACGGATCTAATATTGTAAAACTATGCACAGCACAAAAGCACATTGATTCAATCAGCATGATCGGTTCTGATTTAATTATTCCCAACAACTTTTGGTGTAAGCAAACTTGTATGGAAATTATGCTATGGCTGTGCACTAGTGTTTCTTCTGTGAGGGATGTAACTTGATTGTGACACTGTGTCTGTGTGGGAGCACAGCCGTACCTGTTCCAAGGTGAAGGATGTACAGATGTAGGATCTTAATTTGAACACCCTGTAGCATGAGAACTTTCCTGCAATGCAGAAGAATTCAAAGTTGTTGTGTATTTGTGACCAGTTTCAGGAAGCTAGGCATATGTCGCAAATCACTACTTCACAGGTGAAGCATTTGAATGTAATTTTTATATATATATTTTTTTTTTGCGTTTTTGGCAGAAATGCCTTCTGGAACGTGTGAACTTTCATGTGCCTTAATAACAAACTTGTATGCCATCTGTAAATACAAATACAATTGTTAAATTACGAGCCTAGTTGGTTGAGCCACGGAAAGAGACAGGATTCTTCCCTCCTAGCCATGATTGGCTGAGATAATGGATGGGCAGGATCACTCGAGAGATGAGTTCGGATTGGTCTGTCATGTAGCACGCATCTGTCTATAACATGAGATACTCAGTATGTGTAGATAATCCTTGCTACCAAGGCTTTTCTGAAAGATATAACATTAGCTATGGAAAACTGTAAATGTGTTGCTACTGCTCTCAACAACATTGCTGCCCTGAATTTAGCAGGTGCTATCGACAAATATTTAGTGGGAAAAGGTTGTGATAGACTACTTTCTGCACATGGTGTGAACCAGAGTGACTTGATTGAATGGGCCAAACAAGCTGTAGCTACAAACAAAACGGAAAAGACACAGGATGTCTTTCACCGTGAAGCGCTCACCCATGTAAGGGGGTGTAATTTTCAAATATTATACGTTTCTAAATTTTTCAGAATGTTGTTTTCAATTCAAGTTAAAGAGTACTGTTAGCTAGATAGTGAACATTAGCTTGCTGGCTCGCTAGCTAACGTTAGGTGTATGATCTGTATAGTAATATTATTCAAATCTCAGAGCCATTTGTATTGCTAGTTATTGCCTAATGTTAGCTAGCTAACATTGAACCTAGTTGGTTAGATTTAGCTACCTGCAGATTCATACTGCAGTATTTCATGCATGGTGGCTAGCTATGACAATCCGTTTGTACTGTATGGGTTGAGATGATGGTTCGTTGTTTAGCTAGCTAGCTACATGTCTAAACCAAAGACTCCACTTCACCAGATGATTACATGACCCATCAAGTTAGCCAGGTGTGTCTGGGGGTGATTACGGCCATATATTGTATTAGCTAGATGTGGCTGGTGGATGGTTAAAGCATTTCTTTCACATGACCCATCAATATAGACAAGTGTGTCTGGATAAGCATCATCTAATAATTATTAAATATTTATACAACATTTTTATCTGGGGATACAAGTTTGTCATCTTTCAAAGCAGAATTACTTCCCCATTGTTTATCAACTGCAGTGCATGATATACAATGTTGAGTTGCTACTTTATTCCAACGGAAAAAATCACAATTTAAAATGTTGCAACATGACACCGAATCGAGGAGGTTTTAAAAGGCTTCTGAAGTTTGTAATTTACACTTTAAAATGTCCTGATTGATTTCCCCTTACAAAAATGGATCAACCCCTACATACATTTCCATGAATTATCATATTTCCTGTTGCTAGAGGATGATTTTTCTGATGTAGCAAACTGTCTCAAATGAAGATCCTACATTTGAGTGGCAGAACACAAGCTGATTGTTAGGCCTACCCAGCTCTTCTAACATCCTGAAATCTCTCTGGAAATTATGGTTTGTGAAAAGCCTCCCACATCCTCTGTTTCAATGAACATGTTATTTGCCAATCAGCATGGCCATGACTATGAGCTGGGAGGCGAGTTGGGAGCAGCCATTATGCTCCTGAGGAGAGTGGGTCAGCTAAGGCACCGCTTAGGTGTATGCTAAGCTGTTTAGAATCTGCAGAGAGGCGCTTCCTGCTGAGCAGGTCAGGAGCAATGTTTTTCCTGTCTCTTTTTTCTAAGTTCTTCTACAGGGATTTCATCAACCCAGACGGAGGGATAAAAAACAATGCAGGAGGAGGAGAGAGTCCCTACTGCTGTGATGGAGGGAATAAAAGAGGGGTATCTGGAAAAAGAGAGGGGGAAAACTGTCATCGGGGGGACCAGATAAAGGCTTGTCAAGAGGAGTCCTTGAAGATTCTATTGTCTTTCATGGTAGCTGTCCATGGTTCTGAAACAACTAAATAAACCTACCTCACCAAAGAAACCACACTATTTACTCTCCAAGGAAACCACACTATCTATTTATATCAAACAGAATTCAAGCTAGAGTCTGGAATATTGTAACATTATCCTATAAAAAGGGAAGCATCTGTGGTTTGATTGGAGCTATCCATTGCATGTCTCAGAGTTATTAAAAAAAAATCATGTAGTAGAAATGAAAGACTTCAATAACAGCATTCAGGCATCCATTCACACGTTATCAACGCCTATGGTGACAGGATATGTTCTGGGGTTGCAATCAATCCTGTCATAGTTCAGTTTGTTTGATTTCTTTTCTGTTCCACCCATTTCAATATCAGGTTGTGAAATATGCTTCTTGAATTATGCAGCCTCGGCAGTCAGATCATTTGCATTTAGGCAGCATCTCAGCTGAAACTAAAATTAGCCATAGCAAAGAGGCCTGGAAAGCTAGCAGCTAATTGCATCACTGCTGCAAGAAGGAGTGATGATGCTGCTGCAGAGAGAGAGAGAGAGAGTGGAGGGGGAGTAAGAGGAAGAGAGCGAGAGAGAGAGAGAGAGAGGGGGAGATGGAGGGAGAGAGAGAACGAGAGTGGGGAGAGAGAGAGGAGAGGGGGAGAGAGAGAGCGAGGGAGAGAGAAAGTATTTTCCCAGCTTCTCTGTGTGATTTATGTAAATGAATTAGATGTTTTGTCACAGGAAACCTTCTCCTCCTTCCAGAGTCAGTCAGGTGATCAGTTAGCACCAAGTCTCTCAACCGTGAGGCGGATCAACGGATCAGCTAACTTCGATTATTCTCACCGGTTCTCTCCTGCAAAGACCAGAGTAGAGATCTAATTATTTCCATGAATGTAACGTGTCAAGTCATGACCATGTCTGCCACGCCACCACCTCGGGACTGGAGGTCCTGACGACAATAGATCACATGAGACTTGACTAGAATCACGAGATAGGCCTTAGGCGTGATGTACTGTAGGGAATCTTAATGCCAATTTAAATTGCCCTGGGATATTTGAATGGACATCAATAGAATGGTGTGTGTGTGTGTGTGTGTGTGTGTGTGTGTGTGTGTGTGTGTGTGTGTGTGTGTGTGTGTGTGTGTGTGTGTGTGTGTGTGTGTGTGTGTGTGTGTGTGTGTGTGTGTGTGTGTGTGTGTGTGTGTGTGTGTGTGTGTGTGTGTGTGTGTGTCTGGCCCTCCTCCGTCTGCCTTGAGTTATTTCCCCCCTTGTCCAGTAAAGACTTTATTTTTTATAACTGCCTACATGTCAATGTGTCAAGGAACAGCAACCTTGGGGAAAGTAGGCAATCTTAGTGGGTATTGTCCTTTCGCTCCCTGCAGGCGCTTTCCACATCTGCCTGGTGCCCTTAGGGTCAGAGACTAAGACTCACTCTCACCATCTATTTTAGAAAAATCCGGTTGGATGTTTTTCCACACACAGTACTGCAGTCTGCAGTACTGTAAATTGAGCAAGTTATGGGGTTTGGAAATGGGAGTAAAATGACTTTATAATAACTATTGACGTGCCTATAATTCAAAAGACCTATTGTGATGTTTGATACTATATTGAGTTCCCCAAGAATCTTCCACAATATAACCCTGATAGAACCAGTTTGTAGCGGTTGAATGCAGGTAATAAAACCAACAGAATCCACATGTTTTGATTGGCCTGCCATCCTTATCCCTCTAACAAAACAGCGACCAATTTAGAGTGCTGTCTTGCTGTTTGACTGCTTGTCATGGATGTTATTTTCCATCACTTTTTTTTAATTAGATCCAAATTGGAACCAAATCATCAAATAGTGTATGACTGGCAGCTAAGTCCGTGTACTGTCACTAGTCTTCTTGAATACAAACCTGTCCTTTGTTTGTCTAAATATAGACTCTGATGTGTTGTAGCGGATCACAATGTGAAGATGATTATTTTCAGAAAGAGAATTCTGTACTGCCTAAGATGTGTAATGGAAGACAGGTGACAACTAACGGATATACTGTAGAATTTACCAATAGTGCCTGGCACAAGAACAGTAACAATTGAACGGTGTCCATCTATAAGGGACTAAGCAAACCTGCAAACTCTCCTCTTATTCATAATCATTACTCTCCTTTGATAGATGTCCACCAGAATCAGAGACATTGCGTTAAGCCATTTTCCCCCAAGACAATGGCTCTCCCCCTGTCTGACATAAAACATTGAGGAGATGGATTTGGGTAATGGCCCAGCAACAGCCTGGTTGTCAAGCTGCTTCACACCACTGAGAGCAGGGAATACCCCAACCAGGCACCAGGCCTGGACCAGAACCACGGGGCTGTACCTCCCTGGGCTTGCTCAGCACCATATCACACCTCAATGGTGGATGACCAGGGGTCAAAGTTGAAGGCAGAGGAACACGTAAGACTGATGATTGATGATTTCCATGGCCTCATAGCAGAGCTGGAGCCCTACTCAGGAAGGTGACAGAGTGTGGAGAGACTTCAGAAGAGAGTGTCGACTAAAGGGCCAGGAGTTCATCGGTTTCTTGGCAAATGCTAGTCGGTCTAGCTCTAGAACTGTCAGTATATAATGTATAGTAGTAGACCCAGAGATGGACATCGAAGAGGCAAACAGTTTATTTTGTACATGTAGAATGTACATATTCTGGTATATATGATTATGTTTTCTTATTAAGTCAAGAGCATGAAAGCTGCCACGTTCATAAAGACATTGTCCTGATGGATGATAAAATATCCGACATTGTCCTTTCATCTTTAAACATCAGTCTGCCATGTGAGGTTAAATGAATTTCTTCATGTCTCGCGGCTATCTACTGAGGTGTGTTCCATCACCTCATTGCTCTTCTTTTTGTTTTAAGCTAGCCCAGCATTCTTCAGTGTGTGTGTGTGTGTGTGTGTGTGTTTGTGTTTGTATTTGACATATGTATTTCTCTGTGAATGTGCGTGCCTGCATGCTTGTGTGTCTATTATTGAGTTCTCTCTCTATATGCTCTCTATGAACTCTGCCCAGGAGATGTTTTGCAGTCAGTCCTTATTCTGGGGGAGAATGAGTGCAATTACAGGATCTGTCCATCAGTTGGCCTGCCCATTTTCTGGGGCTTGTGTTGTTGCAGCCAATCACAGTGACAGTCAGAGTGGATTTGTCTATCCCAAGTTGGCGTGATTGATCAACCGGCTTGTGACCAGACCATCTTCCACCCTGTGTGTGTGCGTGTGTGTGTGTGTGTGTGTGTGTGTGTGTGTGTGTGTGTGTGTGTGTGTGTGTGTGTGTGTGTGTGTGTGTGTGTGTGTGTGTGTGTGTGTGTGTGTGTGTGTGTGTGTGTGTGTGTGTGTGTGTGTGTGTGTGTGTGCGTGTATATTGACAGCGAGGGTCACCACCAAAGCTACAATAAGTTTCTCTCGCACCAAAGGGCTGTTTCTCTCCATTGAACTGTGAAGTGCAGCAATTTATTTTTACTGTGGGGTCTCCTTCTCCACACTGCTCTAGCATTCTGTGGATGTTTTTATAATGACTATAGTAAATGCAAAGTGTGCTGTCATGTTGTGGCTGGGGATATCACAGACAGTTATTTGCAAACCATTAAATATAATTTCAATGTACTGTGATATAACTTATTTATCTCTGTGCCCTTTTCTTTGAGGACTAGCTACCATTATTTGTATAGTTTCCCTTTTCGTTTCCTCTGAGAGTTGAAAGTTTGAGTTTGTGATGTGGTTTTACTGCCGAACAGAGACCCAGCATTATCAAATCAATAGCCGCTGAGAAACAACATCTCACCCGAGACAACTGCATTCATCAAGTAAAAGCAGTCTATTACTCTTCAGAGAGAGACAGAGAAAGAGAGAGAGTCAGAGTGAGAGAGAGATGGCTTTATTACAGTTTTCCCCAATTGTTTGTTTACATACTACAACTGGCCCTTGGGGCACAATGACCCAAACCCAACTCATTTAGCAGAACCATACAGAAAATCTGCAATACTACTGGCACATGTTTTGTTTTACACTTTACGCTGCTTTGCAGTTCTATAACAAACATTTGGCAAAACACAACACGCAATTCCTTTGACACAACCTCCACAACTAAAATATATTGCGTGAAAATGAAAAGCAACAAAAGCAACAATTGGTCAATTACCGATTGATCACTTTCACCCTTTAAATGTGCAAACGCTAATTGCATAAATGTTCACTTTGCAATCAGACCTTTGGTATGGATAAAAAGGCCACAGGTTAGTACTCCTGTGTTTGGAGAACAATGGAAGCAAACTTGGTGGAGGTGGGGGTAGAGGTTGGGGTGGAGGTGGGGGTAGAGGTGGAGGTGGAGGTGGGGGTGGAGGTGGGGGTAGAGGTGGGGGTGGAGGTGGGGGTAGAGGTGGGGGTGGTGGTAGAGGTGGAGGTGAGGGTGGGCGTAGAGGTGGGGGTGGAGGTGGGGGTAGAGGTGGTGGGGGTAGAGGTGGAGGTGGAGGTGGGGGTGGAGGTGGGGGTAGAGGTGGGGGTGGAGGTGGGGGTGGAGGTGGGGGTAGAGGTGGGGGTGGAGGAGGGGGGTAGAGGTGGGGGTAGAGGTGGGGGTGGAGGTGGGGGTGGAGGTGGGGGTGGAGGTAGAGGTGGAGGTGGTTGTAGAGGTGGAGTTAGAGGTAGAGGTGGTGATGGAGGAAGACCTAGAACAAGGAGAGTAATCTCTGATTAAATTCGCGTGACTGTGGTGGACCATGTGGTCAACCATGGTTTGACCTTGAGAGAGGCTGGGCAGAGAGTGCAGCCCAATCTGAGCCGCTTCATCGTAGCATCCATCATCCAGACATTCAGAAATGAGAATAGGTTTGTACTGCAGACATTGGACCTCTGTACTACTTTAACTACTTGACACAACATAAACATGTACATCATAAAGCACAGTAAAGACGGTAGATTCCAATACATACTGTAAGGGGAAACAAAGTAAATTGTTAATTTATTACTGTATGTATTAAATTGGAAGCTATACTACCTCATAACATGTTCATCATGGATGCTGTATTACTGTAGTGTTTACTGTACTGTATGTTATTTTGTTTTTTGTAGAACTGAAAGACGACCAAAACATATATGGTGGTAGAATGCATCTATTTACAGACAAACAGGAGGCTGCCATTGGGCAAATCGTAGTTGAAAAATAATGCCATAAGACTGTGGGGAAATCTAACAACATATTATTTAAAACCCTGCCATCTTCCTTAACATCAGAGTGAGCTTATCAAACACAGCGTGCATCCTTAATAAACACCATCTCCGGATGAAGCAAATCTACAGTTCCATTTGAAAGGAAATCCCAAAAAGGGAAGGATAAACACTCTTGAAACATTAGAGACTCATTGATGTAGCCAGTGTAGCCTTTACTCTACAGCAATTGCAGTATTTACTGTAATTTCAGAGAACCATCCCCCAGGAACTCATATTATGAGATGAGGCTGGATTCAATTTAGCGAAGACGAGGAGGAGAGGAAGGAACATCATTGGTCAATGTGCCATCATTGAGGTACCTGGTCAGCACGGGGGAAACGTCACAATATGCTCAGCTATGAGCCACAATGTGGTCCTCCAACGCCATGCCACTATTGGACCATACAACACTACCATCTCCTTAATTTCCTGAACACCTTACATGGCAGTATGGTGGTGGAAGGTGTATGATCGCAAACCCCATGAACGTATGGCGCTTCTCCAGGCAATGGAGGAGGCCTGTGGTGACAATTCAGCAGAGTTCTGTCAAGGGTGGATGCATCATGCCAGAAGATATTTTCTCTGCTGTCTTGCCAAGGAGAATATCGCCTGTGATGTTGATGAAAGCTGTGGCCGGACCAAAACAACAGACATGACTGATATTGTTTTCACAATGGAGAATTTGTTTCTTGACTTAAGATTTAGATTCTACTGTATTTTGACAGTTTCTTTATTTATTACGTACAATTGAGCTAACAGTACAAATAGACCTATTTTTCTTCCTTTGCATATGCAAAATGGCGCTGAAGGGGATGGCTGACGTTTTACGGGCTCCTAACCAACTGTGTATTTTGTTAGTTTTTTTGCGTTGTTTGTAACTTATTTTTTAAACTAACGTTGTACATAATGTTGCTGCTACCATCACTTATGTCCAAAAATAACTTCTGGACATCAGAACAGCAATTACTCACCTCGAACTGGACAACTATTTCTTCTTTAATGAGTCCGACGTGAAGGATGTACTGCTTTCTCGGGAACTGGTCCATATCCCTGTCATTTGCCTGAGGAAAAGACAGAGAAAAAGGGGGCGGAGGTCGGGCTGCCATCTGAGAATTCGTAGGAGAGTGAGTAAACCTCGTCTACCCTCTGTTCTATTAGCCAACGTGCAATCACTGGAATATAAAGTGGATAATCTACGATCAAGACTATCCTACCAACTAGAGGTTAAAAACTGTAATATCTTATGTTTCACCGAGTTGTGGCTGAACGACGACACATCAGCAGGACAGAGAAGCTTGTCACGCCCTGACCTTAGAGAGCCTTTTTTATTCTCTATTTGGTTAGGTCAGGGTGTGACTTGGGTGGGCAAATCTATGTTTCTATTTCTTTGTTGGCATAATATTGTTCCCAATCAGAGGCAGCTGTTTATTGTTATCTCTGATTGGGGATCATACTTAGGCAGCCCTTTTTCCCACCTTAAGTTGTGGGATCTTGTTTTTGTTAGTTGCTGTGTTAGCGATACAATACTTTACGTGTCGTTTATCTTTCTTGTTTTTTTGGTGTTCATTTAATAAATTCAAAATGTAGGCCTACAACGCTGCACCTTGGTCTAATTCCAACAACGAGCGTAACAAAGCTAGTCTGGTAAGATGAGGGGCAGGGGTGTGTGTCTATTTGTCAATAACAGCTGGTGCGCAATGTCTAATATTAAAGAAGTCTCGCGGTATTGCTCACCTGAGGTGGAGTACGTTATGATAAGCTGTAGACCACACTATCTACCAAGAGAGCTTTCATCTAAATTATTCGTAGCTGTCTAATTACCACCACAACCAATGCTGGCACTAAGACCGCACTCATCAAGCTGTATAAGGCCATAAGCAAATAAGAAAATGCTCATCCAGAAGCGGTGGTCCTAGTGGCCGGGGACTTAATTAGGGCTAGGTGTCCCATCAGCGGCATTGCCCGATTTTATAATAGGCTTTACATCGAGAGCATGCCATGCGATTGTTTCAGGTCGGCGCCCACCATCAACATATTTTTCAACCAGCACAGACTTCATATAATCACAAATAGCGATTAAATAATCACTTTTTGAAAATCTTCCTCTGATTTGCAATCCCAAGGGTCCCAGCTACAACATGCATGGTCGTTTTGTTAGATAAAATCCTTCTTTATATCCAAAAAAGTCTGGTTAGTTGGCCCCATTGATTTGAGTTCAACATGCAGACAAAGGAATCCAAAAAGCTAATGCTAAACTTTGTTAAAACAAGTCAAACAATGTTTCTATTTAATCCTCAGGTACCCTAAAATGTAATTAAACTATAATATTTAATACGGAAAGAAGTATGTTCAATAGAAAAGTAAAATTAGCAAGTGCGCTCACAGACTGATTTCCAACTGTGACTCCCTGTACCAAAATTCTAAATTCTTCCTCGTTTTGGAAGAAACAAGCCTGAAACCTTGAGGAAAGATCTAGTGGAAGCCATAGGAATTGCAATCTTGGAGCTGGAATCGCAAAGGACCCATAGCCTTCCATTGTAAGAGCATGGGATCTCAATACATATATATTTCTGGTTGGTTTTTCTTTAAATGTTCTCCTACCATTTTAATTGTGTTATAGTCTCATACATGATTTTAACATTTCTACAAACTTCAAAGTGTTCTCTATCCAATGTTACCAATTATTTGCATATCCTGGCTTCTGGGCCTGAGTAACAGGCAGTTTACTTAGGACACATCAGTCAGGTGAAATTCTGAAAAAAGGACCCTAGCCCTAAGAAGTTTTAAATGCTGGCAAACTTAAATCTATTTGACCTAATTTCTACCAGCATGTCACGTGCAACCAGTGAAAAAAAAGACCACCTGTCCTCCACACAAAGAGGCACATACAAAGCTCTTCCTCGCCCGCCATTTGGCAAATCTGACCATAATTCTATCCTCCTGATTCCTGCTTACAAGCAAAAACTAAAGCAGGAAGTAGCAGTGACTCGCTCAATATGGAAGTGGTCAAAAGATGCGGATGCTATGCTACAGGACTGTTTTGCTAGTACAGACTGGAATATGTTCCCGGGATTCATCCAATGTTATTGAGGAGTATATCACCTCAATCATCGGCTTCATCAATAAGTGCATCGACGATGTCATCCCCACAGTGACCATATGTACATACCCCAACCAGGATTACAGGCAACATCCACATCGAGCTAAAGGCTAGAGCTGCCACTTTTAAGGAGCAGGACACTAACCTGGAAGCTTATAAGAAATCCCACTATGCCCTCAGACGAACCATCAAAAGGCAAAGCGTCAATACAGGATTAAGATTGAATACCACTACACCGGCTCTGACGCTTGTTGGATGTGGCAGGGCTTGAAAACTATTACGGACTACAAAGGGAAACCCAGCCGCGAGCTGCCCAGTGACGAACCTACCAGACGAGCTAAATGATTACCGCCCCATAGTAGTCACGTCGGTAGCCATGAAGTGCTTTGAAAGGCTGGTCATGGATCACATCAACAGCATCATCCCGGATACCCTAGACCCACTCCAATTCGCATATGGCCCCAACAGATCCACAGACGCAATCTCAATCGCACTCCACACTGCCCTTTCCCACCTGGATAAAAGGAACACCAATGTGAGAATATTGTTCATTGACTACAGCTCAACGTTCAATGCCCTAGTGCTCACAAAGCTCATCACTAAGGCCCCTGGGACTAAACACCTCCCTCTGCAACTGGATCCTGGACTTCCTGACAGGCCACCCCTAGGTGGTAAGGGTAGGCAACAACACATCTGCCACACTGATCCTCAACCCTGGGGCCCCTCGGGATGCGTACTTAGTCCCCTCCTGTACTCCCTGTTCACCCACAACTGCGTGGCCAAACACGACTGCAACAACTTCATTCCGATTGCTGACGACACAACAATGGTAGGCCTGATTACCGACAACGATGAGACAGCCTATGGTGAGGAGGTCAGAGACCTGGTAGTGTGGTGCCAGGACAACAACCTCTCCCTCAATGTGAGTAAGACAAAGAGGCTGATCGTGGACTACAGGAAAAGGCAGGCCGAACAGGCCCTCATTAATATCTACGGGCTGTAGAGGAGCGAGTCGTTTGAAGTTCCTTGGCGTCCACGTCACCAACGAACTATCATGGTCCAAACACACCAAGATAGTCGTGAAGAGGGCACGATTATCCTTTTCCCACTCAGGAAACTGAAAAGATTTGCTATGGTTCCCCAGTTCCTCAAAGTCCTACACCTGCACCATCGAGAGCATCCTGACCGGTTGCATCACCGCCTGGTATGGCAACTGCTCGGCGTCTGACCGTAAGGCGCTACAGAGGGTAGTGCATATGGCCCAGTACATCACTGGGGCAAAGCTTCCTGTCATCCAGGATCTATAAACTAGGCGGTGTCAAAGGAAAGCCCAAAAAATTGTCAACGACTCCAGTCACCCATGTCAAAGACTGTTCTCTCTAGGACCATAAGGCTCCTTAACAGCTTCTACCCTCAAGCCATAAGACTGCTGAACAATTAATCAACTGGCCACCTGGACTATTTACATTGACACCGCTCTCACCTCATTTGTTTTTACACTGCTGCTACTCGCAGTTTATTATCAATGCATAGTCACTTTACCCTTACATACATGAACAAATTACCTCGACTTACTTGTACCCCCGCAACATTGACTCTGTACCGATACCCCCTGTATATAGCCTCGTTATTTTATTGTGCTGCTTTTTTATACATTTTTACTTTGGTTAATTTGGTAAATATTTCCTTAACTCTTTCTTGAACTACATTGTTTGTTAAGGGCTTGTAAGTAAGCATTTCACGGCAAGATCTACACCTGTTTTAATGCTGCGCATGTGACAAATAAAGTTGGATTTGATTTTAAATATATTTACTGTATGTTTGCATTTTTATTTCCGTAAGACCAACAGTTATTTGCTTGACAATTACAGGCTGACAAAATGTTGTGACCGTCACAGCCCTATGAGTGTCTCAATTGTTTGCAGAGTTTCATTCCGAGAAGGAGTACATGATTTTGATTGCTGTGTTTCATTTTGCAAGATGTCTGTGGGGTTTGGGGAAACTGTTTTGTGTTTCGAGTTTCGAGTACCTGAGATGTAGTTTCAGCAAAAGTGTGTTAACAATTGGGAAAAACTGCAATGACCAGGAGGGACAGTTCTAATTGCACCAGATATCATCACTCCACATTATGTGGTGGAAGCGTTACCTGCTGCAGTCCCCACACAATAAAGGTCATTGTGGGACTGAAACCACTCTCATCTCTCTCTGTGGTATTTCAATATGAGAGAGGAATCTCAACCATTAACTGCCCCCTCCCTTTCCATACCTGAGCCCTGTACTACTTACGTGGTTTGAGGAGTTAGCATGTAACTTCCACTCGGGATAACCGGTACCGTGAAAGTGACTCACCTTTTAGAGAGGCGCATTTCCAAGGCTACAAATCTGGCAGAACTAACCTGCTCCCAGTCAGGCTACCTCAGCACTACCTCCCTTTATCCTGAATGAAATGTCTGAGCTGCGAGTTAAGGACTGGGGAAAACAGATTCCCTCCGTCTCGCAAAGATTGCATCATCATCCCCTTTATTTGTGGTAGATGACTGATTATATATTTTATTAATCAAACTGTTTTTTTTTGTGTGTTAAAAAATTGTCATGTTAAAATATATCACATTACAGATTTAGTCATGTCAGAATGCATTTGAAACTTGTGCATGATTTAATCTAATTATTATATCAATAAGAGTGGGAAAAAAAGGTGCTTGTGCATTGATAAGCACACCAAAGACGGCATCAACGATAAGTAATAAAATGAAGACGACACTTCAATAAGCCTATCTCACACCATAGCCTGCTGAATTTACAAGATAACTTTTCTTTCATTTTTGCACAAATGAAAAATGTGGCACTGACTCGTCCATGGATTGACGTTTCAGGGTTGTCTCAGTAAAGAGTTTGGCCTTCGACTAGCAAAGTGCGACATGCAAGTGCAGTTACAAGCCTGCTACAGTTACGAGCAATATCCACCTTCGTAGTACAGGTGAAGCCTAAGCTGAAATGTGAAGCTAACTAAAGCTGACTAGCTTTAGAAAACCCTGAGTAGCTCGAGCTTCAATCGTAGAATATCCCTTAGGTAGACATTTTGGACTGTCTGCTCTAGTTTCAGGGCTAGTTTGTGGTCTGTGGGAACGGCAGTGAGGAGTTTGTATTCTCAAGACTACGATACGCAGCGAGATCTCCTCTGTGGGTAATCTTTTGTGTGCTGACCTTGCATGAGTTCTGATGGAGCCAGATCCCGGAGATTTGCAGTACCTGGTCCGCCATTTATTTTTTCTGGCTGCCCAGAGGCACAGAGACGAATGACATCATCAAGGAGGCCTGGGAACTCCTAGAGAAGGCAGATTTAATCACGTTGTATCATTATATTTACTCAGGTCTCTGATAACTAGAAATGCTTTCTGTGTGTATTAGTATTTTGATCTGTCTTAAAAGTTATTGAATAAACAAATAATCCTGACACTGAGGAAAAAATGCCATTGCTGATAAAACATTTAATTACAAAAGTACATAAGCCATAGATATTGTATACTTGATTGTTTTGTGTAAGAGTTGTCACATAGTAATATTATTTCATAGCACAGCCTGACATACTGACATTACATCTTATTTATAAACAATTACATTTGATTAATACTTTCTTTGCTAGAGGAAATGCTGAAATATTGATGTGTTTAATTTATCAGAACAAAACTGCAGTCTGGCTAATTAAGCCATCATCCCAGGCTTAGATTGCCCCGGCTCAGAGGAAGTCTAATGGAATTTAATCTTCAAAACATTGTGAGGGGAAAAAAAACGACTGCAATTGTGTTGCTTTTATGTGATTGTTCATTGCACACAAGTCACTGTAAACGAATTAGGAGTACATCAGAGGAGAAGGCAATATGCTTCCAGTGCTCACTCTGATTGGGCCTGCAGCAGAAAAAACATTGTGCCTGGGTGTCATTTGTAATGTGTTGTATAATGTGGAACTGTGCTGGGCGTCAAGGACAACCATAATACATGTTATGACTGTAGATCTGTAGTATGACACTGAAAAATGACTAAGCCTTGTCCAGTATACAGATATAAGGATCTTATTTTGAGCACTCTTTTGTTGCCAGATGAGCTTTGTGATTTACATAAATTCACTGAAAACCTGCACTACACGGTTAGAAAAAAACCTGCACTACACGGTTATAAACAAACCTGCACTACACGGTTATAAACAAACCTGCACTACACGGTTATAAACAAACCTGCACTACACGGTTATAAACAAACCTGCACTACACGGTTATAAACAAACCTGCACTACACGGTTATAAACAAACCTGCACTACACGGTTATAAACAAACCTGCACTACACGGTTATAAACAAACCTGCACTACGCGGTTCTAAAAAAAAACTGCACTACACGGTTATATTAGCAGTACTGCACTTTTCACGGTGTCTAATTTTGGCCAACTAATAGCCTAACCACTGATCAAGCAACATTATGGACCAAATGTTAAAATCCTGTTGCTGCAGGATTATTTTGCTGTGACAATACGGGAACCTACATCTGTAGTTCCTATTTGATCCTGCTAGCGTATGACCTTTAGCCAAGGTTTTCCGCTGTCTTCCACTGTAAGTACTTGAGCCTTCAGGCCCCTCAAGTTGTCCTCTAAACCTTTTCTAAGTGTCCATTTGTGATGCAATTCAAGTACTTAAACCCTGAAAGCTCTGGATTTAGTCCACTGATGAGTCCAAGTAAATAGGAGGCTTATTGTAGAAATGGAAAGTGTTAAAAGCCCTTCTAAATAGCCTACTGTACAATATATTCATAAGTCACTCTGCCGTCATGGCTATCTCTTTTCTATTTGTAACCATACAGCACTGACTCAGGGACTACACAATACACATATGTCATATATCTATAAATGCCAAGTGTAGCTCTTGCTGTCTTGTTGCCCTTGCAATACTATTGAATTGTTTCAACATTTTTAAACCATCAACAGAAGTGTATTGAGCAATACATACCCTTTTGGGCCTTGGGCCTTATTCTATTTAGACTTGTCTTCAGATACTTGATAAACATTGTTTGATAAAGAACGTTGTCAGAGCACCAATTCTGGTCAGTACAGCTACACTAACGTACCCCCAATGCAGTGCATACTGTAGTAGAGTCTGCCGTATAGCTAATTACTATTCTTTCAGCAATATGTATTTGTACTGTATCTTAGCCTCGCTCAACAAGCACTCTGTCACCCCCATCCATCCCCACCACAATTCCCAAATGTTCCCTCATCAACATCTCTGCATCCCTGTGAGATATCTCTGTGGAGGGGGTCTTTCCCCCTCTCCGTGCAACCAGAGATCAACTGTGCTGCAAAGTCATGGTGTCTGTGAAAACTCTATCTGTTGAGTAACACAATAATGGGCTGCCATCTGTCGCCTTCTCATTAAAGTAGAGCATATGTTAATGCTTCTCTGCTGCCTAGAAGTGCCTGGGCTAAGTCAAGGACAAAATTAGATTGCGTCTGAGATTGTTCCCCATATGCCTTGGCATTTTGCTATGTCTTTCTGATTAAAACTTCCCCTCACTCCCGTCTGTGCAGTTTTTTCCCCGGCTGTTTAGAGGCGCAGCGTAGCAGTCTTTACGAAGATCCATATCCCCTTTGAACACTGTGAATATTGTATGACAATACTTAATATTATCATTAGTATCATTTTTTTTCAACTCAGAAATCATGCACATGTCAAATTCTACTCTATGTACATGGTAGACATTTCAACTGGCTCTACGTTGCTCATTATGACAGATGTGGCCAGAATGTTATATTGAATATAGTTGGATTGATTGACTGCCATTGTGCTACCAAAGAGTGTCACGATTCTCGTCTGTGAATGGGTTTTGTCCATATAATACTCATATAATACTCAGTGAAGGGCAGTGAAGGTTTTAACCAGATATACAGTATAAATTTCCAGCAGCATGTTTGTCAGATAAATAGGTCATTTGTTTTCTACCATATTTCTTTGTATCTCAACTCGACGGTTATTTAGATTTGAATAACACTTTTTCACTCTGTCAACAAAGAGGTGATGAAGCAATTCTATTTCAGAGACAGTCCATCTGTGTATGGTGCGGTGCGCACATCATAACTTTCATTCTGTTGTCATAAATTATTCCTAGCCATCAACTTTAATTTTGTCTGCTTTCCTCTCAGGCTAAAAGTTTCCCCTCAAAAGGCCTTGAGTGTTTTTGTTGTCAAAGCAGTCCACTAAAGAATTTACTGCTGCAGAATTCTAAATCGACCCTTGGCTTCTAATCCCAAGGCACTTGTGTAAATCTGAAGCAAGCCGATGGGGTATGGCAATTAATTGGTTGATCTTGCCTTCTGATAGGGTGGGTTGTATTTTTGTCTTATTGCTCACGCTTATCCAATCATTTCCGATTACAGAAGTGCATAGGGGTAGGGGGTAGGGGTTGGAATTCATCATGAGCTAGCTGATAGGGCTTGGCAATCAATTGTTTGATCTTGTCTTCTGATAGGCTGGGTTGGACTTCTGGCCTATTACTCACGCTTATTCAATCATTTCAGATTACAGTAGTGCACAGGGGTAGGGACTAAGGGATTGAATTCCTCATAGTACTGCTTGTACTGCTACAGTATTGAGTTCTTCCTATCAACTGAACTCAGTTTATCCTCTGATTTGAAATGGCAGGGAATGAACTGGAGCAAATGGCGACTATTTAATCACCAAAACGCCCTTTGGCATTTCTGCCTATGTGCACACTGAAGGGTCCCCACAGCTAGAGTGTATTACCTAGAGTGCTGAGCCACCTACGAGACAAGAGAGCATTACAAATCACCTCCTTCCCCCAAGCTGGCCACTTCACTTTCCCATGTGGATTTCAGATTATTTTTACCCATAGGAAAGAGTGAATATACGATATACTAAGGGCCCTTCTCTAGTCTCTGACAGAGAGACTGACTGACTGAAACTAACATGCAGACACACATTGTAACATCACGAGTGTTATTCGAAGTGCATTGAACCTCCCATGCAGACAGTACTTGTTCCATGAATTCCACCACGGACCTGCTACTCTGACTGCAAGCCATCAGACACAGGGCTGTGATGCCTTCGCCTTTTCAATGCATTTCCAAACAGCTCCCCAAATTGATTATCTCAGAGATAAATTGTAAATCTCTGACACTGGTTAAAGAAAGGCAGGAGGGGCAGCTGGTTATAAATATGTCACGCCCTGACCATAGTAGGCTGTTTTTCTCTGTGTTGGTTGGGGCGTGATAGTCATCTAGGGTTTTTGTATGTCTATGTTGGCCTTATAGGGTTCCCAATCAGAGACAGCTGTTTATCTTTGTCTCTGATTGGGGATCATATTTAGGTAGCCATTTCCCTTTTGTGTTTGTGGGATCTTGACTATGTTTAGTTGCCTGTCTGGACTATTTTGTATAGCTTCACGTTTCGTTTGTGCTTTATTGTATTGTTTTGGAGAGTTTTCAGTTTATAAAAAATATGTGGAACTCTATTCACGCTGCGCCTTGGTCTCACTCATACAACGAACGTGACAAAATATGAATGTATTCCAAATATGTATTTGGGTTAATGCTTTAGGCCAGTGAGGTATATGGACCGATACGGTTTCATTAATGAATATGACTAATGCTGTTAGCTATAATAACAAAACATTATCAAAACTCAAGACCTTGACCTTTGTTTGGTCCATCAAACAAATTACTTTCCCTTTCTTCATGTTGACGTACATAACCATCCAACAGTAAACATCTCTTTTAGAAGACACTTGTCTGATAGTTGGTAACATGAACCTCAGGTCTTGATACTATTCAAATCTTTGAGTAGTGACACTCCAACCAGTAGCAGTTCAAAACAAAGCCTGACTTCTCAGGCTGGTCTCATACAGTAGACTAGACATAACATAGTAAAGGAAATCTGGGACACAAACTAGTATGATATGTTACGTTTGGAATGGTTAAACAGTGCATTCGGAAAGTATTCAGAACCCTTGACTTTTCCCACATTTTGTTACGTTACAGCCAAACTTAAGCAAAAAAAAACATACATAAGTATTCAGACCCTTTGCTATGAGACTCAAAATTCAGCTCAGGCACATCCTGTTCCGTTGATCATCCTTGAGATGTTTCTACAACTTGATTGGAGTCAACCTGTGGTAAATTAATTTGATTGGACATGATTTGGAAAGGCACACACCTGTTTATATAAGGTCCCACAGTTGGCAGTGCATGGCAGAGCAAAAACCAAGCCATGAGGGCAAAGGAATTGTCCGTAGAGATCTGAGAGAGGATTGTGTCGAGTACACAGATCTGGGAAAGGGTACCAAAAAACGTCTGCAGCATTGAAGGTCCCCAAGAACGCAGTGGCCTCCATCATTCTTAAATGGAAGACATTTGGAACCACCAAGACTCTTCCTAGAGCTGGTCGCCCAGCTAAACTGAGCAATCGGGGGAGAAAGGCCTTGGTCAGGGAGGTGACCAAGAACCCGTTGGTCACTCTGACAGAGCTCCAGAGTTCCTCTGTGGAGATGGGAGAACCTTCCAGAAGGACAACCATCTCTGCAGCACTCCACCAATCAAGCCTTTATGGTAGAGTGGCCAGACAGAAGCTACTCTACAGTAAAAGGCACATGACAGCCCTCTTGAAGTTTGCCAAAAGGCACCTAAAGGACTGTAACCACGAGAATGAAGATTTTCTAGTCTGTTGAAACCAAGATTAAACTCTTTGGCCTGAGTGCCAAGCGTCACACCTAGAGGAAACTTGGCACCATCCCTACGGTGAAGCATGGTGGTGGCAGCATCATGCTATTTGGGGATGTTTTTCAGCGGCAGGGACTGGGAGACTAGTCAGGATGGAGGGAAAGATGAATGGAGCAAAGTACAGAGAGATCCTTGATGAAAACCTGCTCCAGAGCGCTCAGGATCTCAGACTGGGGTGAAGGTTCACCTTCCAACAGGACTATGACCCTAAGTACACAACCAAGACAACGCAGGAGTGGCTTCAGGACAAGTCTCTGAATGTCCTTGAGTGGCCCAGCCAGAGCCCGGACTTGAACCCGATCGAACATCTCTGGAGAGACCTGAAAATAGCTGTGCAGCGATGCTCCCCATCCAACCTGACAGAGCAAAAAAAAAGGATCTGCAGAGAAGAATGGGAGAAACTCTCCAAGTACAGGTGTGCCAAGCTTGTAGTGTCATACCCAATAAGGCTCAAGAATGTAATTGCTGTGCTTCAACAAAGTACTGAATAAAGGGTCTGAATACTGATGTAAATGTGGTATTTCATTATTTTTATAACATTTTCAAAAATGTCTAAAAACCTGTTTTTGCTTTGTCATTATGGGGCATTGTGTGTACATTGATGAGGTAATAAAAATGATAACACATTTTAGAACAACGTAATAAAATGTGGAAAAAGTGAAGGGGCCTGAATACTTTCCAAATGCACTGTATATACTGAAGAAAATCTAAATACAACATGGAACAATTTCAAAGATTTTACTGAGTTACAGTTCATATAAGGAATCAGTCAATTGAAATAAATGTATTACGCTTTAATCTATGGATTTCACATGACTGGCATATGCATCTGTGGGTGAAAGAAAAAAAAGTGGGGGCATGGATCAGAAAACAAGTCCAGTATCTGGTGTGACCACCATTTATCTCATGCAGCACGACACATCTCCTTCACATAGAGTTAATCAGGCTTTTGATTGTGGAATGTTGTACCACTCCTTTTCAATGGCTGTGGGAAGTTGCTGGATACTGGCAGGAACTGGAACATGCTGTTCTACACGTTGGTCCAGAGCATTCCAAACATGCTCAATGGGTGACATGTTCAGCTTCCAGGAATTGAGTACAGATCCTTGCAACATGGGGCTGTGCATTATCATGCTGAAACATGAGGTGATGGCGTCGGATGAATGGCACGACAGTCGTGCCTAAGGATCTCGTCACGGTATCTCTGTGCATTCAAATTGCCATTGAAAAATGCTATTGCGTTCATTGTCCGTAGCTTATTCCTGTCCATACCATAACCAGCTTCTTGATATGCCACACCTGTCAGGTGGATGGATTATCTTGGCAAGGGAGAAATGCTCTCTAAAAGGGATGTAAACACATGTGTGCTCAACATTTTCTAAGAAATAAGCTTTTTGTGCGTATGGAACGTTTCTGGGATCTTTTATTTCAGCTCAAGAAACACGGGACCAACAGTTTACATGTTGCGTTTATATTTTTGTTCAGTGTAAGACAGAAGGTTACTGCAGGGAAAAACACAAGTTGGATGCTTGGTCTGGGTGGAAGGGTAGGCGTATAACATGAACGTTTAGGGTTGCGTGTTCATTTAATATAATAACATTTAATATAATAATCAGCAACTTTGCATCTACTTACTACTTTGCAACTACTTAGCATGTTCCCTAACATTACCCTAATCTTAACCATAACCTTTTAACCCCTAAATCTATCCCCTAGCCTAGCTAAAGTTAGCCACCCAGCTAACGTTAGCCACAACAAATTGCAGTTCGCAAATATCTACGAATTGTGATTCGTAACATATCATACAAAATGGATGACCACATTTAAAATACCCAAATACGGGATAACATTTGGGCTTACTGTGCTCTCCAGGTTTAGCTGGAATTTAGGACGAAAGATTTGAGAAATATGGTTGGCTTAGGCCTATGACATTGGCTTACAGACCAAATGGTCAAAATGCGGGATTTGTGTCAATGTCCCCGATTTTTGTTTACTATGTTACCTCTACCCCTGAGTGCAGGTTGGACTTTTCCACAATTAGCCAAGTATCTTCCATCTTAGAGATTGAATGAAGAATAATATGCTGACCCATTCTTTATCCCAAACTACCAATAGATGGGACGGCAGCGTAGCCTAGTGTTTAGAGCGTTGGACTAGTAACCAAAAGGTTGCAAGTTCAAATCCCTGAGTTGACAAGGTACACATCTGTCATTCTAGGCAGTTAACCCACTGTTCCTAGGCTGTCATTGTAAATAATAATTTGTTCTTAACTGACTTGCCTAGTTAAATAAAGGTTAAAAAATGACTGACAGTACAGAATAGCCCCTACAGAAACAACACTGCTTCTCTGAGATATCATGCTGAAGAGGTGCTTGTTGTGCCATGTCTATTTGTCACTTACATCTGAAGTGGTAAAGTCATCTCTGGCTGAGGACCGAGCCAGTGGGACTCTCCTGTGATGTTTTCCCTAGAGGTACTGTACTTTACTAGGCATCTGATGAGGGGGAATCACATCTCCACTCACTAGTAAACACACCGAACTGCAGCACGTAATGACATCCTTTCCTAGGAGATTGACTGAAACTGCAGGTATAACAGTACAGTACTCCACTTCAGTGTGTGTCTGTGTGATAGTATGAAGTCACATCCACCCCCTGTGTTGGCCATATAAATATATAACGGTAGATGTTTGTGTCTCTCAGGGCCCAGATGCCAGATGGTGATTAGTGATGCCTTTGAGGATGGTTATCCTGTTGTCACTCCTCACAGGGAGTCTTCAATAAATATCAGGAAACATTGACATCTGGACAGATGTTATCACTTATTCAGGAGCCCAGGATTTTATTCAATAGTTTCCGACCCATTCCAGGCTGACGTGTGAGGTGGTCAATAAACCCTGGCTGTTGTTCCCTGGGTTTTCCTAGTATCTGTCGGGGAGTAGCATCCTTCCTGACAAAGTGCGTATCATACTGTGGCAGGCTGTTATAAACACCTTGTCAGCACTAGGCTTTTGTGTTTGGCAGCCGATGGTCCGGAGTTACTGATCCGCCTCGTGGGTTGTCTCTCTTCAAGGGTCGTCTAATTAATGGTGAACACCCAGCTCAAAGACGAGTGCATTGTTATGACTGGATGGATTTTGCCCTCTACAAACAATGCTCAAGTGGTGTACTGTGGGCCAGAGTTGTTACGCTGCACAAACTTCCCTAATCAAAGGCCACAGAAATGGCACTGCTACAGATGCTGTCATGGTTACCAAAAGTAAACAAAACATCTCTATTTTGTGGTTTTCAACCTAAAGGTGACGTGAAAAAAACACTTTCCTCCATGTCAAATGTAATGCTAATGAGAACATTGGGAAAAAAACCTAAGGGTGCTTTGACCTTTCGATAGAGCAATAGCAGCTGATATTCATGATCCACACTTATCTTTATGTAGCATGATTTTCAGAAAATATTCATGTGTAATACACAGAGAAAGACCAAGACCAAGCAACACATCAAGTGATCTTTCTCTCTTCCTCCCTCTCTCTCTCCATCCCTCCATCCATGCTCCCTGCCTTTCTAGGTTTTGGTGCATCCCCTCATTGTCTCCTAAAGGCAAGGATAAATCTGATGATCTCATGCACCGTTTTTATTGGCAAATTTTGTTTCTACATTATAGCATGACACCATAAACAGTCCATTATACCCATCATGCACACACGCATTACCCCCCTGTTGGGGAACAAATCACTGTGTAGCTGGAATACATTGACTATCCCTCCTCCACTCCAGACAGAGACACCTCTGCTCGATGTAGATAGCAGATCAACTAGAGGCTGCAGCAGAACCAATCCAGTTGGCTCCACTACCAGTGGCTGTGTGACTGTGCACAGCTCAAGAGGTTTGGGGAAGCTACAGCAGATAAATGAATTCCTCTTGGCCAGACTCACTCTGGTTTTAGGCTCTTTGATGTTTGTGTCCTCAGAGGGCATGCCTATAGGGGAGCAGTACTAGTACGTCTTTGCAAAAGTGTCCTTTCTCATGTATCACTTCTTGTAAACAATGGACTAAGGGCTGTGGCGGTAATGACATTTTGTCAGCCGGTAGGCCTATGTGTCATGAAATGAACTGCCGGTCTCATGGTAATTGACCGTTAATTAACATAAACCCTTTTAGCATCTCCAGGCTTCCACACATAGCTTGCAAGCCACTGATCTAGACTTTTGGAATATCTACATTAAAAAAATGTAATGAATCAATGTAATGTAGCCTAGATCATCACAATAAATCTGTTATTTATTTGAAAGAAACATCATGATATAATGAAAATGTAGCCTATTTCAGAAGAACAGAATATGTTAGGCCCTGATCTGGCTGTGCCATATGGCTTTGGGCTACACTATTTAATTTAGCAGACAAGATTTGCTTTTAATTCCCGTGGCATTATTTAATATTATTTTATAGTTCTAAAAATACAATTATACATAGCTGAATGAAATAGAAGGAATATTTTTTCCCAAACGATTTCTCTGTTGAGCATTAACAAAGTGATCATTTAAAACACGTCCTCCAATATGCTTAATTTAGCGTTATTTGTGCAACTGTGATACAAACCATGGCCAATATGTTTAGATTTATAATACATTCTAAGGCTGCATGATGTAACTAATGATGCTCCTTCAATCTGCGGTCCAACTCACCCCAAACCATCTCAATTGGGTTAAGGTCGGGTGATTGAGGAGGTCAGGTCACCTGATGCGGCACTCCATCACTCTCCTGCTTGGTCAAATAGCCCTTACACAGCCTGGAGGTGTGTTGGGTCATTGTCCTGTTGAAAAACAAATGATAGTCCCACTAAGCACAAACCAGATGGTATGGCGACTCCCTGCAGAATGCTGTGGTAGCCATGTTGGTTAAGTGTGCCTTGAATTCTAAATAAATCACAGACAGTGTCACCAGCAAAGCACCCCCACACCATCACACCTCCATGCTTCACGGTGGGATCCACACATGCGGACATCATCCGTTCACCTACTCTGCGTCTCACAAAGTCACAGCGGTTGGAACCCAAAATCTCATTTGGACTCACCAGACCAAAGGACAGATTTACAACAGTTTAATGTCCATTGCTCAAGTTTCTTGGCCCAAGCAAGTATTTTCTTCTTATTGCTGTCCCTTAGTAGTGGTTTCTTTGCAGCAATTTGACCATGATGCCTGATTCGGACAGTCTCTTCTGAACAGTTGATGTTGATATGTGTCTGTTACTTTTACTCTGTGAAGCATTTATTGGGGCGGCAATTTCTGAGCCTGGTAACTCTAATGAAATTATCCTCTGCAGCACAGGAAATTCTGGATCTTCCTTTCCTGTGGTGGTCCTCATGAGAGCCAGTTTCATCATAGCGCGTGATGGTTTTCAAAGTTCTTGACATTATCCGGATTGACTGATCTTCATTTCTTAAAGTAATGATAGATTGTTGTTAGTCTTTGCTTATTTGAGCTGTTCTTGCCATAATATGGACTTGGTCTTTTACCAAATAGGGCTATCTTCTGTATACCACCTTTACCTTGACACAACAGCACTGATTGGCTCAAACGCATTAAGAAGGAAAGAAATTCCACAAATTAACTTTTAACAAGGCACACCTGTTAATTGAAATGCATTCCAGATGACTACCTCATGAAGCTGGTTGAGAGAATGCCAAGAGTGTGCAAAGCTGTCATCAAGGCAAAGGGTTGCTACTTTGAAAAAATACAAAATATGTTTAGATTTGTTTAACACTTTCTTGGTTACTACATGATTCCATATGTATTATTTCATAGTTTTGATGTCTTCACTATTATTCTACAATGTAGAAAATAGTCAAAATAAAGAAAAACGCTTGAATAGGTGTGTCCAAACTTTTGGCTTGTACTGTATGTGTGTAAATAGTCTTGAATGGACCATTGTCATGCAGGGACAGGGGGAAGAACCTGTAATCCGTATGCACATGAGAAGCAAATGGAGGATTAATTTCCAGTGGTCCATTTTCATGCCAGCCAGGCTACTCCAGTTGTAAAGTCAAGCAATGTGCTTAATATTAGGGAAATGTATAAATAAATGTACTAGGCCTAGCCTATAAAAAGCTGATGGGATCCTCTGTTTTCTCATTCCATTGCATAGCCTATAGTTGTGCAACATGGGTTCATAACAATGTTGTACAATATAGGTTTATAGGAACACATTTCATTCCATGCAGCAAGTATTTGGAGATGGCTCTCACTGGTGATCCTATACAGGTGATCCTATTTCACTCAAACTCTGAATGCTAAGGCTCTCATGAAGTGTTTGATTAGATTTTCTAAGACATTTGCATTGATGCCAGAGTGATTAGAGGGACAATAGCGACTGGTTGTTAGCAAGTTTGGTAGGCTACTATTGACCATCAGCGACATCAGAGCACAGTTCTGGAGAAGCCTAGTTGCCATGACTGCACAGTCATGATGTGGAGTTTGACTGAGATAGGGCCCTATAAAATCCGTCTGTGTATGTGCTCATAGCCGCTGGAAGTAGGGGGTGCTGAGTGTGCTGCAGCACCCCCTGCTAAATTGAAAAAAATCTATATAGTGCGGTCACGACTCGTGACTGCCGGTGTGGTGGTAATGCACTCAATTCAATTCAAGGGCTTTATTGGCATGGGAAACATGTGTTAACATTGCCAAAGCAAGTGAGGTAGATAATATATCAAGTGAATATATAAAGTGAAATAAACAATAAAAATGAACAGTAAACATTACACATACAGAAGTTTCAAAACAATAAAGACATTACAAATGTCATATTATATATATACAGTGTTTTAACAATGTACAAATGGTTAAAGGACACAAGATAAAATAAATAAGCATAAATATGGGTTGTATTTACAATGGTGTTTGTTCTTCACTGGTTGCCCTTTTCTCGTGGCAACAGGTCACAAATCTTGCTGCTGTGATGGCACACTGTGGAATTTCACCCAGTTGATATGGGAGTTTATCAAAATTGGATTTGTTTTCGAATTCTTTGTGGATCTGTGTAATCTGAGGGAAATATGTCTCTCTAATATGGTCATACATTGGGCAGGAGGTTAGAAAGTGCAGCTCAGTTTCCACCTCATTTTGTGGGCAGTGAGCACATAGCCTGTCTTCTCTTGAGAGAAATGTCTGCCTATGGCGGCATTTCTCAATAGCAAGGCTATGCTCACTGAGTCTGTACATAGTCAAAGCTTTCCTAAATTTTGGGTCAGTCACAGTGGTCAGGTAGTCTGCCGCTGTGTACTCTCTGTGTAGGGCCAAATAGCATTCTAGTTTGCTCAGTTTTTTTGTTAATTCTTTCCAATGTGCACTCTCCATAACACTCTCCATAACAGCCCTACTAAGGACACAGGGTGAAAAGCAGTGCTTTCAAATGGTATTAATGCACAAACATCACTACCAATTACTCTGAAACATGTCATTCCAAATAAAACAAAAGGGCCAATTGGTCTTATCTGCATGCGGTTTAATTGAAGCAATTTAAATGCATGCCTTGAGCTCACACATTAACCACATGGCATAATTTGTCATTATTAATGTTACCCAACGCTTTCATCCAGCAAAATCAATTGAAACTGTAGTGAAACTGAGGTCTGAAGTAGAAATTAAATAGTTGGCCCTCTTTAATCCTGGAGTGTGTAGAACATTTGATATTCAAATAAAATAAAATGTTATTTGTCACTTGCGCCGAATACAACGGGGATACACTTTCCCAACAATGCAGGATTAAAAAATAAGAAAAGATAAGCAATTAAAAAAATGTAAAAAATAGTGTGTGTGTGTGTGTGACAGAGAGAGCATATGTAGTGTGTATATGTGTGTGTTGGAGTGTCAGTGTAGTATGTGTGTGTATCACAACTAAAGTGGCCAAATAAGGTCAAGGGCAAGGGCACAACGGCCACTTTGACTGCAAAAGGCATTTTTTTTGGGGGGGGGGGGGGGGGGGGGGTCATTACGGCCACAAAAGGGGGAGGCTGCCAGGAAATTTGAGGCCTGGTGAGAATATTAACAAGTGCTTGTCAAATTGTGGATGAGAAACTGATGAAGTGTGTGCAGCCTGTACAAGAAACTAAGCAGAGCTCATGCCTTTCATGCAACTATGGTCCATTCATGCATTTTGCCCAACATTTGTATCTCAATAAAATAGCTCTAAATGAAGCATACAGGAGGATGTTTCTTCGTTAACCGCATGTGTGCCCTCCCTCGGAAATGTTTTCTATTTTATTCAGCTACTTTCTATTTTATTCAGCTGTGTTCGATTGTATTCTTTAATACTCTAAAATAATATAAAATAATGCCAGGGAATTCAAAGCCAATCTTGTCTACTAAATGAACTAGTGTAGCCCACAGCCATATGGCATAGCCAGATCAGGGCCTAACATAAGGACAACTCAGAGTATGCTATTCTGTTCTAAATTAAATGGATTTATTTTACTTTTTAAATGTAGATGTTCCAAAGGTTTGCGTCAGTGACTTGTATGCTATCCGTGGAAGCCAGGAGATACTAAATGTGTTTATGTTCATTAACGGTCAATTACCGTGAGATCAGTAGTTATTTACTTGAAAATTACAGGCTGACAAAATTTCATGACCGCCACAGCCCTTGTGCTACGGGGCAATAGTCATTTAGAAAGGTAACCTTAGCATTCTTGGGCACAGGGACTATGGTGGTCTGCTATTACAGACTGGGTCAGGGCACGGTTGAAAATGTCAGTGAATACACTTGCCAGCTGATCAGCGCATGCTGGTAGACTCGCGTCACTCGACAGCTCGTGATTGGGTTTCCCTTGTTAATCCGTGACATTTTGGGGGGACCCATCAATCCTGAAGAAGTTTAAGGTAGGCCTACCGTATAATGTACAGCATTAGTCAAATGTCCTAGGATCTTGAAAAGGTCTTTACAATGATGATGACATATTGTCATTGCTATCATTATTATCATTCTGTGTAGTCAGAGAAAAGTAGTTGGAGAGGCTGGTGCTGGGCCAGATTTTGTGGGGCAAGAACTGGGAACCCAGTAGCCCTCTCTGATAAACTAAAACGCTCTGAGTTGTGAGTCGTCTTGACCAACCTTGCTCTGAGTACTAATACATCGGGTAGCTCTGTCATCGAACCCTACTCTCGTGGCTACCCCGCCTCCCCCAGCTTCCCCCTGCCGGTTCCCAACTGTTAGCCCAGGTCAACATCCCTCACACATCCACATCAGATTCTCTCCACTGATTTATCAACATGTCCATGCAATGCTTCGAAAACACTGAGACATGCTTTGGAAAAACGTGTGCTTTCCTCGGTTGCGTTGATCTCCCCATCCTGGTGCTCCTCCTCCAAGGAGTTGATGCCTCTTAGATGCAAATTTCCTATCTACCAAATTCCACTCCAACTTATGGGGAGACAGACAGAAAGACAGACAGACAGCTAAAGCACCATAATTTTCTCACAGAACGAGAATGGCAGACAGGCTTCCCCTTAAGTGACCTATTTTCTGATGTAGACTCAAAGGAAGATGAATTTGGTTTCTTTGTTGGATCAGTGCAGAGACTCCAGGGCGGATCTTGTCATTTATCTTATAGACTTAGAGTTGGACGTGCTGCTGAACTTCCTTAACTCCACAGGGAGATATGCAGAAACTATTTGAGCATGTACAGTATTTACAGTTGGATCAACCCGATTTGTCCTCATTGTGCAGTTTAGCTGTGGGCAAACTAGTAAATGTATCAATAAGTGACAGAGTGAGGAGAGTGATGAACATTCCCCTCTATGCAAATGTCTTCACTATTTGTATCCAATCAGACTAATAAGACAGTAGATCCTTGTTGGTAATAACCACTATGGATGATCCATGAAGCATTAAATTGGTATATATTTGTTTTGGTAATTTTGGATGACGTGCCCACTGATAGTACTTTTTCATCACATGATCATTTCAGTCTCACCATGGCGACACCCAGGCAGACTCGTGATAAATCAGGTTTCCCAGAGAGTCTCTCTCTGTCTCTGTCTCTGTCTCTGTCTCTGTCTCTGTCTCTCTGAGCGAGAGAAGCCTCAGAAGAGAGAGTGCGAGAGCTGACTTTATTAATGACCAGGAGGAATAGTTCTAATTGCTCCTGGTATCATCACTCCACATTACGTGGTGGAAGCATTACCTGCTGCAGTCCCCACACAATAAAGGTCATTGAGGGACTCATATTAATCTCTTCTCCCCCAAGAGATAGAGAGGGCTCGCCAACGTGGTCATTTCTCATAAGCCACCGCTGATTGGACTAATGCATTACAATTAGCCAACCTGGGAGTTTTGGAAATTGGAAACTGTAAACTTCAGACATTTTGTAGTTTTGAGAGATAATTAGGAAGAGTAATAAAAGGTTTGTTTTAAAATGGAAATGCTGTGTGAGAGCTTTTATTGCATAATAAACAATTGATGCATCATCCGTAACGAGGATGAGAGCCATGTAATAGGGTACTTGTGTAGAAAAGCAGTAAGCTATCTCAAGTGTTTGAAAATATATTGGTTTTATGTTTGCTTAATTTCCACTCATTTAATATACAGTAAACGTGTTTTTTTCCCCAATTCGCTGTGTGTTGTGTAGCATAGAGGTGGGCAGAGCATGACCTTTTGGGTAAGGTTACAAAACCTGTCGCCTCAGTGATAAACATCAGAGTTCAAGGGCTAGTATGTCTTCTCTGTCTGTCTATCCACTATTGATGTTTCTGATTCCTTCTGTGTGCTCTCTTTTTCCCCCATCTACACGGTTGACACTTCAGCAATAGGGGAGCTGAGTTATATTGCACTAAACCAAGGGGAGATGAAGCTAAGAAAAACCGTGTGCCAAGGAAAAAGGCAGAAGGAGTTGCAAGACGGGTCGATATGTAATGGATTCCAGCTGCACACTTACATTTGAGTAATTCATCACAGAAGCCTGACTGTAGTTAGTTATATATTGTATAGATAAATAAATGAATTAAACCCATTAAGATTATTTGAATTGCAAGTAAATGGATATTCCTAGTCTTGTTCAAACCTTCGTTCGAGTTTTGGAACCATTAAATAATTTCCCTAAACTCAGTCAAAACGTTGTTTTATGAGAGAGAAAGAGAGGTCCAACGATACACTATAGCAGGGCATGTTTATTTTGACATAAATAGCCAACAGTAAGTAGTGCACAAGTGTCTAACTCATGAATGTGCTGTAAGTACAGCCTAGTGTCTGCTTTTTGGCATGATTTAGACTTTTTATTAATCCTTAGCTACATACTTGTTATTCGTCATACTAATGGCACTGGCAAAATGTATCTATCTATTTAGTTGATCTTATGGCTGTGTAGTAACACTGTTATTACTGCAATAACATTGTTATTATCCTACAGATATAGGTTGCTTTGGAATTATGTATGTCATTAAGTGGAAACTGCAACATGACTGAGGATGGCTTGACGAGGCTCTCCACTGCGGTCTGTGAGAACAGGATCATCTCATGTATGGGATAAAGGAGAATTAAGATGTGTGTGTGTTTCAGACTCATCAGCAGAAAGACCTGCTACTCTCCTTAATACCATAAATAGACTGTTAGTAAGGCCTCTCAAACCCTCTACGATCAGCCTTGAGAAACACACACTGTTTGCAATTTAGAGATGTATTTTCTCATCCACCCTAAGCTAAATACATCTTCCCATTTCTAAATGTCACCCTAGGTCTCTGGTCTCACCAACACAATCACACTGTCAGAGACAAGTGTCAGTGATGCATCCAGGGGCATTTATAGGATTCTGTTTTAAGGGGGGAAGAGGGGGACCAAGCATGAGTCAGGGGTGGCCATGGGAAATCAGCACATTTTTTCACAAATAGCATTGCAAATTGGCTTAAATTACAATGCATTGTATTGAAACAAAATTCAACTGTTAACTTGTACATTCACTGGATAGTTTATTAGGTACACCACCCCATTCATGAAAAGGATCACTCCTACAGACAGTAGTCACGTGGCTTACTATATAAAGCAGGCAGACAGGCAACAAGGCATTCAGTTACTGTTCGATTGAACTTTAGACTGGTCAAATCAAGTGACCTAAGCGTCTTTGGGACTGGTATGATCGTCGGTGCCAGGTGTGCCGGATCCAGTATCTCAGAAACGTCTGCCCTCTTGGGCTTCTCACGCACAACCGTATCTAGGGTTTACCGAGAATGGTGAAATAAACAAAAAAACATCCAGTCAGCGTTAGTCCTGTGGACAAAAACAGCTCGTGAATAAGAGAGGTCGAAGGAGAATGGCAAGAATCTTCAAAGATAACAGGTGAGCCCAAAACAGACAAATAATGGTGCAGTACAAGAATGGTGTGCAGAATGGCATCTCGGAAAGCACAACTTGTCGGTCCTTGTCACGGATGGGCTATTGCAGCAGACGACATCACCGGGTTCCACTCCTATCAGCTAAAATAAGAAGAAGCAGCTCCAGTGGGCACGCGGTCACCAACACTGGAAAATTGAGGAGTGAAAAAATAATGCCTGGAACATGACAGGGAGTTCAGTTTACTTGAGTGGCCTGTGCAATCCCCAGACCTCAACCCAAAAGAGCATCTTTGGGATGAGATAGAATTGGCTGTACGAAGCATGAATGTACCGCCATCCAATCTGCAGCAACTGCAGGATGCCATCGTGTCAGCCTGGACCAACATCCCTTTGGAATGTTTCTGACACCTTGTAAAATGCCCCAAAGATTTCAGGCTGTTCTGGCGGTAAAGGGGGGTCCAACCCCGTACTAGATGGGTGTACATGATAAATTGGCCAGTGAATGTATCTGTCCCTTGTCTATTCCAAAAATCGATTTGAAAATGAACACAGGGAAAATATTAAAGTTAGATGCATATTAACTTAAGTGGTAACTGACTGGATTGAACAATTATCAACCTTTCAAAGCAGCATCAATGATGAGATAGAATGATGGTGCTACTGTGTCTTCCTTCTTGTAGTTACTTATCTTATTCTGACATGGTTATACTAGTGAACACAATGAGGTGGGAACCAAGACTCCAACAATGCCATCACCAATTACGGTGCTTACGGAAAGTATTCAGACCCCTTGACTTTTCCCACATTTTGTTACGTTACAGCCTTATTTTAAATTTAAAATCATCATGCTGTGGGGATGTTTTTCAGCGGCAGGGACTGGGAGGAAACCTGCTCCAGAGCGCTCAGGACCTCATACTGGAGTGAAGGTTCACCTTTCAACAGGACAACAACCCGAAACACACAGCCAAGACAATGTAGGATTGGCTTTTTGACAAGTCTTTGTGACAAGTCCCTTGAGTGGCCCAGCCAGAGCCCGGACTTGAACCCTCTGGAGAGACCTGAAAATAGCTGTGCAGTGACGCTCCCCATCCAACCTGACAGAGCTTGAGAGGATCTGCAGAGAAGAATGGGAGAAACTCCCCAAATACAGGTGTGCCAAGCTTGTAGCGTCATACCCAAGAAGCCTGGGGGCTGTAATCACTGCCAAGGGTGCCTCAACAAAGTACTGAGTAAAAAAATTTATTTTATTTATATATTTGCATACCTTTTTTGCATGTTTTTGCTTTGTCATGGTGGGGTATTGTGTGTAGAATAATGAAGAAAAATTTGTCCATTTCAGAATAAGGCTTTAACGTAACAACATTTTGAAAAAGTCAAGGGGTCTGAATACTTTCCGAATGCACTGTATGTAAGGGAATGGAGGAAGAAATATGCACTATATATACAAAAGTATGTGGACACCCGTTCAAATTAGTGGATTCGACACCCGTTCAAATTAGTGGATTTCAGCCACACCCGTTGCTGACAGTTGTATAAAATCAAACAAGGCCATGCAATCTCCATAGACAAACATACAAGCAATAGAACTGTCCGTACCGAAGAGCTCAGTGACTTTCAATTTGGCAATGAAAACGTCTAGGAGCAACAACAGCTCATCCTCGAATCAGTAGGCCACACAAGCTCACAGAACCGGACCGCCGAGTGCTGAAGCGCGTACCATGTAAAAATTGTCTATCTACAGTTGCAACATTCAGTACCAAGTTCCAAACTGCCTCTGGAAGTAACATCAGAACAAGAACTGTTTGTCGGGAGCTTCATAAAATGGGTTTCCATGGCCGATTAGCCATGCACAAGACTAGGTTCACCATGAGCAATGCCAGCAAATAAAATAAAATAAAATAAAATAAAATTTTATTTGTCACATACACATGGTTAGCAGATGTTAATGCGAGTGTAGCGAAATGCTTGTGCTTCTAGTTCCGACAATGCAGTAATAACCAACAAGTAATCTAACTAACAATTCCAAAACTACTGTCTTATACACAGTGTAAGGGGATAAAGAATATGTACCTAAGGATATATGAATGAGTGATGGTACAGAGCAGCATAGGCAAGATACAGTAGATGGTATCGAGTACAGTATATACATATGAGATGAGTATGTAAACAAAGTGGCATAGTTAAAGTGGCTAGTGATACATGTATTACATAAGGATGCAGTCGATGATATAGAGTACAGTATATACGTATGCATATGAGATGAATAATGTAGGGTAAGTAACATTATATAAGGTAGCATTGTTTAAAGTGGCTAGTGATATATTTACATCATTTCCTATCAATTCCCATTATTAAAGTGGCTGGAGTTGAGTCAGTGTCATTGTCAGTGTGTTGGCAGCAGCCACTCAATGTTAGTGGTGGCTGTTTAACAGTCTGATGGCCTTGAGATAGAAGCTGTTTTTCAGTCTCTCGGTCCCAGCTTTGATGCACCTGTACTGACCTCGCCTTCTGGATGATAGCGGGGTGAACAGGCAGTGGCTCGGGTGGTTGATGTCCTTGATGATCTTTATGGCCTTCCTGTAACATCGGGTGGTGTAGGTGTCCTGGAGGGCAGGTAGTTTGCCCCCAGTGATGCGTTGTGCAGACCTCACTACCCTCTGGAGAGCCTTACGGTTGAGGGCGGAGCAGTTGCCGTACCAGGCGGTGATACAGCCCGACAGGATGCTCTCGATTGTGCATCTGTAGAAGTTTGTGAGTGCTTTTGGTGACAAGCCGAATCTCTGCAGCCTCCTGAGGTTGAAGAGGCGCTGCTGCACCTTCTTCACGATGCTGTCTGTGTGAGTGGACCAATTCAGTTTGTCTGTGATGTGTATGCCGAGGAACTTAAAACTTGCTACCCTCTCCACTACTGTTCCATCGATGTGGATAGGGGGGTGTTCCCTCTGCTGTTTCCTGAAGTCCACAATCATCATCGGCTGGAGTGGTGTAAAGCTCACCGCCATTGGACTCTGGAGCAGTGGAAACGTGTTCTATGGAGTGATGACTCATGCTTCACCATCTGGCAGTCTGACAGACTAATCTGGGTTTGACAGATGCCAGCAGAACGCTACCTGCATGAATGCATAGTGCCAACTAAAGTTTGGTGGGAGGAGGAATAATGGTCTGAGGCTGTTTTTATGGTTCAGGCTAGGCCGCTTAGTTCCAGTAAAGGGAAATCTTAACGCTACAGCATACAATGGCATTCTAGACAATTCTGTGCTTCCAACTATGTGGCAACAGTTTGGGGAAGGCCCTTTATTGTTTCAGCATGAAAATGCCCTCGTGCACCAAGCAAGGTCCATACAGAAATGGTTTGTTGAGATTGGTGTGAAAGAACTGGACTTGCCTGTCCAGAGCTCTTACTTCAACCCCATGGAACACCTTCGGGATGAATTGGAAAGCCAACTGCGAGCCAGGAATAATCGCACAACATCAGTGCTCGACCTCACTAATGCTCTTGTGACTGAATGGAAGCAAGTCCCCACAGCAATGTTCCAACAGAAGAGTGGAGGCTGTTAAAGCTGTAAAGGGAGGACAAACTCCATATTAATGCCCATGATTTTGGAATGAGATGTTCGATGAGCAGGTGTCCACATAATCTCAGCAAAAAAAGAAATGTCCTTTTTTCAGGATCCTATCTTTCAAATATAATTCGTAAAAATCCAAGTAACTTCACAGATCTTCATTGAAAAGGGTTTAAACACAACATTTCCCATGCTTGTTCAATGAACCATAAACAATTAATGAACATGTACCTTTGGAATGGTTGTTAAGACACTAACAGCTTACAGACGGTAGGCAATTAAGGTCACAGTTATGAAAACTTAGGACACTAAAGAGGCCTTTCTACTGACTCTGAAAAACACATAAAGAAAGATGCCCAGGGTCCTTGCTCATCTGCGTGAACATGCCTTAGGCATGCTGCAAGGAGGCATGAGGACGGCAGATGTGGCCAGGGCAATGAATTGCAATGTCCGTACTGTGAGACGCCTAAGACAGCGCTACAGGCTAGACAGGACGGACAGCTGATCGTCCCACGTGTAACAACACCTGCACAGGATCAGTACATCCGAACATCACACCTGCGGGACAGGTACAGGATGGCAACTGCCATCCTGTACGCACAATCCCTCCTGGGGCGGCAGGGTAGCCTAGTGGTTAGAGCGTTGGACTAGTAACCGAAAGGTTGCAAGTTCGAATCCCCGAGCTGACAAGGTACAAATCTGTCGTTCTGCCCCTGAACAGGCAGTTAACCCACTGTTCCTAGGCCGTCATTGAAAATAATAATTTGTTCTTAACTGACTTGCCTAGTAAAATAAAGGTAAAATTAAATGCTCAGACTGAGAGAGGCTGGACTGAGGGCTTGTAGGCCTGTTGTAAGGCAGGTCCTTACCAGACATCACAGGCAACAACGTTGCCTATGGGCACAAACCCACTGTCGCTGGACCAGACAGGACTGTCAAAAGTGCCCTTCACTGATGAGTCGTGGTTTTGTCTCACCAGGGGTGATGGTCGGATTTGCGTTTATCAATGAAGGAATGAGCATTACAACGAGGCCTGTACTCTGGAGCAGTCATGGTCTGGGGCGGTGTGTCACAGCATCATCAGGCTGAGCTTGTTGTCATTGCAGGCAATCGCAACGCTGTGCATTACATGGAAGACATCCTCCTCCCTCATGTGATACCCTTCCTGCAGGCTCATCCTGACATGACCCTCCAGCATGACAATGCCACCATACTGCTCGTTCTGTGTGGGATTTCCTGCAAGACAGGAATGTCAGTTTTCTGCCATGGCCAGCGAAGAACCCGGATCTCAATCCCATTGAACACGTCTGGGACCCGTTGGATTGGAGGGTGAGGGCTAGGGCCATTCCCCCCCAGAAATGTCTGGGAACTTGCAGCTGCCTTGGTGGAAGAGTGGGGTAACATCTCACAGCAAGAACTGGCAAATTTGTTGCAGTCCATGAGGAGGAGATGCACTGCAGTACTTAGTACTTACTTTTGATTTTGACCCCCCCCCCCCTTTGTTCAGGGACACATTATTATGTTAGTCACATGTCTGTGGAAGTTTATGACTCAGTTGTTGAATCTTGTTATGTTCATACAAATATTTACACATGTTCAGTTTGCTGAACATAAACGCAGTTTACAGTGAGAGGACGTTTCTTTCTTTCTCTGAGTTTAGATAGCTAGATGGCTCAAGGGCTTATTGCAACATTCTTAGCAGATACCCCATCAAAACCAAAAATATAAGGTAGAAGGAAAGGAATATCACAAATGAACTTTTAACAAAGCACACCTGTTAATTGAAATACATTCCAGATGACTACCTCATGAAGCTTGTTGAGAGAATGCCAATCTTGTGCAAAGCTGTCATCAAGGCATAAGGTGGCTACTTTGACGAATCTCAAATGTAAAATATATTTGGATTTGTTTAACACTTTTTTGGTTACTACTACAATGTAGAAAATAGTAAAAATAAAGAAGAGTAGGTGTGTCCAAACTTTTGACTGGTACCTTGTGTTTATATTTTTGTTAGTATATGTATATATATATATACTAACAAAAATATAAACACAGGATGCAACAATTTCAAAGATTTTTCTGAGTTACAGTTCATATATGGAAATCAGTCAATTTAAATAAATTCAATTGGCCCACCCACTGGGGAGCCAAGCCCAGCCAATTAGGAATTAGTTTATCCTTCACATAAGGGCTTTATTACAGACATAAATGCTAAACGATGTTGGAGGTGGCTCATAGTAGACAAATGAACAGTCAATTCTCTGGCAACAGCTCTGGTGGACATTCCTACAGTCAGCATGCCTATTACACGCTCCATTAAAACTTGAGACATCTGTGGCATTGTGTTGTGTGACAAAACTGCACATTTTATAGTGGCCTTTTATTGTCCCCAGCACAATGTGCACCTGTGTAATGATCATGCTGTTTAATCAGCTTCTTGAAATGCCACACCCGTCAGGTGGATGGATTATCTTGACAATGGATCAAATGCTCACTAACAGGGATGTAAATGAATTTGGGCACAAAGAGCAATAAGCTTTTTGTGAGTATGGAAAAATTCTAGGATCTTTAATTTCAGCTCATGAAACATGGGACCAGCACTTGACATGTTGCGTTTATATTTTTGTTCAGTGTATATATACACTGAGCATACAAAACAGTAGGAACACCTTCCTAATATTAAGTTGCACCCTTTTTGCCCTCAAAACAACTTTAATTCATTGGGGCATGGACTCTACAGTACAAGGTGTTGAAAGCGTTCCACAGGGATGCTGGCCCATTTTGACTCCAATGCTACCCGCAGCTGTGTCAAATTGGCTGGATGTCCTTTCGGTGGTGGTCCTTTCTTTATACAGATGGGAAACTGTTGAATGTGAAAAAAACAGCAGCGTTGCAGTTCTTGACACACTCAAACCGGTGAGCCTGGCACCTACTACCATACCCCCTATATTTTGTCTTGCCCATTCATTCTCTGAATGGCACACATACACAATCTATGTCTCCTCCCGTTCATCTACATTGATTGAAGTGGATTTAACAAATTACATCATTAAGGGATCATAGCTTTCACCTGGTCAGTCTATGTCAAGGAAAGAGCAGGTGTTCCTAATATTTTTTACACTCTGTGTATAATAATTGAGTTTGAACATACAATGGACAACACTTTTTTCGCTGAATGTTGTGCCCGACTCCCAAACTTGTCTCTGAGCATTGTCAGCATCCATTCGGTGATTCAAAAAGTGTTTCTTCTTATGACAAAAGCGCAGATGTTTTAGCCTGCCAGGGGTGTTGGATCAGTTCCGGCAGCGTTTACATCTTGCTAATAACTCACTCGAGCGGGGAACAAAATACTTCCACCCAACGGGCAAACCAGATCTAACGCATTGTCTTTTCCTCTTCAATCTGAGCTAGATCGACAGAATTCTAACCCATTGAGAATGGGGGGGGGGCACCGTGGCTAATCATATTTCAGGGGTGGCTAGTGCCCCCATTATAAAATACATTAGAAATCCAGTAAGTGATGGCTGATAGTAATAGAAACAGAAACTTTTGCAAACATATGGCTCAAGTCTGTGATTATGCTGAAGAAGACTGCTACAGTAAATGCATCCAGGGAACAATAACATTAATAGCAGAGGAAAATGTGGAGGGAAAAAAAGCACTTGTGACATTGTTTGACAGATGCCTCCAGCATGAGTTTGGCAGTGTCTGTGGAGACAGCTGTGCATATAAGGTCACTTTAAATGTCATTACTCTTCCTGGTAATTAGTAGGAATGGAGCACTCAACTAGAGCCCATTATGGCCTGTTACTTTTCTGGTCATTACTGGATTTCAACATTTCTCTAGTTAGCTGTGCTCTATCATCACCAACAATATGCATCAAACTGAGAGAAAAAAAGCATTGTTAATCTTGTACCCCCAACACCAGCACACTTCATGCTCACACCTGAAAATACAGCTATATAAAATTAGCAACTATTTAACGAGTGGCAGTGAATCTTCACTAGCCACATTTGCATGTTCCATGTGGTGGTGCTGGAAATCTATGAATCAAGTGGTTGAAATTGCCAGGCAATTTACAGAGGGAGATTTTCAGGTCTGGAAAATAACTAGTGTTCTTATTCAATGCATACATTTCATTTCTTTTGTTTGAAGATTTCAGTGAGAGGACAACGCAAATCTGTAAGATTGTGGACACTACAGTAGGCCTATGTCCTTATTAGCTATTGTTTCATATGGGTACTATATCACTTACTACATTGTAATGTTTTGGATGTAGTACTAGATGTAGTTCTAGTACAGAGACGATAGCACACAGATTTCACAAGATTAAAAAAAGATTCTCATTGCTACAACCAGAGATAAAGCAATAACTGAAGCTGAGAAAACACCTATAGAAATAGCAGAGACCATGACCATAACTGAAAATAGATGAAATGCTGAACAAGTACAGTACCACCTGTTGGGAGAATAATTACTGGCTAATTTCAGGGCAGAGACGCTGGTCTGCTGCTGTGTATTGGACAACTGTTCAGTAAACCAGAACAACCACCATAGTAACCATCACAGGGAAGCGGGAGACATCGACATGTATTAATGATGTACACGCATATACTGTACTGCTGTCTGCCTGCCTGGGAGGGTGGTTGGGTGGATCACACCACAGGGGGACATTATTTAACAATGCCTGGAGAAATTATGCAGCTAATGACAGAGCTGCCTCCTGTGGAATGCTTAGCTATGTCTTAGATTCTAATTTACTTTGTGCTGCATTTGTGTAGGCTATGAAGCACAGATGCAAACTGATAAAATGGAGGCTATTTATTGTCAACGTTTTTGACTGCAAGTCTGTTTAGAAGAAAAGGCATGAAGAACACAACAACAGAAACAAGTTAGAGTATGCAGGCCTAGAGCAGGGATGTCAAACATAGGAGGTCAAAAAGATAATACAAAATAAAACTCAATATACTTTAAAATGACTAAACCCAAATCAAAATTGTGTAGAAATTATAATGGATCTTCATTCATTCATTAGGGAGCATAGAACATTCCCCAAAACATGGATATGGGACTGTTCTTAGCTAAGCTCAGAACCGTTCTATTTAAAAACCTCATAAAAGAGGGCCTAGTTATTCCTCAAAGCAATTATCCCACATTTCAGCAGTGCTGTCCAGGCGGTTGATGTTGTTAGCAGCCACTGAGCCACCACAGCAGACGACTGGCTGAGTCAGCAACATGTCAAAATAAGCCTCTGATCATTATTCCCCTTCTCTTATTCAAGGAGCTGCAGGATTCTTGCTCTTCATTTTGTCCTGACATCCACTCCTCTCATCTTCAGGCTGCTATTATTACATCCCCTCATAACCATCTCCTATCAATGGTGGGGAATTATGGGCTGCTGCAAACAGAACAAGAGGGTAGGATGGAACACTGACAGAGAGGATCTTGTTCCCTCTTTTACTTTGGTAATGACGTACTGTAAATTGGTGGGATTAGTTTGTATAGTATGATATGTTAGTAACAGTATCACCACAATATGTTGTATATATGCATATGCATGCTCCTATTTTTCTGAACCTTTGATATTTTGAGCACTCGTCAATGAAATTGCATTCTAGAAGTATAGCCTATAGCAAATCTGATCAAAGCTCTCATATGGAAGGATGAAAATACTAGGTGCTCGTCTTCCCAATGCACACCTAGTGAACCAGATAGATGCTTGCCTAATACAGTAAGGCTCGTTGACAGGCCAGTATTACATATTGAAATATAGTTCCATTCATCCACAGGGTTCATAACTGCTGTGTTTTCCTATTCCATCCCCTCATACATCAATGTCTGTTGTGTTCTCAATCAGAACCATCTGACACCATCTGTAATCTGGGCAGAATCCCTCGGCATAGTACAGATGTAGGATCTTAATATGAGAAACCCTGTTGCAGGAGAACCTTCCTGCAATACAGAACGTTTAAAACGTGTAGTGTGTTTGAGGTTTAAAAAGGCTTCTGAAGTTTGTAATTTCCACTTTTAAATGTCATACCTGATTTTCCGTCACAACCCCTACAAAAATGTCCATGAACTATAATCCACTTAATAATAATTATTGCCCTGCTGTAGCAAATTGGCTCAAATTAAGATCCTTCATCTGCATATGGGGGAGGCAGTGTACAGTATATAGATGTAACAGATATATAGATGTAACAGATGTAACTTTAGTCCATCCCCTCGCCCCGACCCGGGCTCGAACCAGGGACACTCTGCACACAGACAACAGTCACCCACGAAGCATCGTTACCCATCGCTCCACAAAAGCCACAGAACTACTTCAGGTCTCAGAGCTAGTGAAGTCACCGATTGATACGCTATTAGCGCGCACCACCGCTAGCCATTTCACATCGGTTACATAGTGTCCCAACATTCTGAGAAGATTCCAGTAAGTGTATTCCTTCCTTGTGATTCCATGATACCCCAGATTGAACACTGTGTCGTGTTTGGAACCATGGAGTCGGGGGGTGGAATTTTCCATCCCCAGCAGGTTAGGGAGATGGATAGTGACAGTGTGCTGCTGTATATCCCTGAGTAGGACAACCCCTTGCGTCTGCATGGCGGGAGGTACAGCTTGTGAAAACTGCATGGTAAATAATTGATCATGTACGTAAAGCATCGGAGGGGGACAGAGACTGGGAAGGAGGCCGAGGTCTCACCATAAATAAACCCACAATTACCTTCAGTGCGCCATGACTCCTTGATTCACTTGCTGTTTTTTTCCTAATATACAAAATGAGTCCAAGAGTGACCGAGGCTTTCCAATATAAATCTTTTGATAAAACTGTCCATGGGCAATAATTGTGGCTGTTTAAACATGTATTGGCTGTGGCAGAATAGCTTCATGTCAGATCCATCAGATTTCTCAAGGGACTATGTAAATGCACCACAGATTGTGCAGAGAACCTCGTCAATGCATTATACATGAATTATGAAAGATGTCTTCTCAAATTGGAATCTAGAGGCAGTGACATGCAGGTAAATCCGGTGGAGAGTGGGAGGCCATTACAGAGAACAGGACGTGTCTAAGGATGGAATGGCAGAGGTCATGTTTGTGTGTTTGCACATTTACCTGAGCACAACATTTGCGGAAATAAATATTTCTACAATTCCACTGAGGACTATTTGTAAGGTATTTTGTGTCGGGAAAATAACGTCAGGTGTAAGCCATCATCTCAACAGTGGAGGCTGCTGAGGGGAGGACGGCTAATAATAATGGCTGGAACTGAGTATTTGATACCATTCCACCAATTCCTCTCCAGCCATTACCAAGAGCCCATCCTCCCCAATTAAGGTGGCACCAACCTCCTGTGATCTCAAATGATAAATCCAACAAGAACAACACCATGATATTATTATGCAAAATGCAAACCCCAGAGCTCCAGTAAATCTAAATATTTTATACCATATAGCAGCCAGACAGTTTAACTAAATGCATGCATGTTGTTTTCAGAGTTAAACTCTTTTCAGACCACCATTGTTGCAGTGCCAAACGATCAGAGTTGAATTTCCTTGAAAGCCTTTTGTGTGTGATAAAGGAAAATGTCACATAAAACTACACTTATCGATTGAGTATAAACATAAAACAAATCAATCTGGCCATATATTACGGCCAGTAGGAGGTTTGTGGCAGGCAGGCATGCAGGCAGCAGGGTGGCTTGTGAGAGGTTTAACCACAAGAGGTCCCATGGATAAAACAGGGAGCACACCCCCCATTAGTCACAGTGCACAGGGCTGGTAAATCAGCATAATGCCGGATGGAGAACTTTACAGCAGCAGCAGCACCAGTGGTACCACTACACTGCATTCAGCTCATGATGACCATGTAGCTTAGTCCCAAAACTCCCCCACAGATTCTCATTCTCCTCCTTCTCCTACACCTACTACTCCAGTGCCCCAGGCTTTGCATGGATTTATGTAATGAGGACTTAAGGGGTTTGACATTGGATTTGGGAAAAGTGGGTCTGCTTCTCTCCAGCAGAAGACAGATACAAATGCAGGATCTTAATTTGATCACAATTTTGTCGCTGGGAATTTTCCTGCACAGCAGGAAATGCACATTTGTAGTGTATTCAAGGTTTAAAAAGGCATCTAAAGTTTGTAATTTCCGCTTTAAAATGTCAGACTTGATTTGCCCTAACGAGAAATGTATCAACCCCTACAGAAAATGTCCACATAACATTTCACATTTCCTGTTGCAGCATGATTTTTTTCCTGCTGTAGCATACTGGCTCAATTAAGATCCTGCATCTGTAAATATGAAGAAGAAACACATCTGAAAGGTCCCAGTTTGGCTCTAGTTTTTATGGAGGGCCGGGGTGACCCAAGACTAATTTTATCCTCAGGGCTTGAGAAAGTGGTCCCTGTGTTAATACCTCAAGTGCAAATATTTGGCTGAGTGACTTAGAGATGATAATAAGAACTTGAAGTACCCGTTAAAGTGGAAACATTTCCAGCACAAGCCTGGGAGAAATAAGCCTCAATCGGGTCCAAATGCAAAGAGCACCACTCGCTCTGTTAAAATTGGTTATTTTGTGGATGCAAATATCTCCCTGACTACCAGTGGTGGAAAGAGTACTGCTGTTAATTTACTACCATTTTACTCTAGTACAAGGTGAAAGCAGCTAATTTAAATAGTACAGAGTAAAAGTAATTTAGTTACTTTTAAAATAAGAACATTGCGCTTATAGCTCATTTTGCTAAGGTTAGCTGAACGTTGTTACACATGATCTTTTCCATGCAATACAATTTAAAAAGAAGAGAGGAAATGAATGTACAATATGAACTAAGTCAATTTATTGTTTGAGTTGCAGCAAGGCACCTCTGCAAATAAAAAAGGATTTGTCAATACAATTCATATTTGAAAATATTCAAAGCAATTAAAAAGTATTGATGAATTATACAATGATGAAGTAATACAAAATAAAGTACATACACCGAAACAAATCACCCAATCATGCTCTTTTCCTCATTCATTCACTCTCTCTTTCCCTCCCTCACTCACTCAACCACTCACCTACCCACCCATACAAGGACACAAGGGCAGTGCCAGGGCACAATGGACCTACCTAAAGGATTTGATGTCAAATTAGCTCTGGAGGCAACAAAGGAACACCATGGAAATAAAGATTAATGAGCAAACCCCGCTGAAATAGAGAAGGGGCTATAGATGTTGCATTAAATTGATAAACTACATTTAGGCAACATGTACAGAGAACATCCGGTTGTGTAGTGTTCCTTGAGCAAAAACTAAAGATTTCTGTTCTAATGCCTTCACTTCTCTCTGAACTTGCTGTTCAGTTTCAGCAGAGGCTGATTTTCCAAGTGAATAGAATTTGTCCTGGCTCTCTTTGCAGAGCAGTCCAACACAGTTAAAAAGATGCTCACAGGCGGCCTAGGAAGGCAGGCCTCTGTTCAGTTTGAGGGACACACATCTGAAAGCAGAGTTCAATTCCATTCTGTCTGTATGGAAAGTAATGAAGCCAGTCCATCTTGTCAAATCAAATCATATCAAATTGTATTGGTCACATACACATATTTAGCAGATGCTATTGCGGGTGTAGCGAAATGCTTGTGTTCCTAGCTCCAACAGTCCAGTAATATCTAACCATTCACAACAATACACACACATCTAAAAGTAAAATAATGGAATTAAGAAATATATAAATATTAGGATGAACAATGTCGCAATTGCATTGACTAAAGTACAGTAGAATACAATATATACATATGAAATGAGTAAACAGTATGTAAACATTATTAAAGTGACTAGTGTTCCCGGCTAGTGATGGCTATTTAACAGTCGGCCTTGAGATAGAAGCTGTTTTTCATCCTCTCGGTCCCAGCTTTGATGCATTTGTACTGACCTCGCCTTTTGGATGATAGCGGGCTGAGCAGGCCGTGGATCGGGTGGATGTTGTCCTTGATGATCTTTTTGGCCTTCCTGTGACATTGTGTGCTGTAGGTGTCCTGGAGGGCAGACCAAAGGACAGATTTCCACTGGTCTAATGTCCATTGCTCGTGTTTCTTGGCCCAAACAAGTCTCTTCTTCTTATTGATGTCCTTTAGTAGTGGTTTCTTTGCAGCAAATCAACCATGAAGGCCTGATTCACGTAGTCTCCTCTGAACAGTTGATATTGAGATGTGTCTGTTACTTGTCCTTGATGATATTTTTGGCCTTCCTGTGATATCGAGTGCTGTAGGTGTCCTGGAGGGCAGGCAGTGTGTCCCCAGTGATGCGTTGGGCTGACCGCATCAATCCTCTGGAGAGCCCTGCAGTTATGGGCAGTGCAGTTGCCGTACCGGGCGGTGATACAGCCCGACAGGATGCTTTCAATTGTGCATCTGTAAAAGTTAGTGAGGGTCTTAGGGGCCAAGCTGAATTTCTTCAACCTCCTGAGGAACTTTAAGCTTTTCACCTTCTCCACTGCAGTCCCGTCGATGTGTATAGGGGCGTGCTCCCTCTGCTGTCTCCTGAAGTTCACGATCAGCTCCTTTGTTTTGTTGACGTTGAGGGATGAGGGATAGGTCATTCTCCTGGCACCACACCACCAGGGCCCCCACCTCCTCCCTGTAGGCTGTCTTGTCATTGTTGGTAATCAGGCCTAGTACTGTTGTGTCGACTGCAAACTTGATTCCGATTTGTCAGACCAGCATTGAATAAACCTTAGCACAGGTACTTCCTGTTTGAGTTTCTGCCTATTGGACGGGAGGAGCAGGAGTCGTGATGTGATTTGCCAAAGAGAGGGCAGGGTAAGACCTTGTAGCCATCCCGAAAGGAGAAGTAACAATGGTCGAGAGTTTTGGATGAGCGAGAACTACAGGCAATGTGTTGGTAGAACTTCGGTAGCGTTTTCCTCAAATTTGCTTTGTGAAAATACCCAGCTACAAATAATGCTCAGAATATGTGGTTTTCAGTGTAGTCCAGTGTAGTTCCTTGAGGGCTGTCATGGAATCGGCTTGAGGAGGAATATACACAGTTGTGACTGTAACCAAAGAGAATTCTCTTTGGAGGTAATACGGTCGGCATTTGATTGTGAGGTATTCTAGGTCGGGTGAACAAAAGGACTTGAGTTTCTGTAAGTTATCACTATCACACCATGAGTAGTTAATCATGAAACATACACCACCATCTTTCTTCTTCCCGGAGAGTACTTCATTCCTGTCTGCACAATGTACTGAGAACCCAGCTGGTTGTATGGATGGGGACAGTATATCCGGAGAGAGCCATGATTTTGTGAAACAGAGTATGTTACAGTCCCCGATGTCTCACTGGAAGGAGATTCTAGCCCTGAGGTCGTCCACTTTGTTGTCCAGGGACTGAACATTATCAAGTAATATACTCGGAAGCGGTGGATGGTGTGCACGCCTCCTGAGTCGGACTAGAAGTTCACTCTGAATACATCTTTTCCACCGGCAGCGTCTTGGAGCAGCCTCTGGGATGAGTTAAATTGCCCTGGGGGTACGGACAAAGGATCTAATTTGGGAAAGTCCTATTTCTGGTCATAATTCTGGTGAGTTACTGTCACTGTGATATCCAAAAGTTATTCCTGGCTGTATGTAAAAGCACAAAAAACATTCTGGGCTAATAATGTAAGAAATAACACACAAAAAAGTTGCTTAGGAGCTAGAAGCAGAGCTGCCATGTCTGTCGGCACCATCTTCTTCTTGTCTGACACACAGGCAAGGTACCCATCCAGCTCCCCTGTACCTGGTGACCTTTTGGGCATCAGTGATGAAGAAAAATCCTCTTAATCAGATGAATGGTGCATCTGTTCCTGTGTGTTTGTGTCAAGAGGATGCTTCAGGTAGACCAATCCTGTATAATTACAAATAACCAACATACACCTATTGAATATTTCAGCAAATTCTGCTTTAGGTGGCAATGTCATATCATTAACATTACAATAGCCCAAACACAGACTTTCCATACCGGTTATTCACAGATACTGAAGTGAGTTTGTCAGATGTCCTCAAACCTAAAACGTTGTCTAATGTTGAGATGAGTCCATGTGTAGCTTTACCTATTGTGTAGACTCACACAGTTGTATGCACAGTTAGACTACTGAGTCTATGGCTTTTAGATGAACGTTATCCACATTTGCATAAGTCAGACTATTAGATAGCTAGCTATACTAGCTGCTAAAGCCATCCATAGCGAAATGTTTTATCCTTCATTGCATCACCTCTCCTGTCCTGGAAGGAGAACTGGTAAACAGTATCCTCAGTCTCCATTGTTTTCACACACACATAAAAAAAACGTTCCTCTCTTTCACGATACATCTCAAACTAAATAAATGATTTTTGCCTATTTGAAAATCTTCCGACCATATACACAGCTTGATTTGACTGGCTTGTATTGGCGTGATGTGTGAAATTTGGTCAAACACTAAACAAAGATGAGCAGCTTTTTTTCTGCCTCCGAAGGGCTCTCGACAGCTTTTCATGCCCTCATGATCTACTATTATGGATAGCAAAATTGTACTCTATAACAGATTGTTTTAAAAAGGTAGAGAAGTACAATACTTCATTTAAAACATACAGTACTTTAATTAAAAGTCAAATGACTGACTTTGAAAAATACTCAAAGTACAAGTACTCAGAAAAGCTACTCATGTACAGTAACAACAGTATTTGTAATTCCTTACTTCCACCCTTGCTGGCTACTTACAGATGTAGGATATTCATTTGACCACTCTTTTGTTGCTTGAATTTATTTTCCTTCTGTAACAAACTGGCATAAATTAAGATCCTACATCTAGTCTCTGGCTGAATACAACATAATAATGTATGGTATTTCAACACAATCCTGAACGTACCAGACAAAATGTGCCAGTTCTGAATGTATTTTTGAAGGCCTTGATTACAGCACTCTGGATTCTGTGGATAAATAACTGTTGTAATTGGAGGTTACAACAGTTTGAAGCTACCTGCAGTTTTAAAAGATTTCTCTGGTTCCACGTAAAACGAAAGTGACCCAACCAGGTTGAAGGGTCACTTGATGGTTGTGGGCAACATTAAGCGAGGGGACATTTGGCCAAAGCATCAACCTGCAGCAAGGTCAAAGGAAAGTGTTGTTTAGGTCCCAGCACCACAGCACTACCGGGGTGGGCCTTTGAGCAATGGCATGTCATCTCTTCCATCTGAAGCAATCAAATGATAGATTTTATGCTCTGTTGAAAAATCATGGTAGGAAATGACTGTGGGATGTACCGTACCTGTACATCATCACATGGTTTTAGATAGACAGGTCATTAATACAGGCCCACGGGAAGACGATCCAGTCAGTTGAATGGATATTTGACAGAGGTAGATCACAACATATTGTGTATTCTGTATAGTTGGATGGATAGATCGACAGTAGAGGTTAAAGATACAGCCAACTTCGTCCTACATAGGGTTGCAAAGGGAGGGTATATTACTGGAAACCTTCGACGTTTACCAGTAAACTACCAGAATTTTGGTATCTTTCAAGGATTTTATGTAATCTATCACAAGACATCTAGTGGCCCTTTTGGGTACTTCAGATTATCACAGGTGTCTGTAATTCTCTCTGGCTCTCTGTGTGGCCTTATCACATGTAAACTATTCAAAATAATTAAATAAGATGATGAAAAAAAATGTGAATGACAAAGCTGTAAAACATGATCCTAAAAATAACTTAGTAACTTAGTATCAACTTAGTAAATACCATTGGTGTTCAATATGAGGGTTTCAGCATGAAATACCCATTATTTATTTTACTCTGTCCATATGTATTTGTTGTAAAAAATAAAATAAAAATGGCGTCAAACTGGTGACAGTTGTGAAAAAGGCAATAGTTTGAAGAGTTGCAGAGTTACTTGAAAATAATGCCACAGTTTTTTTCATTCATTAGGCATTTTTCTTTTGAACCATATGGTCTATCTATTAGAAACTCCTGCACAATATGGACAGATGTATACTATATATCAATACAAAAATGTAAGTTATTCAAGTATAAATTACCAAAGTTACGATAGATTGGCACAGATTTACTGTTATTTACCAAAATTACGTGAACTTTGGTAAACTAGCGGTAGCTTTGCAATACTACATCTACACGCGCAACCTCTTCCTTGCATTAGGTTGGCCTCCGGATATGTCATGTACTGTAGGTTTATTTTGCTTTGTCTTAATGAACTACAGTAACTCTATAAGTTCCATAGGTCTTTGTGCGTTTGTGTGTGTTTTCCTCATGGATAGTGATGTGTCGGCAATGCTAATTATGTCATTCCACAGCAGGCTACACAGTAGTACACACAGAGAACTCCTGCACTAGCAAACACCTATCAGGAATATGAATCTGGTGCTTAGACCCACTGAAAGGCTGCTTTACAGACGTGTTAGTGTGATCTTAAGTCTGTTCCTATCATAGCTACTCTCGTCAGAGATACTCTTGTCACACTCTACCTTCCCCATCCTGCTATTGATATACTGTATCAGCCATTGCAAACACATCGGGAAACAGTAACTACAGCATTCTTTCAGGAAAAGGTTTCTTTGTAGGGTGGAAGTAAGTCCCGGCTGTAAATAACGTAGTACATTACCTAAATTACCCTCCCTGGAAGAGGTACTGCAACCATCGCTCTGGTTAGTTGGCACAGAATGTTGGGGATTCTCTACTGAAGATCTTTATTACCCATTGTCTTACATCCGATGCTCTGAGGGACCAGCGTTAAGTAAAAGTCACGCCATCTGATGTAAGACACAGCGTCATTACCCTCAAGCCTTAAACCACCACGTTTTCAATACTCGATGTGCATCTCTAAGGACTGTCCAATGGCTCAAAAGCAGAAGAGCGCAGAAGCTGAGATTGTGACACTGGCATGACCATACCATTGAATATTAAGCAATAATGTTTATTTTATCTGTCTCCTCCAGTAGACATTAACATGTATGCCTTCCACTTCAAGAAACAAAGATGAGCATGCTCATGGTAAATGGTTGCAACATGCTTCATACAATTGAATGAATTGAGTGCTTGAATCACACACAAAATGTCAAAGAGCCAACTAACACCATGAGGAAATAAAGCTTCATCAAGAGGGGCGTGCAGATGTTCTGATCTTTTCAGCCAAAACACCCTAGGATGCTGCTTGGCCAACATATCACTCGTATTTTAATTTCATTTGACAATATAATATCCTGAAATTGAAAGGCAATTAACGGGAGAGCAGTATTGGATGGCTGCAGGTCAACAAGCTACAGTAATAAGGACTGCTGGGGGAAGAATACACTATTGAATCAAACATAATGGACATAAATAGAGAGGATTAAATGAGGTGTGAATAGAATGAAATTAGGAATTATGGGGGAGGGGTGAAAGTAATGGACGCTGTTGTTGTTGTTGTTGTTGTTAAAACACAAGATGCAACAAATCTCCCCTCAAGAATAATTTTGCATTCTGGTCATTTCTTACATAAGAGAAGACAAGAGACTGCCTGTGGCGAGGAATGTTTAAGAACCATAGTTACAGAATAACTGTAGGCTGTTCCAATTCCATATCGGAATTTCATAAACAAGCACAGCAGATACTGGATTTAATATTATGATCTCAGCCTGATCATAAAAACGTAAATGAGCCCATTTTATGTTTCTTGATTTAATTACATTTATATAATTGTTCAGCCAATCCACATCCCACATATTTGTCTGTGATTTTACCTCAGGTCAAGTTTAAAACTTCCATATGGTTCATTTAACAACACAATCTGAGGAGAGCCAATTTAGAGCATTTGGGAGGATTAAGTGAATATATTAACTTTTAGAAAAATGGTTAGAGGAGGATATCAACAGAATCCTCTCACCCACACTGGTGTTCAAAGGGAATGGGAGAGCTGCGATTTCCTCCGTAGATATCAAGGGGGACGACGATGACGTTGTCTTTATTTACAGGAGTGAGCGGTGGAGATGTGGAGTGGTTTGGGTACATTGAAGCAATGTTTTTGTTTCTATGAAAACATAATTAACAATTGGTACATAGCCATTTGTAAGGACCATCTCGACGATACAACTTTGCTGAGTTTTTATAAAACCTTAAAAAGATTGACATGATATCGATTTTGTTGCCACGAGACACATTAAATCTAAGGGGATGCTTCTTCTGCTACCAGATAGCAGGGACCTACAGGAAGGTTAGGTGTCACAGACATTTTAATTAGGAGGACTAATGAGGGCGCAGAATGTTATGTAAACATGTCACTATTAACTATGGGTATGCAGTGCAGCCCAAATACTACCCACCAAAATGACAGAGCCAGAGGGCCTATTGGTTTCGGCATGATGTTAGGGTATTTGCCACTTCTACAACCATTGCCAATACAATATGTTCCAAATACTCTTCCTGTTTCTTTCTTTCTGCCTCCTTTGTTGGTCCTGCCAGAGGTGTTGCTTTCATTTTCTCTGTCTCCTAACCGCCTAGACGTTTCCCCATAATGTTCTATAAGGAGAAGACAGAATGACAAAAAAATGACTCGTAGCCATCCATTTCTGTCAGCCAAGCATGTCATACATAATAAATTACGCTTAGCGTGTGTGAAATGGGTTTCCGGATAGGAGAGGAAGGTCTCTCTCCCGGCCCAGTGAAACCCTATGCAGACTGTATCAGACAGCCAATGTTGCTATCAGGGATGAGTGATTCCCTGGTGGAAATAGGATTCCTCCATCCTAGCCTATTCTCCCCAGTCACATCTACTCACATACATCACATCAATACGCGTCCATCTACTCTGTCTGCTGCCTGCATGGCTGGAGGGGCCTGCTTGCCCGTGTGAATGAACCAGAGAGATAGAGAGAGAAGAAATTGGTGACAAAGTGAGATTCAGTGGTGATGGTGGTGTGAAGAACAAATTGTGAAGAGTAGAATAGATAGTGAACTGTGGTGGGTTTGTGGGTGGAAGTGTGGTGAATGCTAAATGAAGCAATGTAGGGTATGGGAGCATGGGGCAGCGTTCTACGAGGCAGTGGTGTCACGCTGGGTGCCCTGTGTCATGACCTGTTTACACCTCTACAGGATCACTTTCCTCTGTGGAACAGGGGGCACAGCTGGGGTATACAGAGCAGAACCTTCCGCATGCTATTCTTCAGTGATTCACTTCATAGTGTTCCTGTACACATCTCTGTGCACATAGCTTCTGTATATGATTATATATTTATAAATGTTTACGTTTGAGTTGAAGGAGAGTCTGTTTATGCTTATTATGTTGGAAAAGTATGGCACAACAAAGTAATACAAATCTGCATGGTTCTCTCCATTTAAACCCCGCTCTCATTTCCTGGTTCGGCTGTGTCGCTGCCTGGCTGCGCTCTAGCGTCCCTGGATGATTCTGTGTTACCTGATTCTGTGTTACCTAAATTTTAGATTAGCAGAGGTTTCACAGCATTAGAGCGTTGTTTTGATTAAGGCATCCTGTCCTATTGGATCACATTGCCTGATAATAAGGTCAGGGAAAGAAAGGGAACAGAAAAGCAGGATCTGGTTCACATAATGCTGCTACAGCGTGATGAAAGAAGCTTTCCTCAAAAGTGGGGTATCTCTCTTTTCCAACGAGGTGGAACTATTTAGGGAATTGGAATCACAGAAACTGAGTCACTGGAAGAAAAAAACATTTTTTTGAGGGGGTGGCGAGGTTTGGTTGTTAGTCATTTGATAAAGTGTGTCTCTCATTGTTTGAACTCCTACGGGAGAGCTCAGTTTTGATAGAAACAGCCCATTTTCACGTGAGGTCTGCCGATCTGGACAGCGTTGGAATCAGTTATGTCATGTTTGATGTTAATAGTAGAGGTTGATGATGGAGAAACACTTCTGATTCAAACACATTGATTCAAACCTGAGTAGGGTTTCAATCGGGAATTCTGGAAACTGGGATTTAAAAAAAAAAAGTTACCAGAATGATTGGGGTTGACCTGGATAACATAGCTAGGGCTATGAGATCTTCCTTAACATTACTATGTGATCTCTTCAGAGAAACATATGCCCCTACAATAGCCCAACCGGCTCTGTGTATCTGACCATGTCCCCATAAGAGTCTGACCACGCATCTGGCAGGGTGTAACTGCAGTGGATTTAACAGCAGTGTTTATTGAGTGGCTCAGCAGTGCCCGGGGCACTCAGTGAGACACACATGAAGGTCAGGGGTGATGACCAGGCTCAATCTGGGCCCTGCAGAAGAGGGAGGGATCTGGAAGCCACTTCAGGGCATGTTGATCTTGTCAATATTATCTCACAAATCATTTGTAACATATTCACATACTGTTAGTTTCAAGATATGGCCTAAGATTGTGTATTCAGAAATACAGGTCTTGAACACTGACAACATCAATTCTACTTTACTAATAAGACTAGACCGTCTCTTAAACGAACACCCCGTTGAGACCAGTTTTAGAGTGAAACCGAATTACAAAGGTTATTCAAACTCATGTAAAACCAGCATATAACTTAACCTCTGCTGCAGTAAAGAAACCAAGGCCCAGGCAATCAGTACAATAATGCCACCGAGCACACTAATGAGAACAAGGTTGAGGAACTGGCAACAATGGAACCCTTAATAAACTCAATCCCCAGCCTGCATCTAAAGTGGCAATCCTTTGGATCCTATTGTTGTGTGTATAATGTACAGTATTGATTAGCCGTGTATTTACCTCAAGGTGAACTCTAGGGATGCTGCTAACTCTGAGGACATACGTTTCGTTTGCCTGGCTGGATAACAATCCCTTCTATCCTGGGGATATTTGTCAGGCTGATTGAAAAGATGCTAACTTAATTGCCTACTAAAGTTAAATGAAAAAGCTGGGCCCTTCTGATTGAATGGCAGACAAAACTCAAAATGATAAAAGAGAAAGGCAGTGGAAGAGAGAATATGAGAGGTGAATTGAGGAGAGGAGGCGCTAAGTCCGGAGAATAGAGTGTGTTTGAGCAAAGCGCTGATCCAGCACATCGTGTCCTATAGGCTGATGCTCGCTGGCAAACTTAGAAAGGCATGCAGGCAGGCATTGTGGCTCAGTCCTCCTCAATGTGCAGAATCACCCTCAGCCAGACCGCTTTGACTTTGCAGCAGTAGCTCTCATTGAGCCAGTGCAGCACAGCAGGCAGCTCTCTCATCTCGACAACAGTCAAGCCTGATAGAGTTCCCAAGACTGACACATGTTGGCTATTCACAATCAACATCACACAGCAACAGGGATTAAGTTGAACCTTTACTAAGGAACATTGAGAATCATCCATACTGTAGACTACTGTATGTCATTCAACTTTGTCCGTTTCAACAATCACACACATAACAAAGGACAGAACAGAAAAGATGTCTGATAAAACTGCAGTTCCTCGCAATAAAATGACAGCTCTTATTAAAGATTGTTAAAAAAAAAGACCAGCTCTAAAGTGGTAATTGTATGTGCAAAAGAATGACATTTATTCCAGTTTCCATAAACCTATTTTATACCTAATGAGAGATGGAGAAGAAGGAAACGTAACACCGTCCTCTAGGGGTTTGTCTCTATAAGACAGTGCCAATACTCCACTAGCCCTGTGTTTAGGCTACTGTACATTTTTGCACACGTTTGTACTGTGTTTTATTCATTCCTTATAGACTGTATTCAAAAACTTTTTGGATGAATGGAGGATCAACAGGTATGACTAATCAGCAACTTGTCAGGGACGTTGACGTCCCAATGTGGCTGGGGTTGTACAGTACTATCTGTCACACAATTGGCCAGATTTAAATATAGTTGATTCTTTAGCACATATGAAATGGTGTCCGTGCATTGACTTCCTGTACATGCTATTTTGCTCTGGTTCCTATGCATACTGTACATAGTTACCTGCAAATTGCTCAGTAATGCGTAACAAGTAGACGTACATCTAAGTCTATATTACAATATTGATTTATCTCAAGAGATTGATAATGCTTTAATGTTCAGGTCTCACCGGTGTGATTCAATAGAAGCCTTTACAGATATGCTTGAATGGGCTCAGAGAATAACAAGTTACATGACCATAGCATGTCTGAAACACATCCATACAAAATATAACAAAGCATCTTGGGTCATGTAGATAACACCCAGACTCTCCTATGAAATGGAAAACGACTGAAGATTACCATGGAGAATAAGCAGAATAAATGTTCAGAATAAATCTAATCTTTAAACAGACTGCCTGGTTGTGTTCAAAACTGCTCTTGGATATTGCCTGAGTTATGAGTTAAGAAGGAGCGTCAGAGGATGGTAGTGTATGGAGACTGCTCAAGAACCATGAACAAATACTTGGAGAGTGCCCCAGAAAATGAAAGCTCATTTTAACATACCTTGAGCTACAGAATGCCACTCATAGTTAAGGCCTGATTTCTAATGACAGAGTGATGTGGCTGGTACAGTACAATTCTATATCTGAGGCTTGGGTTCACTTGCACCGGTCTGTTTGGCATATTGACTAACAAATACACATTGATCCGTCGCCATCAGAGAAAAACCCTACACAGCACTCTATATGGATCTGTTTCAGACTGCATGAGGGACTGCTGTACCCTCACATTATTAACAGGAATGCTTTTTTTCAATTGGTCTTCATTCTAGTGTGTTACCTTTCAAATGATATCAAGACTATGCATAACCTTGCTTCAGTTCCTGAGCTACAGGCAGTTCATGCGAAAATTTAAAAAAAAGGGCCAGATCCTTAAGAGGTTTAATAAGAGCAAAGAAAAACAACATGGCTGTTAACTGTACCATCATTTTGCTAAGAGGGTTGCAGTGCATAACCAGATGTCTTGCATTTCATTCATTTATTATAAAAAACCTAACCTGGCCTTTGAAAGGGAAGCTGAACGTATCCTCTTCATTAAGAACAACGCAGTATCCTAATAATGTCAGCCACTTGCCCATGTCTATGAGAGGATGATGGACAGATACCTTTGCTGATCTGCTCTTCTATTGTGTGCCAAGGATATGTCATCGGTGCCATGGATATGTCATCGGTGCCATGGATATGTCATCGGTGCCATGGATATGTCATCGGTGCCATGGATATGTCATCGGTGCCATGGATATGTCATCGGTGCCATGGATATGTCATCGGTGCCATGACACACGTTTTAAAGGTAATCCTCAAGGCTTTGTTTATAATTTGATTGTTACTATATTTAGAAAGCATTTCAGTTATTTCAAGCCTTCTTGCCCCACTTTTGTTGAATAGGAAAAAAATAATGGATTATTTTTCATATTTTCATAATACTTCGATGTACTACAGAATGTACTTGAGCTTGTGTCCTCAAAAGTGAGTACACCTCAGTCATGTATATCTATTTTTACCAGAAAGATAAGTTCCAGACCGTTCAAAAAATATGCAATATTTTCAGTTGTTGTTTATGACCATCTCATATTTAGGCGGAAATCAACATTTTGTCCTAGGGTGACTCATGAAGCTATAACAAAAAATACATTGATTTGGGGGATATTCACAAAATATAATCCATAAAAGGGTCCTATGGAGGAAGGATTGTTGACATGTATTTAACATTTGTATCATCGGCTACTTTCAGAATTTTGTAGTTCTGAAAGTAATTGGACATAAACGTACAGAACAGTACAGTACAGTAATGTAGATAGGTTCAGTAGAGTACAGTACAATACAGTGCATTATACTGTACTCTACTCTTGTCACGCCCTGATCTGTTTCACCTGTCTTTGTGATTTTCTCCACCCACCTCCTGTTTTCCCCATTAGTCCCCGGTGTATTTATCCCTGTGTTTCCTGTCTCTCTGTGCCAATTCGTCTTGTTTTGCCAAGTCAACCAGCATTTCTCCTAGCTCCTATTGTTCCCAGTCTCTGTTTTTTCCTAGCCCTCCTGGTTTTGACCCTTGCCTGTCCTGACGCCGTATCCGCCTGTCTGACTACACTGCCTGTTCTGACCTCAAGCCTGCCTATCCCCTTGTACTGTTTGGACTCGGATCTGTTCACTGAACCCCTGCCTGTCCTGACCTCGAGCCTGCCAATCACCTGGTACTGTTTGGACATGGTTTATGAACTCTCGCCTGTCCCCGACCTGCCTTTTGCCTACCCTTTTGGGTATAATAAATATTGGAGCTCAACCATCTGCCTCCTGTGTTTCCAATAGGGTCTCGCCTTGTGCTCTTGTAACGCTAGTGTTCTCTACTGTACAGTACTGTACTTGACTTTTCTTTACTTGACTTTATTGTACTCAACTGTTCTGTACTGTATCTCACCTCGTGGATTGCAATGATCATGAGAACGGTGAGGAATCAGCCCAGAACCACACGGGAGAATCTTGTCAATGATCTCAAGGCAGCTGGGATCATTGTCACCAAGAAAACAATTGGTAACACACTACGCCATGAAGGACTGAAATCCTGCAGCGCCTGCAAGGTCCCCCTGCTCAAGAAAGCACATATACATGCCCATCTGAAGTTTGCCAGTGAACATCTGAATGATTCAGAGGACAACTGGGTGAAAGTGTTGTTGTCAGATGAGAGCAAAATGGAGCTCTTTGGCATCAACTCAACTCGCCGTGTTTGGAGGAGGAGGAATGCTGCCTATGACCCCAAGAACACCATCCCCACCGTCAAACATGGAGGTGGAAACATTATGCTTTGGGGGTGTTTTTCTGCTAAGGGGACAGGACAACTTCACTGCATCAAAGGGACGATGGACGGGGCCATGTACTGTCAAATCTTGGGAGAGAACCTCCTTCCCTCAGCCAGGGCATTGAAAATGGGTTGTGGATGGGTATTCCAGCATGACAATGACCCAAAACACACGGCCAAGGCAACAAAGGAGTGGCTCAAGAAGAAGCACATTAAGGTCTCCAGACCTTAATCCCATAGAAAATCTGTGGAGGGAGCTGAAGGTTCGAGTTGCCAAACGTCAGCCTCAAAACCTTAATGACTTAAAGAAGATCTGCAAAGAGGAGTGGGACAAAATCCCTCCTGAGATGTGTGCAAACCTGGTGGCCAACTACAAGAAACATCTGACCTCTGATTGCCAACAAGGGTTTTGCCACCAAGTACTAAGTCATGTTTTGCAGAGGGGTCAAATACTTATTTCCCTCATTAAAATGCAAATCAATTTATAACATTTTTGACATGCGTTTTTCTGGATTTTTTGTTGTTATTCTGTCTCTCACTGATCAAATAAACCTATCATTGAAATTATAGACTGATCATTTCTTTGTCAGTGGGCAAACATACAAAATCAGCAGGGGATCAAATACTTTTTTCCCTCACTGTATATTACTGTAAATATTGATCACATTCCATGTGAATGGTCATATATTTTGATACAGCGAATGTTGATATTGCGAACCTTCTGATATTTTTACCTCATGTTTCAGGAAGTGATGTCACTGAATACTGCCCCTATATGTACGACCTTCCACCCCCACCAGCGATATGGATGCCTGATGAAGACCTGAGGGTCAAAACGTTGTCATCATTAAATCACCTGGGAGCATGAGCAGCAGTGAACAGCATTTGTTTTTTAATTTTCCATACAGTCTTTTTTTTTAATCAATTAAGTGATCCAAAAATTCCGGAATCCACTGTGTTATGTCAACAATCCTTCCTCCAAAGAACCCTTCTATGAATTAAATAGATCATCATGGTGTTTCAACAAAGAATACCAAGTGTTTCTTCAGTTCTACAATTCAACTCCGTACAGAAAATACAGTCAAAATTCAATACAAGAGCTTCTTTAAGTTCCCATCCTTTATCAAATGCAAGGTGTTGGATGTGGATACGCTGGGTTATTCATACTACAATAATTTCTAGCTGCGGGGGTAGGCTGTCATTCTAAATGAGAATTTGTTCTTAACTGACTTGCCTAGTTAAATATAGGTTAAATAACAAATAAATGAAATACAAATAAAATCCCACAGCTGGCTTTCCTCTGAAGCTAAGCAGGATCTGTTGTGGTCGGTCCCTGGATGGGAGACCAGATGGTGATGGAGGGCCAGTAGGAAGCCCTCATTCCTCTGGTCTAAAAAAAGAGCCCAATGCCCCAGGACAGTGATTGGGGACACAGCCATAGGGTGCTGTCTTTTGGATGGGACGTTAAACGCTCTGTGGTCACTAAAAGATCCCATGGCACTAATCGTAAGAGTAGGGGTGTTAACCCTGATGTCCTGGCTAAATGTCGAGTCTGGCACTCATACCAACATGACCACCTAATCATCCGCAGCTTCCAGCTGGCTCAATCATCCCCCCTCCTCTCCCCTGTAACTATTCCCCAGATCATTGCTGTAAATGAGAACGTGTTCTCAGTCAACTTACCTGGCAAAAAAAGGGTCAAATAAATACTTAAATGTGCCTGTAGCAATAATACCTACTTGCATTATATCTTTAGAATCTAAATCTCCAGAATCTTTCAAATCCTTAATGCCCTTTTCAAGTGAAATTGGAACTATACAGCCACTGCTCTCAGAAAGCAATTGTTTTCCAATTATAGGATAAAAAAAGCAACACAAAAAATGGTCAGTCAATAGAAATGTCTGTTCCACCCAGATAAGGTCATATGAAGCATGGGGGAACCTGGCTAGAGTCATACTGCTGCTAGACAGCCACAAGAATGCACAGTATTGGAGGGAGTAAAATTACACAATGTTTCTTTCCATTTTAATTACTCAGGATCTCATCATGGTATCTCTGTGCATTCAAATTGCCATCGATAAAATGCAAATGTCTTCATTGTCCGTAGCTTATACCTGCCCATACCATAACTCCACCGCCACCATGAGGCACTCTGCTCGCCCACACAAACTGCTCGCCCACATGACGCCATACTGCCCGGTACAGTTGAAACTAGGATTCCTCCGTGAAGAGCACACTTATCCAGCATGCCAGTGGCCATCGAAGGTGAGCATTTGCCCACTGAAGTCGGTTATGATGACAAACTGCAGTCATGTAAAGCCCCTGGTGAGGATGACGAGCACGCAGATGAGCTGCCCTGAGACAGTTTCTAACAGTTTTTGCAGAATTTCTTTGATTGTGCAAACCCACAATTTCATCAGCTCTCTGGGTGGCTGGCCTCAGACGATCCCGCAGGTGAAGAAGCCGGAGGTGTAGGTCCTGGGCTGGCGTGGTTACAAATGGTCTGAGGTTGTGAGGCTGGTTGGACGTACTGCCAAATTCTCTGAAACGATGTTGGAGGCAGCTTATGGTATAGAAATGAACAGCAACAGCTCTAGTGTACATTCGTGCAGCCAGCATGCCAATTGCATGCGCCCTCAAAACTTGAGACATCTGTGGCATTGTGTTGTGTGACAAAACTGCACATTTTAGAATGGCCTTTTATTGTCCCCAGCACAAGGTGCACATGTGGAATAATAATGCTGTTTAATCAGCTTCTTGATATGCCACACCTGTCAGGTGGATGGATTATCTTGGCAAAGGAGAAATGCTCACTAACAGGGATGTAAACACATTTGTGCATAATATATTTCTGAAAAAAAAGCTTTTGGGTGTACAGTATGGACAATTTCTGGGATCTTTTATTTCAACTCATGAAACATGGGAACAACACTTTCCATGTTGTGTTTATATTTATGTTCAGTATACATACAGTGCTTTCCGAAAGTATTCACACCCCTTGAATTTCTTGGTTACAGCCTTAATGGTTTATTGGTTACAGCCTTAATTTTAAATGGATCAAATGTAGATTTTTGTGTCACTGGCCTACACACTATACCCCATAATGTCAAAGTGGAATTGTGTTTAGAAATGTTTAGAAATGTTTTATTAAAAATGGAAATCTGAAATGTCTTGAGTCAATAGGTATTCAATCCTTTTGTTATGAAAAGCCTAAATAAGTTCAGGAGTAAAAATGTTCTTACTTCACATAATAAGTTGCATGGACTCAACTTGTGTGCAATAATAGTGTCATTTTAAAATGAGGACCCCATCTCTGTACCCCAGACATACAATTTTCTTTAAGGTCCTTAAATCGAGTAGTGAATTTCAAGCACAGATTCAACCACAAAGACCAGGGAGGTTTTCCTGTGAACCATTGTATGCAAATAAGAACACCTATTTGGAGATGGTGTATCAATACACCCAGTCACTACAAAGATACAGGCGCACTTCCTAAATCAGTTGCCGTAGAGGAAGGAAACCACTCAGGGATTTCATCATGAGGCCAATGTTGATTTTAAAACAGTTACAGAGTGTATTGCCTTATTATGACTCAGGATATGACCCAGATGCAGACAAGGGAGGCGGATAGTACAGTTCTCAGATGATTTATTAGAAACACGGGGCAGACAAAGGGCAGGTCGAGGGCAGGCAGAGGGCAGGTCGAGGGCAGGCAGAGGGCAGGTCGAGGGCAGGCAGAGGGCAGGTCGAGGGCAGGCAGAGGGCAGGTCGAGAGCAGGCAGAGGGCAGGTCGAGGGCAGGCAGAGGGCAGGTCGAGGGCAGGCAGAGGGCAGGTCGAGGGCAGGCAGAGGGCAGGTCGAGGGCAGGCAGAGGGCAGGTCGAGGGCAGGCAGAGGGCAGGTCGAGGGCAGGCAGAGGGCAGGTCGAGGGCAGGCAGAGGGCAGGTCGAGGGCAGGCAGAGGGCAGGTCGAGGGCAGGCAGAGGGCAGGTCGAGGGCAGGCAGAGGGCAGGTCGAGGGCAGGTTCGTGATCAGGTCAGTGTCGGGCAGTTAAAGGACGGAAGGCAGGCTCCTGAAAACAGGAGACAAAGGGCTGGGAGACATATGTTTTATCCTAGACACATGAAAAGTGGGATGTATATGAGGGGTATGGGGCAACAGAAGACAAACAGCAGAGAGGCTAAGGAACTTGGAGAAGGGGAAAGGGCCAATGCGGAGGAAGCACAGTGGCACAGGCCTCACTGAAACCCCCCTGGAGGTCCTGGTACTTTGCGGGAACGGTGGAGAGGTCCGGGGCTTTTCCAAAGCCCGCAGGAAGACGTCCCGGGACAGGCAGCGCCGACTTCAGGCAATTCCCATGACAAAACGGGCTCCAACCCAGGATAGAACCAGTAGCCCAGTTGATCAGGAGATTGTGCCTCTGGAGCCAGGAAAACCCCAAAACCATGGGTGCAGGAGGGGATTCTATGGGCAGGAACTGCATAAACTCACTGGGATTACCCGACACTCTCAGGTTAATGGGATACGTGGTGTGGGTGACCCTGCCAATAGAGCGCCCATCCAACGCTCTGATGTCCATGGGAATGGAGAGGGGTTGTGTGGGAGTTCCCAGCTCCGACACCACGGTAGCGTCCATAAAGCTCTCTTCGAACCCAGAGTGTATGAGCACCCGGAAAGATTTGGACCGGTCACACCACAACAGGGTAACATGGATAGCGGTACAAGCAATGGAAGATGGGAAACTCCCTGTACAGCTCACCAGTGTACTAGTACCTCCTTGATGAGCCTGGTTCTTTAATGGGCAGGTAGATAAAAAATGTCCCGTAGCTACACATTACAGACAGCTCTGGGTGTTAAGTCTGTGTAAGGAGTCAGCAGGAGACAATCTAGCCCTGCCTAGTTGCATGGGCTCTGGATGAGATGACTCGACAGCGCTCTGTGACCGAGAGACTTCGACCGACATCGGATCCACTCGGAAATGTGGGCTTCGGGGATATCCGGGATTCCTCGGAGGCGAGGTGGAAATCCAGGACGAGTGTCGATGACACGGAACAGACTCCCTCTCCCTCCTACGTTCCCATAGCCGCCCATTGATCCGGAAGGGCAAGGCTATGAGGGAGTCGAGGTCCAGGGGCAGCTCCCGGGCTGCGAGCTCATCTTCAATCCCCTCTGACCACCCATGAAGGAACGCGTCGAACAGGGCTTCCGGGTTCCAGGCACTCTCAGCCTCCAACATGCGAAAATCCCCTGCGTAGTCTGCCACACTTTGGGAATCCTGACGTAGTTGGAGCAGTTTACGAGCTGCCTCTCTCCCGGACAATGGATAATCAAACACTTTCTATACCTCCTCCAAACTCCTCCAATCTGAGGCAAACGGTGGATTGTTGCTCCCACACTGCCGTAGCCCAGGCAAGAGCCCTCCCGGACACCAGCGTTATCACGTACGCTATCCTCGAGCAATCTGAGGGAACCGAAGAGAGCTGCAGCTCAAAGATGTCCTTTTGCTCAGTTGTGCACCGGAGCCAGTTTGCGCTTTTCTGTGAAGGGAGTAGTACACAGCGTTGTATGAGATCTTCAGTTTCTTGTCAATTTCTCACATGGAATAGCCTTCATTTCTCAGATCAAGAATAGACTGACGAGTTTCAGAAGAAAGTTCTTTGTTTCTGGCCATTTTGAGCATGCAATTGAACCCACAAATAAACTCAGTTAGTGCATAATACAGCTGCTAGAATCTTGACAAGAACCCAAAAATGTGAGCATATTACTCCAGTGCTAGCCTCTCTACACTGGCTTCCTGCTAAGGCTAGGGCTGATTTCAATGGTTTTTTTTATATATTTTTTTTTGTGATTTAAAAAAACCATATAATCATTCAAAAAATGTAATAAATATAATTATAACAAAACAATTTTAAAAAAATGATATGTTCATTTGAAGTCAGAGGTTAACATACACCTCAGCCAAATACATTGAAACTCTGTTTTTCACAATTCCTGACATTTAATCCTAGTAAAAATTCCTTGTTATAGGTCAGTTATGATCGCCAGTTTATTTTAAGAATGTGAAATGTCATAAAAATTGTTGAGAGAATGATTTATTTCAGCTTTTATTTCTTTCATCACATTCCCAGTGAGTCAGAAGTTAACATACACTCAATTAGTATTTGGTAGCATTTTCTTTAAATTGTTTAACTTGGGTCAAACGTGTCGGGTAGCCTTCCACAAGCTTCTCACAATAAGTTGGATGAATGTTGTCCCATTCCTCCTGACAGAGCTGGTGTAACTGAATCAGGTTTGTAGGCCTCCTTGCTCACACACGCTTCTTCAGTTCTACCCACTAATTTTCTATTGAATTGAGGTCAGGGGTTTGTGATGCGACCAAGCTTTAACTTCCTGACTGATGTCTTGATATGTTGCTTCAATATATCCACATAATTTTCCCACCTCATGATGCCATCTATTTTGTGAAGTGCAGCAGTCCCTCCAGCAGCAAAGCACCCCCACAACATGATGGTGCCACCCCCGTGCTTCATGGTTGGGATGGTGTTCTTCAGCTTGCAAGCCTCCCCCTTTTCCTCTAAACATAACGATGGTCATTATGGCCAAAAAGTTATATTTTTGACCAGAGGACATTTCTCCAAAAAGTACGATCTTTGTCCACTTAGTCTGGCTTTTTTACAATTAAATATTCTTGATATGTTACATATGATATGTTAGAGTCGCAATAGAGAGATCAGGATCCAGAGTAACGCCAAGGTTCTTCACAATTTTATTTGAGATGACTGTACAACCATCAAAATTATTTGTCAGATCAAACAGCAGATCTCTTTGTGTCTTGAGACCTAGAACTAGTATCTATGTTATGATAGAGTTTAAAAGTAAAACATTTGCTGCTATCCCCTTCCTCATGTCTGAAACGCAGGCTTCCAAAGTAGGCAATATTGGTGATTCACCATGTTTCATCGAAATGTACAGCTGTGTGTTGTCCAGCTGTGAAAGTTGACATTATGTTTCCGAATGACATCACCAAGAGGTAGAATATATGTTGAAAACAATAGGGGTCCTAAAACAGAACCTTGAGGAACACTGAAACTTATCATTGATTCATTTGCCGATGCAAATGGCGACAGCTAGTCTTACTGGGGCCTGACATATATCAAAACACACATTACAGACAAAAGACTGCATACATTTAAAAATATTAACATGTAGTGTGAATATATCAGTTACACATACATGTCAGTATATACATACAACAAGTAGGTCACATGGGGGAGAGATGTTGTTTTATTCGTTTTTTTAAACCAGGTTTGCTGTTCACTTGCACTACATAAGACAGAAGGGTGTTCTATTCACTCATGGCTCTCTATAATACTGGGGAAAGGGGGATACCTAGTCAATTGTACAACTGAATGCAATCAACTGAAATGTGTCTTCTGCATTTAACCCAACCCCTCTGAATCAGAGAGGTGTAGGGGTCGGCCATAATCAACATCCACGTCTTCTTCACCCAGGGAACAGTGGGTTAACTGCCTTGCTCAGTGGCAGAACGACAGATATGTTTATCTTGTCAGCTCGGGTATTCGATCCAGCAACCTTTCGGTTATTGGACCAAAGCTCTAACCACTAGGCTACCTGCCGCCCCTATTTCTTTGAATTTGTTCTGAACCTGGGGACTGTGAAAAGACCCATGGTGGCATTTCTGGTGGTGTAAGTGTGTGTGTCAGTGCTGTGTGTAAGTGGACTATGCAAACCATTTGGAATTTCCAACACATTAATGTCTCTTATAAAAACAAAAAAGTGACTCAGTCAGTCTTTCCTCAACTCTTAGCCAAGAGAGACTGGCATGCATAGTATTAATATTAGCTCTATGATTACAATGAAGAGCAAGACGTGCCACTCTGTTCTGGACCAGCTGCAGCTTAACTAGGTCTTTCTTTGCATCACTTGGCCATATGACTGGACAATAATCAAGATAAAAATAGAGCCTGCAGGATTTGCTTTGTGGAGTGTGGTGTCAAAAAATCTCTTTATTATGGACAGACCTTTCCACATCTTTACAACCATTATATGGTTTGACCATGCAGTTTACAATCTAAGGTACAATCTAAGGTAACAAGTAATTTAGTCTCCTCGACTTGTTCATCAGCCTCACCATTCAATACCAGATTCAGCTGATGTCTAGAACTTAAGGATTTATTTTTTACCAAATACAATGCTATTAGTTTTAAGAGATCTTCAGGACCAGTTTATTACTGGCCACCCATTTCAAAACAGACTGCAACTCTTTGTTAATTAACTTCTTGACGCTACCCATCCCTTAAGCGGGATAATTGTCATTAGCAACCGCTGAATAGCATTCATATTCATGAAATCACAAGTGCAATATAGGAAAACACAGTTTAGCCTTTTGTTAATCCACCTGTCGTCTCAGATTTTGAAATTATGCTTTACAGCGAAAGCAATCCAAGCGTTTGTGTAAGTTTATAGATCGCATAATAAAACATTAAGTACACTTAGCATCAGGTAGATTGGTCACGAAAATCAGAAAAGCAATCAAATTAATTGTTTACCTTTGATGATCTTCGGATGTTTTCACTCACGAGACTCCCAGTTACACAACAAATGTTCCTTTTGTTCCCTAAAGATTTTTTTATATCCAAAATACCTCTGTTTGTTTGCCGCATTATGTTCAGAAATCCACAGGAAAGAGCGGTCACGCAACGCAGACAAATTCCAAATAATATCCGTAATGTCCACAGAAACATGTCAAAAGTTTTTTATAATCAATCCTCAGGTTGTTTTTAAAATATATAATCGATAATATATCAACCGCAAATGTCTTTCACAGTAGGAGAGGGAAAAACAATAGCTGTCCAAATTCTGTTGCGCGAGCAAAACTCATGTGACCACTTGACGCGATGTTATCGTTCTGGCTCATTTTTCCAAATAAAAGCCTGAAACTATGTCTGAAGACTGTTGACACCATTAGGAAGCGATAGGAAAAGGAATCTGGTTGATATCCCTTTAAATGGAGCAATGGGTGGCTATGGAACATGAAGTTTTCAAAATAGAAGCCACTTCCTGGTTTGATTTTTCTCAGGGTTTCGCCTGCAATATCAGTTCTGTTATACTCACAGACAATATTTGGACAGTTTTGGAAACATTAGAGTGTTTTCTATCCTAATCTGTCAATTATATGCATATTCTAGCATCTGGTCCTGAGAAATAGTCAGTTTACTTAAAAATAGAAAAGAGTAGAGGGCCTAGAGAGCTGCCTTGCGGTACAACACACTTTACATGTTTGATGTTAGATAAAGCTTCCATAAAAAACTCAGTTCTATAATATAGATAGCTCTGAATCCACAATATGGCAGAGGATTAAAAGCCATAACATATATGCTATCTCAACAACATGTTATTGTCAATAATATCAAAGGCTGCAAAAAAATCTAACGGTACAGCTCCCACAATCTTCTTATTAACTATTTCTTTCAACCAATCATCAGTAATTGTGTCAGTGCGGTAAATGTTGAGTGCTCTTCTCTATACGCATGCTGTTATACCCACAGCAACGATTAAAACATTCCCAAAACAGAAACCGTGGATTAATGGCAGCATTCGCGCGAAACTGAAAGCGCAAACCACTGCTTTTAACCAGGGCAAGGTGACCGGAAACATGACCGATTACAAACAGTGTAGCTATTCCCTCCGCAAGGCAATCAAACAAGCTAAGCGTCAGTATAGAGACAAAGTAGAGTCGCAATTCAACGGCTCAGACACAAGAGGTATGTGGCAGGGTCAACAGTCAACCACGGATTACAAAAAAGAAAACCAGCCCCGTCACGGACCAGGATGTCTTGCACTGCACTAACCCATCTAGACAAGAGGAATACTTATGTGAGAATGCTGTTCATTGACAACAGCTCAGCATTTAACACCATAGTACACTCCAAACTCTTAATCAAGCTAGAGACCCTGGGTCTCGACCCCGCCCTGTGCAACTGGGTACTAGACTTCCTGACGGGCCGCACCCAGGTGGTGAGGGTAGGTAACAACATGTTCACCACGCTGATCCTCAACACTGGGGCCACACAAGGGTGCGTTCTGAGCCCTCTCCTGGTTATTTTCCTGACACCACACTCCGAGGGCCCTCACCTCCTCCCTGTAGGCCATCTCGTCGTTGTTGCTAATCAAGCCTACCACTGTGGTGTCTTCCGAAAACGTGATGATTGAGTTGGAGGCGTGCATGGCCACGCAGTCGTGAACACTTGATTACCAACAATGACGAGACGGCCTACAGGGAGGAGGTGAGGGCCCTCGGAGTGTGGTGTCAGGAAAATAACCTCACACTCAACGTCAACAAAACAAAGGAGATGATTGTGGACTTCAGGAAACAGCAGAGGGAGCACCCCCCTATCCACATCAACAGGACAGTAGTGGAGAGGGTAGTAAGTTTTAAGTTCCTCGGCGTACACATCACGGACAAACTGAATTGGTCCAGCCACACAGACAGCGGTGTGAAGAAGGCGCAGCAGCGCCTTCAACCTCAGGAGGCCGATGTCACAGGAAGGCCATAAAGATCATCAAGGACAACAACCACCCGAGCCACTGCGTGTTCACCCCGCTATCATCCAGAAGACGAGGTCAGTACAGGTGCATCAAAGCAGCGACCGAGAGACTGAAAAACAGCTTCTATGTCAAGGCCATCAGACTGTTAAACAACCACCACTAACATTGAGTGGCTGCTGCCAACATACTAACTCAACTCCAGCCACTTTAATAATGGAATTGATGTAAAAAAAAAAATATCACTAGCCACTTTAAACAATGCCACTTAACATAATTTTAACATACCCTACATTACTCATCTCATATGTACAGTATATACTGTACTCGATACAATCTACTACATCTTGCCTATGCAGTTCTGTACCATCACTCATTCATATATCTTTATGTACATATTCTTTATCCCTTTACGCTTTTGTGTATAAGGTAGTAGTTGTGGAATTGTTAGAATACTCATTGGTTATTACTGCATTGTCGGAACAAGAAGCACAAGCATTTCGCTACGCTCGCATTAACATCTGCTAACCACGTGTATGTGACAAATAAAATTGGATTTGATTTGATTTTAAGTTGTCAATGCCAGAAGGTTTGTCATTATTGACACTAACTCCCACACTAACTTTACAAAATTTAAACTCAATGCTTTTCCTTCATTATTAGTTTTCATATGCAAGAGTACGATGGCTCACTGTTCGTTGTTGGCATTTCCTGACAAAGTTTGCCCACTTTGCCAATAAAGTAATCATTAAAATAATTGCCAACATCAAATGGTTTTGTGATGAATAAGCCATCTGATTCGATGAAAGAAGGAGTTGAATTTGTCTTTGTGCCCATCATTTAATTTGACTCCAAAGTTTTTTTTGTATCATTGGTCTTGACTTCAGAATACAGTTTCTTCTTCTTCTTTGTTGAGTTTAGTACCATCATTTCTCAATTTGCAGTGAGTCAGCCAGTCAGATGTGCAGCCAGACTTATTAGCCACTTCTTTTGCCCCATGTCACGTGTACACTAGGAGTCGGGAAGCAAGTACAGGGAGTGAATATTTAACAAACCAACAAACATAGAACAAAAGAAGAAACACGGCTGAGGCATGGGAGCCTGATGAACCGTAACAATGGTGACAGGTGTGCGTAATAATAAGCAGACTGGTGACCTCAAGAGCTGGAGAGGGAGTATTTCACCCATACAGTTTTTCAATTCCTCATCAGACATTGGTGCCTTAACAGTTCAAACAGTATGTTTCTTAACAAGTGCATGTTTATCAATAATTGGAAGAAGCAATTTCATAAATTCATCATGTGCAGCATTATGGAGGCTCCTTATTAATCACATCAGATCAACAAATATTTTTTAGATCATCCACAGAAGATTCACAACAAAATATTTTGTATGATCTCTTATACACTATTTTAGGGCCAGCTATTTTAGGGCCAACTTTGACTTTCTTGGATATAGCCACTCAATTGTGATCATGGCATCCAATGGGTACGGATACAGCTTTAGAACAAAGTTCTACAGTATTAGTAAAAATGTGATCAATACATGTGGATGAACTTGTTCCTGTAGTGTTTGTAAACACCCTGGTAGGATGATTTATAACCTGAACCAGATTACAGGCACTGGTTACAGTGAGAAGCTTCCTCTTGAGCAGGCAAGCTAGATGAAAAGCAGTCAATATTCAGGTCCCCAAGAAAGTATCTGTTAACATCACATTCACTTGGTGGCCTATAGCAACAGCCCAGAAGAAAAGGCTTTAGATGTGTCAGATGAACCTGCAGCCACAACACTTCAATAACACTTGACATAAGATCTTCTCTAAGCTTTACAGGGATAAGGCTCTGAATTTATTCAGAAATGCCTCATCCATAAGCATTCATGTCTCTTCTATTGATGTTATATCCTTGTATTGCTACTGCTGTATCATCAAATTAATTATCCAAGTGAGTTTCAGAAATAGCTCAAATAAGAATGTTATCTGATCTTAGCGAGTTATTGATTTCATTAACATTATTTCTATGGCTACATATATTAATATAGGTTATTTTCATCTATTTCCTGGGTAGCTTATCAGAGATAGACATAATATGGAAAAGAGCAAACAAAGCAATAGAAAAATATAAATTCAGCAGTCCATTAATCCGTTGGTGTGTGTTGGTGTGTGTGTATGTGCTGTGGGGTTGAAGCTACAAACCCATAGGCTTGGCTCTCTCATCCCTTCCAGGCTTTTGGGAGGGACGGTGAACAATGAGCCTGTCATAGTGGATGTAAGCAATGTCCCCATGCGCTCTGGCAGCTTTCATGGCTGGGATGAGTTATTTCCTCTTCTGGCGCACAGCTTCAGTATAGTCCTCATTGAGGAAGATATACGTTCCTGTCAGGTTCTTGGCTCTTTCCAGAACAGATACCTTGTCCTTGACCCTCAGGAACTTGACCACTATCGTCCTGGGCCTGTCACCTGGGCCAGTGGTGGGGTTTCTAGTCCTGTGGGCGCGATCCACCACAATCTTCCATCTTCAGTTTCTCCTAGATCATTTCTTTCACTTTGTCCTCAGACTCTGTCCAGGTCTCATGTGGAGATTCTGCATTTCCGTCCACAGCCATGTTGTTCCGCCTTGATTGTCCCTCGAGATAATCTGATTTCTCTGTCATTGTTATCATGGATTCACATACAGAACTGATGTCCTCTCTCAATGACTTACAGTTTGCTGTCATCTTGCCGTTCCCCTGTTTCAACTCCTCGAGCTGACCCTGGGACAACAGCAAACTGTTCTTCAGGTCCTGGACCTCTCCAGTCAGATCGTCCCTTCTTTTATTAGTTGACTAAACCGGTATTTGGACAAAACACTTGAAGCTATTTTCTTGTTGTTGTAACAACCTCTTGTAGAACTATTTTTGTTTGTTATTAAAAAAAAATCCTTCTCTTGTGACAGAGACACCACTGTCCTCTACGGTACTCCTGCCGGCTTTGGTCTTTGTCATGGTAACAACGGTAGGTTACATTGCTAATCATCGCAGTTCCAGATAGGACAGGAGAACTAAGCAGATTCAAACAGGAGTCCGTAATTTGCTTTCTTAATGATCATGTTCTTTTCATCGAAGAACTTATTGAATTCATCACTGCTGAAGTGAAGGCCATTCTCACTTGGGGAATGCTGCTTTTCAGTTACACTATATATACAAAGGTATGTGGACACCCCTTCAAATTAGTGGATTCGGCTATTTCATCCACACCCATTTCTGACAAGTGTATACATTGTCAGTATCATGGCCTTACTGAAGAGCTCAGTGATTTTCAACATGGCACCGTCATAGAATGCCACCTTTCCAATAAGTCAGTTTGCCAAATTTCTGCCGTGCTAGAGATGCCCCGGTCAACTGTAAGTGCTGTTATTGTGAAGTGGAGACGTCTAGGAGAAACAACAGCTCAGCCGCGAAGTGGTAGGCCACACAAGCTCACAGAACGGGACCGCCAAGTGCTGAAGCGCGTAGTCTTCTGTCCTCAGTTGCAACACTCACTACCGAGATCCAAACTGCCTCTGGAAGCAACGTCAGCACAAGAACTGTTTAACTTTATTTCCATTGAACATGCCATACAAATAAAGGCATTTTAATTCATTATATGAAGAGTGCCTTGGTCCTCCTTTCTTTTTGATCTAGTGGAAAGCATTAGCACAGGTGTTCACCTCTGTCTTCAGCCTGTCTTCCGTAAACAAGAGCTGTAACATGGAAATGTGGCAGTAAGGGAGCCCTAATTAACAGTGTGTACTAATTTGACTAATTTAACTTTAAAATCAAAACGGATGTGGAATCATGAGAAGTGCCAACTGTAAGTTTTACATTTCAAATACATCCATTGAAAAGGTTAAAAAAAAAAAATCCTACAATATGCAGCACAGGGAGAGATATGCATGTAAGTGTATATGTCAAATAGCTAATGAAGAAGTAAATAAATGAGAACTGCTAAGCTAAATAAGCTGAAACAAAAGAGGCATGTATGCTGCAGGGGTATTCAAATGCACTGTGGGAGTCTGTAACGATTTATCAAACATGCCCGTGGCCATTTGTTCAAACCCAAAGTCATTACAACTAATACAATTGTATTGGCCTTATTTCATCTGAAATACCACAACAGAAAAGCGCAACAACATCAAAACAAAATCTATGATTAATGATATACAGTTTGCATAACAATGCAGTCGTACGGCAGTCATTTGTATCCACATTATAAATGTGCTGACAACAAACGGTTTCAGTCAGTAACTTGAGATGGGAGGCTTTCACATTCAGCCCGTTGAAAACATTCAAAGATGGATCTGTTTTTAAAGGGAGCCATGAACGGCAGGCTTGCTTGCTGTGATTAAATCCTAATCAATACAACAACAACCTCTAATGAGGTTGCCAACTTTTTAAGTTGTGCTGGCTCCTTGTTAGCAAATTCTCTGAAAGAAACACCCTGGCAAACCGATTTCCAGAGCATGATGGTGTTTGTGAAAAGGTACACATGCCTTACCTTATGGTCTTGGTCTTACTGTATGAGCAGGAGGCAAAATATGGGTCAACATCACAGAACAGTTGAAAAATATATGGCAAATAGAAATCAAAACTGGATGGTGTTCATTGATAGATAGGACAGGTTGAGGAGAGCTGAAAGGTGGGACTAAAAATAACAAAAAAACAAGATCATTAATGTAAAATATAATGTGTCTGTAAGAGTGTATAAAGGTTCAGAACTTTTGCGAAACATCACAGCACGGTTTAAAAATATATGGCAAATAGAAATCAAAACTGGATGGTCTTTAGAGATAGATGGGAGGGGTTGAGGTTGCTGAAAGATGGGACTAAAAACAAACAAAATATAACTCTTGTAAAATATGTCTGTAAAACGTCTATAGTATATACAGTATAAACTGGAAGTAGAAGCCTAAGGAGGCTGAAGAAATTTGGCTTGACACCAAAAACACAAACTTTTACAGATGCACAATCGAAAATATTCTGTCGGGCTGTATCACTGCCTGGTACGGCAACTGCTCCGCACACAACCGTAAGGCTCTCCAGAGGGTAGTGAGGTCTGTACAACACATCACCGGGAGCAAACTACCTGCCCTCCAGGACACCGACACCACCCGATGTCACAGGAAGGACAAAAAGATCATCAAGGACAACAACCACCTGAGCCTCTGCCTGTTCACCCCGCTACCATCCAGAAGGCGAGGTCAGTACAGGTGCATCAAAGCTGGGACCGAGAGACTGAAAAACGGCATCTACCGCAAGGCCATCAGACTGGTAAACAGCCATCACTAACATTGAGTGGCTGCTGCCAACATACTGACTCAAATCTCTAGCCACTTTAATAATTACAAATAGGATGTAATAAATGTATCACTAGTGTCACGTTCTGACCTTTATTTCCTTTGTTGTGTCTTTATTTAATATGGTCAGGGCTTGAGTTAGCGTGTGCAGTCTATGTTTGTTTTTCTATGTTTGGTTTCTGTTTCGGCCTAGTATGGTTCTCAATCAAAGGCAGGTGTCGTTAGTTGTCTCTGATTGAGAATCATACTTAGGTAGCCCGGGTTTCACTGTTGGTTTTTTGGGTGTTTGTTTCCGTGTGTGTGTTTGTCGCCACACAGTACTTTTTCGTTTTTTGTAGATTTCACGTTATTGTTTATTGTTTTTGTTCGAGTGTTAATTTGTCTTAATTAAAATATCGTCATGAACACTTACCGCGCTGCATCTTGGTCCGATCCTTACTTGCCGTTACAACTAGTCACTTTAAACAATGTCACTTTATATAATGTTTACATACCCTACATTACTCACCTCATATGTATATACTGTACTCTGTTCCATCTACTGCATCTTGCCTATGTCGTTCGGCCATCACTCATCCATATATTATATGTACATATTCTTATTCATTCCTTTACACTTGTGTATAAGGTAGTTGCTGTGAAATTGTTAGATTACTTGTTAGGTATTACTGCACAGTCGGAACTAGAAGCACAAGAATTTCGCTACACTCGCATTAACATCTGCTAATCATGTGTAAGTGACCAAAAATATTTGATTTGAAGTGTTGTTGTCCATTAGTTTACTCCAATTAGGGGAGGGATGGTAGGGTTACGGGAAAATCATAAAGGAAAATATATTTAAAATAACATATATATAAACATATATGACCTCATGGCTTGGTTTTTACTATTGTAACAGTTGTTAAAGGACTATGTGAATTTCAGGTTCATATATCAATATGTCATGTTGATTTGTTATTATGCATGCCTGCATCCTGGGAGTAGGGGAGTGTGTACTTACATTTTGCCCTGTGTGCTCAAATCATTTTGATGCACTATGAGAGGTAGGCACGCTTTTTCTGTCCTCTTCAGAAAAGTTTGATTCTTTTAAGCACAAAGTCACACAGTGTTTTGTTCATGAATAATGTTGTATATTATAGGTTACTCATAAGTGGATGGTATTTTTAAGATGCACTTGTAATTGTACTTTTTAGGATGATATCAACATTCTGAATTCAACATGTGGTTAATAGTTAACTAAGGTATTAGCAGGCTATTGTATGTGTGAACGATGGCTAGCTCCTCGAATTATCCCAGTCCCCCCCCTATTGTGCATCTGTTGTAGAAAGAGGCGACGATTCTCAGAACATATGTGCTCTACAAATATTTTATTTCCTTTTGGATGCAGGTATGTGGTTTTATCTATGTAAAATATGTTATGTATAATAAGGAGAGGCTGTACTAATTTTTGTATTCGAAAATCATTTTGATGCACTATGAGAGAAAGAGGCGACGATTCGCAGAACATATGTGCTCTACAAATATTTTATTTCCTTTTGGATGCAGGTATGTGGTTTTATCTATGTAAAATATGTTATGTATAATAAGGAGAGGCTGTACTAATTTTTGTATTCGAAAATCATTTTGATGCACTATGAGAGAAAGAGGCGACGATTCTCAGAACAGATGTGGCTCTACAAATGTTTTATTTCCTTTTGGATGCAGATGCAGGATGCAGAGAGTGAATTCTGATTAATTAAAACTACCTGGTCTCCAAAGTCCACGTTTATAGTCTCAATCAACCACACACAACGCAGAGTTACAGCGGTGCAGTACAGCACCGGTTACATTGGTGCCTTCTCGACCCGGATTCGTCGTTGATCGACGTCAGCTCAATCACCGCGGCGCTGCTGCTCCAGAGACTAATTACATCATTGAGGTACTCTTGCCGCCTTGTGGCAAAAAGCGGAACTGCAGTCTTTTCTTTCCTGTTTATTTTTTTTCTGACAACGATGTACTGAGAGCGCTGTTTATAGTTAACTGACATAGAAGTGTGTTCATCAACAGACATTTTAACGTAACATTAGTGGTTTAGTGGCATGGCATCTTATAATGGTGATGAACCCAAATTCACTGCTGGGAGGGGGAGGTTTTTCTCATACTCTGATCAAACCCCTGTAAAGTGTGTAGGTGCAGGAGGTTCCCCCATGTTTTGATCCACAAAAACATGTGGATGAAAGCCCTTCATCTAGTGTTAATCCAAACGCCCCTGTAGATGGTCTAGCTGAGCCGGTCACTCAGCTATCCCGGGAAATAGGGAGCTCCATTAGGGAAGAACTACAGAGTGGCAGGTCCAGTACTTATGAGCCACCAGTAAGTACAGAAAAGATAAGTGATCATCATTCAGATTCAGTAGGATATGTGGACCTCAGTAAAATTAAGTGCATCATACAATCAGACATAAAGGAGCCTCCTACATATAGAGGAGATGGTACAGACAAATGCTCCATTCATGAATGGGAGGAGGTGATGAGAATATACTTGAAGAGGAAGGGATGTCCTGTTGGGGAACAATCAGATGAGATGATTAGTCAATTTTCTTGGAAAGCAAGAGACATGGTAAAGATACATTTACGTAATGAGACAACTGTTAATCCAGAGATTGTATTGGACATTCTGAAACAGAATTTCAGCGAATTGGCCTATTCATGCATGCCTTTAGCTGAGTTGTACAATACTAAACCTGTACCCGGAGAGGCTGTTATGGAGTATTGGGTTCGATTGAACAAGGTCATAGATGTCGCTGACGAGGGCCTTAAGAGACCAGGTAAGAAGATTGACAGCTCCAACTCCGATGTCGTCAGGATGTTTGTAACATACTGCCCTGACCCCAAACTGGCAGCACTATTCCAATACAAGTCTGCTGAGAAATGGACTGCGAGGGAAGAGATTCTATGAACATGAACGCCGCAGGAAGGCCACCATGTGTCAATCTACCACTGTATCCTCAAGACGACGATTCTCAGAACATATGTGCTCTACAAATATTTTATTTCCTTTTGGATGCAGGTATGTGGTTTTATCTATGTAAAATATGTTATGTATAATAAGGAGAGGCTGTACTAATTTCTGTATTCGAAAATCATTTTGATGCACTATGAGACAAAGAGGTGACGATTCGCAGAACAGATGTGGCTCTACAAATGTTTTGTTTCCTTTTGGATGCAGATGCAGGATGCAGAGTGAATTCTGCTTAATTGAAACTACCTGATCTCCAAAGTCCACGTTTATAGTCTCAATCAACCACACACAACGCAGAGTTACACTATGATATACACTATCAACTGTGGGACCTTAAATAGACAGGTGTGTGCCTTTCCAAATCATGACCAATCAATAGAATTTTCCACAGGTGGACTCCAATCAAGTTGTAGAAACATCTCAAGGATGATCAATGGAAACAGGATGCACCGGAGCTCAATTTCGAGTCTCAAGCAAAGGGTCTGAATACTTATGTAAATATGTTTTCGCTTTGTCATCATGGAGTATTGTGTGTAGATTGATGAGGATTTTTTAAATTTAATCCATTTTAGAATAAAATGTGGAAAAGGGGAAGGGGTCTGAATGATTTCCGAATACACTGTATGTAGTAGTGGTCATTTGTGTTATCTAGATCAAGTTTAGTGCATGTAATCTAAAAAACTGTTGGAGACAATAGGCGGTGTCAGCCTGTGTTACCTTGTCAAGGAATGTTCCCCTAGAGCCCTCAAACTCAACTCTGGACCTCGAAGCCAGTTCCACTACATTTTTTCATCGTTCCCCTCTAATTATGGACTGATTTAGACCTGGGACACCAGGTGTATGCAATTAATTATTAGGTAGAGCAGAAAACCAGCAGTCCTCAGACCTCGTAGGGTAAGAGTTGAGTACCTCTGCCCTAGAAACTCTGTCCAAATATTGATTTCATCAGTGCCCGCTGGAGATCTGAAATCAGCTCGCTCGATATACTGGTCGCTCTCGTGACGAAACACCCTTATTTGCGCTACATGCTTCAGTCAGTTTGACACTTTTGCTTTTTCCCTGTTCTTTCTATCAAAGTTGAAAATACATTCTTGCTTGATTGAAAATACATTGAACATTGTCTTTTTCTTTGTATTTCAAAGGCTTACTGAGAAACAATTTCCCTATTTTAATGTAATTACATGTTTTGCATTAATAACTTTTTTGTATCACTGCCATATGGCTTACCCTGATCTGTTTCACATGTCTTGGGCTTGTCTCCACCCCCCACCAGGTGTCTCCTATTTTATCCCCTGTGCAGTTATAGCTGCGTTTTCTTTTTTTTCTTTTTTCTTTTATATATTTTTTACCCCTTTTTTCTCCCCAATTTCGTGGTATCCAATTGTTAGTAGCTACTATCTTGTCTCATCGCTACAACTCCCGTACGGGCTCGGGAGAGACGAAGGTTGAAAGTCATGCGTCCTCCAATACACAACCCAACCCAGCCGCACTGCTTCTTAACACAGCGCGCATCCAACCCGGAAGCCAGCCGCACCAATGTGTCGGAGGAAACACTGTGCACCTGGCCACCTTGGTTAGCGTGCACTGCGCCCGGCCCGCCGTAGGAGTCGCTGGTGCGCGATGAGACAAGGATATCCCTACCGGCCAAACCCTCCCTAACCCGGACGACGCTGGGCCAATTGTGCGTCGCCCCACGGACCTCCCGGTCGCGGCCGGTTACGACAGAGCCTGGGCGCGAACCCAGAGTCTCTGGTGGCACAGCTGGCGCTGCAGTACAGCACCCTTAACCACTACGCCACCCGGGAGGCCTTAGCCGCGTTTTCTGTTTGTCAGTTGCCAGTTCGTCTTGTTTTGTCAGGTCTTACCAGCGTGTTTCCCGTTTCTCCTGTTCTGAAGTTCCTGTTCCCTGAGCCTGCCTGTCGTCCTGTCCCTGATTGACTCTGCCTTGGATTACGAACCTCTGCCTGCCCTCGACCTGCCCTTTGCCTGCCCCTTTGTCATAATAAATATTCGGAGAATCAAACTATCCGCCCCCTATATCTGCATCTGGGTCATATCCTGAGCTGTGATAGGCATTATTAGTGAATAGCTAGATTAAAAATATGGATTTTTATTGATAAGCCATCCGTTTTTCTTGATTCAAATTGATAAACGGTCAAACTATTTATTGAGAAATTATTTAACATCGATACAGTATTGTGTTTTATGATGTTATTATGACTTTATGATCACCCAGTTCAAAATATATAATAAAATGGTAATTGCACATCTTCTAGAAATTATGCATGATCTAATTTGAGATTACTAAACAAGACTATAAATCACAGATTTATCAACTATAAATGTGCTGTAACTTCGAATGGAGCAGTACCAATTTATACCATGAGAGATTCTCATACATAAGTAAACGGCAGGGTTGTAATAGACAAAATGAGAGCAAAATCCAATGTGGCAAAGACTGTTTGGGTTGATTTTCCTGTTTATCTACACTGTGAAACCCATACTGATGGTTAAAGAGCCTATCAGATAGTGTTTATGTTAGCTTTAGAGGTGTCAAAACACCATGTGTCACATCTGCTCCTGCAACGCCCTCTACTGCTCATTCTGTGTCTCCTTGACCTGCCGCCTCTCCCCCAGTACTCTCTCCCTCTGTGTGTGTAATTGTGTGGGCGCAGACAGGTGTGCTGGAGTCAGAGCAGAACCCCACCAGCTGCAATCTGTTCCATAATCAAGACCTCTACAAATACTCCGTCCTGCCACTACCACACTGTCAGATCGTAATCTCTGCTCAGTCAGTCTTTCTAGCCATTTGTTACTATTAGATCTTGTTGTGCCTGTTTTCCTTGCCTGATGCTGTTTTCATCTCCGCTACAGTTCCGCCCGCTCTGACTCTGGTCCCTGTCTCCAGTTCCACGTCTCGTCATCCTGCTACTTTGTCCTGGATTCCCCACTCTACTACTCCCTTTTATTCCCTTCCGGAGCTGCTTACCCTGTCCCAACCCCTCTCGCTCCAGCCTCGGCCTCCGCACCTGGTTTCCAGCAACCCGCCCGAGCTTCCCCTGACCTGCACTCCATCTTCCCCCTGTGTTTCAATAAATACCTTGGTTACTTCATCCCACTCTCCTCGTCTGAGTCTGCCCTTGGGTTCCCCTTTTCCACTCCGTGTAACACTGAAATAGTGAAATATAATTAAACAGCTAACTATAGGGTTGATAAATGTGTCAAAGACCATATTGGGTGATTAAAATGATTATATCTGATGGGAAACACATGCTGTTTGAAAAACTGGCTGTCTTGCTATTGGCTACATACAGTGCCTTCAGAAAGTATTTACACCCCTTGACTTTTTCCACATTTTATTGTGCTACAAAGTGGGATTAAAATGGATATCATGGTCATTTTTTGTCAATTATCTACACAAAATGCTCTGTAATTTTGATAAGTGTTCAACACCCTGAGACAAAACATGTTATTCTTCTTAAAATTCTTCAAACTTTATCAAGTTGGTTGTCAATCATTACTAGAAAGCCATTTTCAAGTCTTGCCATAGATTTTCAAGTAGATTTAAGTTAAAACTGTAACTACTGTAGGCCACTCAGGAACATTTAATGTCGTCTTGATGCGGCCACCACCATGCTTGAAAATAGGAAGAGTGGTACTCAGTGATGTATTGGATTTGCCCCAAACATAACGCTTTGTATTCAGGACAAAAAGTTAATTTCTTTGACACATTTTTTGCAGTATTACTTAAGTGCATTGTTGCAAACAGGATGCATGTTTTGGAATATTTTTATTCTGTACCGTTTGATAATGTACCGTTTGATAGTGTATTGGTACAATATTGTTGATCCATCTTCAGTTTTCTCATATCACAACACATTAAATTCTGCAACTGTTTTAAAATCACCGTAGGACTCGTTGAAATACCTGAGCAGTTTCCTTCCTCTCTGGCAACTGAGTAAGAAAGGACTCCTGTATATTTGTAGTGACTGGGTCTATTGATACAACATCTAAAGCCTAATTAATAACTTTATCATGCTCAAATGGATATTCAGTATCCAGCTTTTTTTCTTTTTTACACATCTACCAATTGGTGCCCTTCTTTGACAGGCATTGATTGAAAAACCTCCCTATTCATTGTGGTTGAATCTGTACTTGAAATTCACTACTCGATTGAGGGACCTTACAGATAATTGTATGTGTGGGGTAGAGAGATGGGGTAGTCATTAAAAAATCATGTTAACCACTATTATTTAACACAGAGTTAGTCCATGCAACTTATTATGTGACTTGGTAAGCGCATTTTTACTCCTGAACTTATTTAGTCTTGCCATAACAAAGGGTTTGAATACTTGACTCTCAACTTTGAATTTTATATTAACTTTGAAAAATATGTAGAAACAAAATTCCAGTTTTACATTATGGGGTATTGGGTGTAGATCATTGACAAAATCTCAATTTAATATATTTTAAATTCAGCCTGTAACACAACTGAATGTGGAAAAAGTCAAGGGGTGTGAATACTTTCTGAAGACACTGTAGGTCTCTACACTATCAAATTATGAAATGTCATTAAACAGCTCACTATAGGGTTGATAAATGTGTCCAAAACCTTTTTGCGGGGATTTTCATGTTTATCTATAATGTGAAACCCATACTGATGGATAAAGGACCTATCAGATAGTGTTTCTGTTGGCTACAGATGTCTATACACTCTTAAATGGGAAAGGGAAAGGGGGATGCCTCGTCAATAATCCACCATAATTGAGAATTTCAATAAGCATTTTTCTATGGCTGGCCATGCTTTCCACCTGGCAACTCCTACCCCGGTCAACAGCACTGTACCCCCAACAGCAACTCGCCCACCCATTTCTCCTTCTCCCAAATCCGTTCAGCTGATGTTCTGAAAGAGCTGCAAAATCTGGACCCCTACAAATCAGCCGGGCTAGACAATCTGGACCCTTTCTTTCAAAAATTATCTGCCGAAATTGTTGCCACCCCTATTACTAGCCTGTTCAACCTCTCTTTCGTGTCGTCTGAGATTCCCAAAGATTGGAAAGCAGCTGCGGTCATCCCCCTCTTCAAAGGGGGGGACACTCTTGACCCAAACTGCTACAGACCTATATCTATCCTACCATGCCTTTCTAAGGTCTTCGAAAGCCAAGTCAACAAACAGATTACCGACCATTTAGAATCTCACCATACCTTCTCTGCTATGCAATCTGGTTTCAGAGCTGGTCATGGGTGCACCTCAGCCACGCTCAAGGTCCTAAAAGATATCTTAACCGCCATCGATAAGAAACATTACTGTGCAGCCGTATTCATTGATCTGGCCAAGGCTTTCGACTCTGTCAATCACCACATCCTCATCGGCAGACTCGACAGCCTTGGTTTCTCAAATGATTGCCTCGCCTGGTTCACCAACTACTTCTCTGATAGAGTTCAGTGTGTCAAATCGGAGGGTCTGCTGTCCGGACCTCTGGCAGTCTCTATGGGGGTGCCACAGGGTTCAATTCTTGGACCGACTCTCTTCTCTGTATACATCAATGAGGTCGCTCTTGCTGCTGGTGAGTCTCTGATCCACCTCCACGCAGACGACACCATTCTGTATACTTCTGGCCCTTCTTTGGACACTGTGTTAACAACCCTCCAGGCAAGCTTCAATGCCATACAACTCTCCTTCCGTGGCCTCCAATTGCTCTTAAATACAAGTAAAACTAAATGCATGCTCTTCAACCGATCGCTACCTGCACCTACCCGCCTGTCCAACATCACTACTCTGGACGGCTCTGACTTAGAATACGTGGACAACTACAAATACTTAGGTGTCTGGTTAGACTGTAAACTCTCCTTCCAGACCCATATCAAACATCTCCAATCCAAAGTTAAATCTAGAATTGGCTTCCTATTTTGCAACAAAGCATCCTTTACTCATGCTGCCAAACATACCCTTGTAAAACTGACCATCCTACCAATCCTCGACTTTGGCGATGTCATTTACAAAATAGCCTCCAATACCCTACTCAACAAATTGGATGCAGTCTATGACAGTGCAATCCGTTTTGTCACCAAAGCCCCATATACTACCCACCATTGCGACCTGTACGCTCTCGTTGGCTGGCCCTCACTTCATACTCATCGCCAAACCCACTGGCTCCATGTCATCTACAAGACCCTGCTAGGTAAAGTCCCCCCTTATCTCAGCTCGCTGGTCACCATAGCATCTCCCACCTGTAGCACACGCTCCAGCAGGTATATCTCTCTAGTCACCCCCAAAACCAATTATTTATTTGGCCGCATCTCCTTCCAGTTCTCTGCTGCCAATGACAGGAACGAACTACAAACATCTCTGAAACTGGAAACACTTATCTCCCTCACTAGCTTTAAGCACCAACTGTCAGAGCAGCTCACAGATTACTGCACCTGTACATAGCCCACCTATAATTTAGCCCAAACAACTACCTCTTTCCCAACGGTATTTAATTAATTAATTATTTTTGCTCCTTTGCACCCCATTATTTTTATTTCTACCTTGCACATTCTTCCATTGCAAAACTACCATTCCAGTGTTTTACTTGCTATATTGTATTTACTTTGCCACCATGGCCTTTTTTGCCTTTACCTCCCTTCTCACCTCATTTGCTCACATCGTATATAGACTTGTTTATACTGTATTATTGACTGTATGTTTGTTTTACTCCATGTGTAACTCTGTATCGTTGTATGTGTCGAACTGCTTTGCTTTATCTTGGACAGGTCGCAATTGTAAATGAGAACTTGTTCTCAACTTTCCTACCTGGTTAAATAAAGGTGAAATAAAAAATATTAAAAATAATCCAACTGAACACATTCAACTGAAACTGTGTCTTCTGCATTTAATCCAACCCCTCTGAATCAAATGGTGGATATCATTCAACTGTTCTCTATGGTTGATAAATGTCTCCGAGACCATTTTGGGTGATTTTCATGTTGATCTACAAAGTGAAACCCATACAGATGGATAAATGGGCCATCAAATAGTGTTTCTGTTGGCTATAGAGGTGTCAATACACTAGCAAATGTTACAATTCACTATGGGGTTAATACATTTGCCAATGCCCATTTGGGGGATTTTTATGACTACATGCTGATAAAAAAAGTGTACTTTTTATTCTATTCGCTAGCTAACAAGGTAGAACAGTAAAATTATTATGAACACACCCTTCGGTCCGTCCAACTATTTGAACAGCATGCTAGCCTGTCCACTTTGTTCAGATGTTGAAATTAAGTGGCCTACCTTATTTCTCAGAATGAGAACGAGTTTCCAATTCATTCACGTTCATAAAACACAGACTAGACAGCTAGTATAACAGTATGTGGCTATAAATACTGCTAGAGGCAGAGTCACGGGAAGTAGGGGTGCTGAGGGTGCTGCAATACCCCCTGAAAAATAAGAATTACAAGGAAAATAATACACATGGTCAGCAGATGTTAATGCGAGTGTAGCGAAATGCTTGTGCTTCTAGTTCCGACTGTGCAGTAATATCTAACAAGTAATCTAACAATTCCACAACAACTACCTAATACACACAAATCTAAAGGGATGGAATAACAATATATACATATAAATATATGGATGAGCAATGACAGAGCTGCATAGGTAAGATGCAATAGACGGTATAAAATACAATGTATACATATGAGATGAGTAATGCAAGATATGTAAATATGATTAAATTGGCATTATTAAAGTGACTAGTGATTCATTTATTATAGTGGCCAATGATTTCAAGTCTGTATGTAGGTAGCAGCCTATGTGTTAGTGATGGCTGTTTAACAGTCTGATGACCTTGAGATATAAGCTGTTTTTCAGTCACTCTGTCCCAGTTTTGATGCACCTGTACTGACCTCACCTTCTGGATGATAGCAGGGTGAACAGGCTGTGGCTCAGGTGGTTGTTGTCCTTCATGATCTTTTTGGCCTTCCTGTGACATCGGGTGCTGTAGGTGTCCTGGAGGGCAGGTAGTTTGTCCCCGGTGATGCGTTGTGCAGAACTCACTACCCTCTGGAGAGCCCTGCGGTTGTGGGAAGTGCAGTTGCCGTACCAGGCGGTGATACAGCCCGACATTGGAGATGAACATGAAAATAACCACAAATGGTCATTTGACACATTTATCAACCTTATAGTGAGCTGTTTAATTATATTTCACCATTTCATGGTGTATTGACAGCTCTATAGCCAAACGAAGCACTATCTGATAGGCTCTTAACCATCCGTATGGGTTTCACATTGTAGATAAAGAGGAAAATCTACCCAATGATCTTTGGTACATTGAATTTGGGTTTTTCATTCGATTTTGCTCTCCTTTGCTCTCCTGTCTTTTACAACTCTGCTGTTCACTTGTGTATGAGAACCTCTAGTGGTATAAATTGCCACTGCTGCATTACAGAATATTTAACGCAAGATGGAAAGGAAAGAGAGGCGCTCCATCATGAGTCCAGTACATCAAGAGAGTTTTATTCTACTATAAATCAATCAATCACTACTATTATATTAGTAATGGAGTTAATCGGATCCTCTCTGTCCTAATCTCTGTACACGTTTTGGACTATGATAAATGGGCGGGTATTCCAACAGTTTCCAACTCAATATTTTTTTACTGTTGCCTACGTTTTAACTCTGACCGATTTGTATACAATCCTTTATGACAATATGTACCTCTGTCATTAATTATAATTGACTATACGCAAAAGTGAATTGAATCAGAGAGGAAGAGACGAAGTGAGAGGGGTAACTCAACCCAAAATCTGTCTTCTCCAGCAGGTGGCATGTATTTATTTTGTATCCCCAGGACGACAGGACAACCTTAATTTCGAACTCTGGCTACATAGGCTACCCAGAGAGAAAGCACATCTTTCCCTCTCTCTGACTGTTGGATGATCATTTATCAGTTTCTCTTCCTTGCTGTGTTGGCTCTAGTAATGATTGGTAAGAGTGGGGGGGCAGTCAGGATACAGCGAACGCGGAAAACTAGAATTATGAGGGACTAGTATGTAGCTAGCTAGTGCTAGTTAATTAAATTGTTGTTCTCACATCATTTGTGATGACTGCCTGCTGAAGCGTCTTTCAACACCAACGACTGTGTCAACACACGCACACCCCGAGCCTTTCTCTCCCTCCCTACCACTCACTGATTCACTCACTCACCCAGCAGCAGTCTGCCTCACTCCCTGATCGTCAGCAGTAGCAGGTCACAGTGAAATTATCACTTTTTTAAAGAGAAATGCCATGGTGGCCGCAATGCAATTTAGAAGTACCGCAACATCGTTTTCAAAGTTGCACAATTTGCAGAAAAACTGGACATGGCGACCCTGGGCTAACCTGTCACTCCAAAACCAGTTGACAAATAGAAGCACATCATCTTAGGCTCCCTCTTAACCCTGCCTACATGGAATGAATGCACCAAAACATTGCAACCACAAAAAAAGGTAGGGAAAGCAAAGGGCAGGGTAATGTAACCAAAGATTGCAGGCAAAGAGGGAAGCGTTTCAATGCAAACGCACTATCATTGAAAAGGATTCACAGAAATGTTTTGGGGGGGGGGGTTCATTTGTTCTTGATTTTCCAAATTATTTCCTTGCAATTGTATTTATTTTGCTCTCTTTTGGATTAATGTTTTGCTATCAATATCATTATTTTTGTTTGCAGTACTAAGAATTTAGTTATCTAATTCAGGCTTGATATTAAAGGCACAAAAGTAATTCCATAGACTATTCGCTAGAGCCCTGCACGGGCATGTATTTTAAGCCCGGGACCTACCTAAGCCGGCGACATTCAGGGCCTACCCTATCCAGGCCCGATTGTTTCTGCCAAATTTAAGAACCTGCCCGACCCTGCCCGACCCTGCCATAACTTCCTCCATTAGTAAATCCATTAGCTGCTCCTGTATGTCACTCGTTCCCTGAGCGCTGCTCACTCTGCATGCTCTCTGCTCTGAGTCTGTGAGTATCCATAGCAACGGCTCTACTTGGGCTGCTCTGCTCAGTGAAAAGACGTGAGAGAGCAGTCAGCAGCTACTTTTCTTCAAATCAAACTCTCCTGTCTTATATTTGACGAGGTTAAAGCACTTCTGATGCCATGTTATGGTTTTAGTCAGCTGTGAATGTAATGCTCAGCAGAGCACGAGCTTCAAAATATTAATGAGCAATTTATGGTTGCCCAAGCCCTGCTCGTACCCTAGTTTTGATGAAAAAACAGGCCCTACCCAACCCTAACTCGTTGTATAATGTTGGGGCCTGTCGGGCTTGGGTCGGGTATCAGAGCTCTTCTACATAGGGGAACATGGCCAAACAAAAACTCAGTCGGGGTCTCGACTTACTGTTAAGAGTTAGAAAAGTAGAATACACAAGGTTCCATTTAGAAATGTAGATTTCTAGGTAAGTTAGTCCAGCCAGCTATCTAAACCTTGTAGTAATCATCACCAAATTACCATCCGGGCGCACAGGGCATGTGCTCAGGGGCCCTGACCTCCAAGGGCCTTTTGTTAGTCACTGTCACTCAGATAGAAGTTGAACATAGCATAAGTTGTGATAAAATGTGTAGATTTGCAGGAAATCAGCTTTAAAACTGCAAAAAGGCTAAAGGTGGCACTGACAATAGGCCTGTAAGAAAAGCTTGTAACTTAGGCTAAAAGGACTCCAGTCACATGCAAGTTACAAGCTGTTGCTAGGGGGAAATTACAAACTTCTCTGAGAGGTATGAAAAGGGTTACTTGTGCAAAGCATGGAAGGGTTAGGCCTATGCTACGTTGTTAAGTGGCAGATGTATGTCCTGTCATAACAGTTTTGATTATGAATTTGCTCAATATTTGTGAAGCATCTATGTTGGTATTTAAAAGGGTTTATAAAGGCATCAATCATGGAGATATTTTCTACTAATTAAAAATGTTATAATTGTCTTATGTGTCACAACCATAGAGATCACTATTACTAGTTTTTTACTAGTAGGATTCTAATTCCTAATTCTATGGTCTGAACATCAAAGTGGCGCTATTGTTTGTATGGTCAGACAATAATCACTAGATGGCGCCAACAGACAAATTACTAGGCCTATATACACTACATGACCAAAAGTATGTGGACGACCTACTCGTCGAACATTCAAAAATCATCGGCATTAATATAGAGTTGCTCCCTCTTTGCTGCTATAACAGCCTCCACATTTCTGCGAAGGCTTTCCACTAGATGTTGGAACATTGCTGCGGGGACTTGCTTCCATTGAGCCACACAAGCATTAGTGAGGTCAGGCACTGATGTTGGGCGATTAGTCCTGGCTCGCAGTCGGCATTCTAATTCATCCCAAAGGTTTTCGACAGGGTTGAGGTCAGGGCTTTGTGTAGGCCAGTCAAGTTCTTCCACACCGATCTCAACAAACCATTTCTGTATGGACCTCGCTTTGTGCACGGGGGGCTTTGTCATGTACACTACGTCGTCATTGTAAATAACAATGTGTTCTTAACGGACCTGCCTAGTTAAGTAAAGGTTCAATAAATAAAAAATTATGCTGAAACAGAAAAGGGCCTTCCCCAAACTGTTGCCACAAAGTTGGAAGCACTGAATTGTCTAGAATGTCATTGTATGCTGTAGCGTTAAGATTTCCCTTCACTGGAACTAAGGAGCCTAGCCCGGAACATGAAAAACTGCCCCAGACTATTATTTATCCTCCACCAAACTTTACAGTGGCACTATGCATTGGGGCAGATAGCGTTCTCCTGGCATTCGCCAAACCCAGATTCCTCCTTCAGACTGGCAGATGGTGAAGCGTGATGCATCACTCCAGAGAATGCGTTTCCACTGCTCCAGAGTCCAATTGTGGCGAGCTTTATACCACTCCAGCCAACGCTTGGCATTGTGCATGGTAAACTTAGACTTGTGTGCAGCTGCTCTGCCATGGAAACCTATTTCATTAAGCTCCCGGTGAACAGTTCTTGTGCTGAAGTTGCTTCCAGGGGCAGTTTGGAACTCGGTAGTAAGTGTTGCAACTGACGACAGACGATTTTTACACGTTCGGCATTACCGTTCCGTGAGCTTGTGTGGCCTACCACTTTACAGCTGAGCCGTTGTTGCACTTAGAAGTTTCCATTTCACAATAACAGGACATACAGTTGACCGAGGCAGCTCTAGCAAGGCAGAGATTTGACGAACTGACTTGTTGGAAAGGTGGCATCATGTGACAATGCCATGTTAAAAGTCACTGAGCTTTTCAGTAAGACCATTCTACTGCCTATGTTTGTATATGGAGATTGCATGGCTATGTGCTCAATTTTATACACCTGTCAGCAACAGGAGTGGCTGAAATAGCCAAATCCACTAATTTGAAGGGGTGTCCACACACTTTTGTATTTATAGTGTATAATAGTGGTAGGCTATTAAACGTTTTTTATAGTCAAGACCTGTAACTTGACTTTCTCATAATGGTGCCCTGTCAAATGTCCATAAATTGGCAAAGGCTTTGGCAGAGTCAATCACAATTTGTAACTCCATCACAATATATCCATCCAAACCATACTCAACATTTAAATAATCTGTGGAATTATTTTAGGCGTTCTTTGATTTTTAAACCCTGTCTGTGTGAATGTGTGGCTTGTTTGGGATGCTCCGTCTACTATTCACATGACAACCATATAGCCTAGAGTAGCCTATAGTTGCAAAAAAAAAAAAAAAAAGCTTAAAAAGCATGTGCTTTTGGATGGGAATTGGGAAGATACAGTCGATGAACCATACAGTTTGAACGCTGGCCCTTTAAATCCACCTGTTGGGGCGCCAGACTCTGCGCCTTCGGTGTGGTGGAGCTATAGGTTAACTGTGGTTTGAAGACGCTGTTTATTATGCTTAGTGTCAGGATTGTTGGGGAGATACCATCACATAGTAGCCGACAAGATACTCTTTAGTCACTGTATGGATAACATTTACCTGTCAAAAGCATTATTCCTATCCTGGATGCTTTTGTGCATAATTTGGATCTCTTGATATCAATTTCAAGACATCGCTTGGACTTTGCTATTGTGTAACAATGTCTGTCCGTTTTCACCATATCGATTCCACTGGTCTAATTTCCAATTAAAACATTTGGCGGCAACACGTTTGGACTTCAAAGTGAGACCGCGGACGAGCGTTTCGTTGGACGTTCTGCAACAATTTGTTGCAACATTCAGGGCAAAGTGATGGTGTCGTTATCACTTCGGTTTGCCATGGCAACATAATCCTTAAAAAAAAAAATTCAGCTGAGTTCTCTTTTGGGTGATATTTCTCGTGGTGTTCAATTATGTTCACTTTCGCTGCCTTCTGCTATATGCTGTCGCTGGTCCTCTGTGCTTCTCTGATCTTCTTTGCGATATGGCATGTAAGTGGAGTTTTTATTGCTATATAATTATGATTTGTGTTATGAGTTTTAAAAAATACATTCACAGCCTTTTTTGGGATTTTGAATGGTTATGGATAATATTGCGTAATAGTGCGTAGGCTAATGTGTGTATTTACCTGCTCACATCCCCAGTGCCTTGCTCAAGATAATGAATACGTATTTTGATGTTTCGAAAGGTGCAGTTTCAATGCCCAACCTTCCTTTGTAAACCCACCATCTCTAACGGGCAGGGGGAAGAAAATCCCAAAATTGACAGGTGTGCACCCATATCTCGGACGTTCAGCCCAATACAGAATTCTTGGCTTGCATTTTCACTTCATTCTACTACATGATGGTCATATCGTTTTTATTTTGTTATTGCAAATTTAGTTAAATATAGTTTTATCAAAAGGTTTTACAATAATTAGCTTGACTCGGGCATTACGCACCGCTCTGGAATTTTGGGGAAATCTGTTGGAGACGTTGGACACGCTGTTCTAGCCCACTGAGACAAATTCCCTCCGTCATATTTGTATCTGTTTGTTATTGTCTTTGTTAAAATCCCTGCAATACAGAAACTCCAATATGAATGCATTACAATATTTGAATAATCGAAATATTTACTCTCAAAGCCTTCGCGCCCTCCTGCGGCGTTTTATGTGACGGCAGATTTGGGTCAGGTCGCAATGCCCTTGGCCCCCGTCGTGCCTTTGCATAGCAACAGACCTGAGATTGAAGAGCTTCAGGTGTTCTACTGAGCCCCAGCAATTACAGGAGGAGGCATGGCATCTGTCTGTCAGGCCCATGTAGGACTACAGAGCAGTGGACAAATCCCATCTAGCATATAATAAGACTGTCTGCAACTCACGATTTGAAGAACACATTACAGTTATACAGCTTATACCTAGAACATTATTCTCCCACATAGCTGTTTTCATTATGTTTATATCACTGTTATATACTGTATTGTGGTCATTTAACACAGTGTTATCCGAAATGACTTTACAACTCATACACATTTCAATGTATTCTGGCCATGCGGGAATCAGACCCACAAACGTGGTCTCTTAAAGCACCATGTTCCAAACCAAACTGAGACATATGGGAACCACAATGCTTATGATGACAGGGTGGAGATATCTCTAGCAACCTGATTCTCATTCACAAACACGGGCATAAGCTACAGCCAAAGCTACAGTATTCACTGTACAGTAAGTGAGCATAATGGGAATAGCCTGTTATGCAGTCTACTATCACAATTATAGAGATAAGAATAGGTTTTAAATGACCAGCCCTTTTCACATTACAGCATGGCTGTCATCTAGACACCATCTAAGTCATTGCAATACATGGTCCCATGCAGTTTGACAGTGAAATGTGCCCATACGTGCTACAATGAGAAACAATATTTTTTAACTGTCTGTCATCCAATTGTCCTGCCCATTATCTTATCCCTCTACTTGACAGATTTACTATAGTTCTGCTTGTTTTTAAGTGGACCTGACAGGTTTAACATGGCCTATACATCCTCCTCTCTCCTCTCCTGACATGCTCTAAACTCCTCTGTCTGAGCTCTCATATTTACAGAGGGAAGGTACTCAGAAGGAAGGACGTTTGGAATATCAGGACATGTCTTGTCATTACTCACTGCCTGTTAACAAGCAGCCTCATCTCTCACAGGGCATGTACTATACTGGGGGATGACTGATGAGAACCCTGTCAGACAAGACGTTGACTGATGTCTATGATTTGTTGAGATGTCGTGTCCAAGAAACTATCATTTCAGTCTCGGTGGTGATACTTCTTCACATGTCCAGACCACACATAACATTTTTATGTTAGTGCCAAAGACAAGCTGACGTTCAGTCGTCAAGTTCTTTGAATGATCTGAAACCCTTGACTCTATGTACTTTAACGTGTTGTAACGGATGCACTTTAGATGAATCCTAATCGATGAATTCATGGCAAACTAGCTCAAGGTTGATCAACGCTCCTACAAGTCACTCCTCACTGGTTAGTTAGCTAGGTTCTGTCAGATTGAAATATCATTAGTCAATCATGTAATCCCAGTTACACCATCACTACTGGGACTGCTTGTAACAGAGGGTGTTTTAATTAACATACAAGGTTAACTGTGTTCTCCTAAACTCCACACTGCTCCGAAACGCACAGACACAAAATGGTTGAGTGATTTCCCTCGGTGTACCAGAGCCCCTAATGTAGAGCTGGGTGACAATAAACCGACAATGATCGATCCCGATCATTTATCGAGGACAATTTACTGATATCGATAATAACGAAAAGTAACCTTTACTAGAATGTGAAGTTTGAAATGGGCCAATAGTAGTAGTAGTAGTAGTAGTAGTAGTAGTAGTAGTAGTAGTAGTAGTTTTAAGAGTGGTATAAAAAAGTAAATGATGCACATTAATGTTATAAACGTATCGTTCAATTGATTGTTATCATGATTATTCAGTCAATTTATTTTTGTCCTTGTCATCCAGGTCTGTCATGATGTATTATGAGTGTCCATTAACAGGTCCATGTGAACGGCTCTTGTGGAACCAGTAAATTATGGGAACCCCCCCCCCCACCCCCACCCATATGATGTGTTAAGCCCCATTGGCGAAGAGGGCATACGTTAAGTTAACATCATTCAATCTCATGGTGGCCATATGTTGTTTTTGTTTTCCTGACATTTAATGGATGCCGGTTAGTAAGCGTAGGTGGGCACTGTGAAGGAGTCATATGTATTAGTGGTTTCCCTCCTGCTGATTCAATGTGTGCCTCATACTGGAGCCTCTAGCAAGTACAGGACATTCACAAGTCTAACGAACCCTCACACTGACTCCTCCACTCAATGCTACTGGCCTCTGAGCAAGGTGTTACGTGGGAAGGACATATTGCTTATAATTTCGATCTATGTGCAGTATAATAACATTTATTTATTTACATTTAATAACATTAGGGTCATTCTCATGAAACCATTAAAAACCATGGCAGTAATGATTTTAAATAAAAAAACATGTCATTTAGTAATGTAACAAAATATTATAATAAAGATTATAGTGTTCTCTACCTTGCACAAACAGTCATTTCAATTCAGGAATGAATTATTTTTGTATTTTATTGCATTTTCTGCTGAAATTCTATTTACCGCAACGCATCCAGCTCAGTCTGAAGTTGGAAGTTTACATACACCTTAGCCAAATACATTTAAACTCAGTTTTTCACCATTCCTGACATTTAATCCTAGTAAAAAGTCCATGTCTTAGGTCAGTTAGGATCACCACTTTATTTTAAGAATGTGAAATATCAGAATAATAGTAGAGAGAATGATTTATTTCAGCTTTTATTTATTTCATCACATTGCCAATAGGTCAGATGTTTATATACACTCAATTAGTATTTGGTAGCATTGCCTTTAAATGGTTTCACTTGGGTCAAACGTTTCGGGTAGCCTTCCACAAGCTTCCCACAATAAGTTGGGTGAATTTTGGCCCATTCCTCCTGACAGAGCTGGTGTAACTGAGTCAGGTTTGTAGGCCTTCTTGCTCACACACGCTTTTTCAGTTCTGCTCACACATTTTCTCTGGGACTGAGGTCAGGGCTTTGTGATGACCACTCCAACACCTTGACTTTGTGGTCCTTAAGCCATTTTGCCACAACTGTGGAAGTATGTAAAGTAGATGTCCTAACCGACTTGCCAAAACTATAGTTTGTTAACAAGAAATGTGTGGAGTGGTTGAAAACCATTGTTAATGACTCCAACCTAAGTGGATGTAAACATCCAACTTCAACTGTATGTTATTTTGTCATTTAAACGGAGGCAAATGAAAATATTCAGAAAAAAATGTTTTCAAATGACAGAAAAAATATTAACTGAATATACATGTATAATAATGATGAAAATAGTGGAAAAATTAAGTGTCCATGACTGATGTTCTCATCCTCTGCAACATTATTGAAGGACTGTCTACACACACAGAGAATTTTAAATAAAGTATGAATTTGAATGAAGCAACACATCTGCCAGTAACTTCAACATGGCTACCAGGTAAGCAGATCTCTTTATATTTCTCCAGATAAAAGTTAAACATTCTCTCGTCAGACTGCGTACATGACAGTATTGACTATCATATATCGATTGTTTTTCACATTTATAAAATGTTAGATTTAAACATTTCTATGAAAATATACTTAATTAATGTCTATGTACATTGAGTAAAAATTTGCTTAGTGATCATGTCTTCTCTATTGTTAGCAAAACATGCTAAGGTTCCTCATCCTCCGAAAGACCATTCTGACTTACCGCTGCAATGTAAGGCCGGTTGCGGTAGAGAGAACTTCTGTTTCGGTAATGAGAAATTAATCATAGACTATATTTTTAAATATACATAATGAACAATTTATTTAAATATTATTTACTAACTGTTGATATTTTGATTTATGTCCTGTTTAATTGCAGACAGTCAGCAAGTGACAAAAAGAAAGCTTTAGCAAAGGCTGACAAAATTCAGAGAAAAAGTTGACACCAACCCAGAACTGCTGGAAGAGTACAGAAGGAAGGAGAGAGAGAGGTTAGGGGTTGGAGAGGACACAGCAAGAGTAATTAGCATATATATATATATATATATATATATATATATATATATATATATATATATATATATATGCTAATGATATATATGCTTTAAAAAAAATTGATGCCCAAGCAGCAGTGAGGTCTCTTCGATACTGCACGGTACTGTCTTTCCAAGCTAGTCGGAAGACTTCCAGTTTGGTGTAGCGCCATTTCCGTTCCAATTTTCTGGAAGCTTGCTTCAGGGCTCGGGCATTCTCTGTATACCAGGGAGCTAGTTTCTTGTAGTGACGATGTAGTGATGATGACATGTTGTAACGACGTTCTTCGTTTGTCGAAAGAGAGGACCGAAATGCAGCGTGGTGGTTACTCATGTCTTTAATGAAATAAACGACGATACATGAAATAACTTATAAATACAAAAACAACAAACGGAACGTGAAACTTATTACAGCCTATCTGGTGAACACTACACAGAGACAGGAACAATCACCCACGAAAGACAAAGCGAAACTCAGGCTACCTAAATACGGTTCCCAATCAGAGACAACGTGAATCACCTGACTCCTGATTGAGAACCGCCTCAGGCAGCCAAGCCTATACAACACCCCTAATCAGCCGCGATCCCAAATACTACAAACCCCAATACGAAATACAATAACATAAACCCCTGTCACACCCTGGCCTGACCAAAATATATAACGAAAACACAAAACACTATGACCAAGGCGTGACACATGTGCTGTTCTGATGTTTTTGTTTGTGTTGTTTTTATGTGTTCCCTGTTTTTAGTCTGTGTATGTTATGTACTTTTGAAGCACTGCAAAATTAAATTGATTGAACTTGAACCTATGATTGTGCCAATATTATCTCATTTATTTTCTACATTACATTTTATAATGTTTTTAACCATACCTCAGTCTTTGTATTCCAAAATCATTGACCTAATTTCAGAAACCTATGTGTCATTACCACAACAGGTGTTCATTTAATGTTAATTTGATGAATGGGAAAAAGAGTAATTTTCTTTTAAATGCATGTGCAGAATCGATACGTTCCGTTCTTTCAGGCTTGCCACATCATTTTGAAAATATGTCAGATTTCAATTAAATATCTAAAATATTAGGTTGTAGATTGCAGAAGGTGTTGCGGTAATGAGAGAAATCAGTCAAAATCAAATTTTAAAAAATATAAAAAAATATAGGGTTTCAAGTGCACATGAGCGTTAATAATAAAAATAAAAAACATTTGAAAATGTATTAGCTTTCCTAATGGTCTTCACGTTTTCAGACCGTTGCGGTAATGAGATTTTAAGGATTTGATTTGGAAAATATGTTCAAAAAGGTGTTAAATTGTCAGTAAATGTTTTTAAATTAATGCTCACAAACACTACAGACCTTATTAATGCCGAAAAGGAAATTTTAAAGTCTTTTTAAAGATTTCATGTTTGAAATCTTTGAAACCAAGATTTCGTGAGAATCATCCATTAAGAACACCTTCCTAATATTGAGTTGCACTCCCCCTCAGATCAGCCTCAGTTCGTCGGGGCATGGACTCTACAAGGTGTTGAAAGCGTTCCACAGGAATGCTTGCACATGTTGACTCCAATGCTTCCCACAGTTGCATTAAGTTGCTGGATATCCTTTGGGTGGTGGACCATTCTTGATACACACAAGAAACTGAGAGTGAAAAACCCAGCAGCGTTGCAGTGCTTGACACAAACCTGTGCGCCTGACACCTACTACCATACCCTGTTAAAAGGCACTTAAATATTTTGTTTTGCCCTCTGAACGGCACATGTACAAAATCCATGTCTCAATTGTCTCAAGGCATAAAAACCCTTCTTTAACCATTTATCTACACTCATTGAAATGGAAATAACAAGTGCCATCAATAAGAGCTTCCACCTGGATTGACCTGGTCAGTCTATGTCATGAAGAGAAGGTGTTCTTGATGTTTTGTGCGCTCAGTGTAAGTGACTCTAGTCAGCTAGGGTTTAGTTCAGTTGGTGGTTGCACATAGTCCCACACATTCATGAATCCCTCATAGGCTATTCATCCATCAATGTGATATCAATAAAATTAAGTCACATTGTTTCACTGTATGTTAAATTGCCCTGTATATACTGTACAGTTGAAGTCGGAAGTTTACATACACCTTAGCCAAATACATTTAAACTCAGTTTTTCACAATTCCTGTCACGTTCTGACCTTTATTTCCTGTGTTGGGTGGGCAGTCTATGTTTGATTTTCTATGATTTGGGGTTTTCTATGTTTCGGCCTAGTATGGTTCTCAATCAGAGGCAGGTGTCATTAGTTGTCTCTGATTGAGAATCATACTTAGGTAGCCTGGGTTTCACTGTGTGTTTGTGGGTGATTGTTCCTGTCTTTGTGTTTTGCACCAGATAGGGCTGTTTAGGGTTTCACACGTTTCTTGTTTTGTTGTATCAGTTGTTCATGAGTAAGTTTACATATTAAAAGAACCATGGACACTTACCACGCCGCATATTGGTCCTCTGATCCTTTTCGCCTCTCCTCTTCGGAAGAAGAGGAGGAAATCCCTTACAATTCCTGACATTTAATCCTAGTAAAAATTCCCTGTTTTAGATCAATTAAGATCACCACTTTAATTTAAGAATGTGAAATGTCAGAATAATAGTAGAGTGATTTATTTCAGCTTTTATTTATTCCATCACATTCACAGTGGGTCAGAAGTTTACATACAATCAATTAGTATTTGGTAGCATTGCCTTTAAATGGTTTAACTTGGGTCAAACGTTTTGGGTAGCCTTCCACAAGCTTCCCACAATAAGTTGGGTGAATTTTGGCCCATTCCTCCTGACAGAGCTGGTGTAACTGAGTCAGGTTTGTAGGCCTCCTAGCTTGCACACGCTTCTTCTATACGATTGAGGTCAGGGCTTTGTGAAGGCCACTCCAATACCTTGACTTTGTTGTCCTTAAGCCATTTTGCCACAACTTTGGAAGTATGCTTGGGGTCATTGTCCATTTGGAAGACCCATTTGAGACCAAGCTTTAACCTACTGACTGATGTCTTGAGATGTAGCTTCAATATATCCACATAATTTTGCTGCCTCATGATGCCATCTATTTTGTGAAGTGCACCAGTCCCTCCTGCAGCAAAGCACCCCCACATCATGATGCTGCCACCCCCGTGCTTCACGGTTGAGATGGTGTTCTTCGGCTTGCAAGTCTCCCCCTTTTTCCTTCAAACGTAACGATGGTCATTACGGCCAACAGTTCTGTTTTTGTTTCATCAGACCAGTACCATGGTGTTTATACTTGCGTACTATTATTTGTACAGATTTATGTGGTAACTTCTGGCGTTTGGAAATTGCTACCAAGGATGAACCAGACATGTGGAGGTCTACAATTTTTTTCTGAAGTCTTGGCTGATATATTTAGATTTTTCCATGATGTCAAGGGAAGAGGCACCGAGTTGAAGGTAGGCATTGAAATACATCCACAGGTACACATCCAATTGACTCAAATTATGTCAATTGGCCTATCAGAAGCTTCTAAAATGACATCATTTTCTGTAATTTTCCAAGCTGTTTAAAGGCACAGTCATGTGTATGTAGACTTCTGACCCACTGGAATTGTGATGCAGTGAAATATAAGTGAAATAATGGGTAAATAATTGTTGGAAAAATTACTTGTTTCATGAACAAAGTAGATGTCCTAATCGACTTGCCAAAACTATAGTTTGTTAACAAGGCATTTGTGGAGTGGTTGAAAAATGAGTTTTAATGATTCCAACCTAAGTGTATGTAAACTTCCAACTTCAACTGTATGAAATAGTTGTAATCATGAAACCCATTTAAACGTGTATGATGTGATAATATACAGTACCAGTCAAAAGTTTGGACACATACTCATTCAAGTGTGTTCTTTATTTTAACTTTTTTTCTCCATTGTAGAATAATAGTGAAGACATAACTATGAAATAACACATATGGGATCATGTAAGTAACCAAAAAGTGTTTAAAAAATCTAAATATATTTTAGATTTTAGATTCTTCAAAGTAGCCACCCTTTGCCCTTTGCACACTCTTGGCATTCTCTCAACCTGGAATGCTTTTCCAACTGTCGGGAAAGAGTTTTGCCTTCACTCTGCGGTCCAACTCATCCCAAATCATCTCTTGGGTTTAGGTCAGGAGATTGTGGCCAGGTCATCTGATGCAGCACTCCATCACTCTCCTTCTTGGTCAAATAGTCCTTACACAGCCTGGAGGTGGATTTGGTCATTGTCCTGTTGATTTTCTTTATACTGTTGTCAGTATAAAAACAGATGGGATGGCATTTCGCTGCAGAATGCTGTGGTAGTCATGCTGGTTAAGTGTGCCTTGAATTCTAAATAAATCACAGAGAGTGTCACCAGCAATGCATCCCCACACCATCGCACCTCCTCCTCCATGCTTCACGGTGCGAATCACATATGTGAAGATCATCCGTAACAGTTGATGTTGAGATATGCCTGTTACTTGCACTCTGTGAAGCATTTGTTTGGGCTACAATCTGAGGTGCAGTTAACTCTAATAAACGTATCGTCTGTAGCAGAGAACTCTGTGTCTTCCTTTCCTGTGACGGTCCTCATGAGAGCCAGTTTCATTATAGCGCTTGATGGTTTTTGCAACTGGACTTTCAAAGTTCTTGAAATGTTCCATATTGACTGACCTTCAGGTCTTAAAGTAATGATGGGCAGTCGTCTCTCTTTCTCTTTGAGCTGTTCTTGACATAATATGGACTTGGTCTTTTACCAAATAGGGCTATCTTTTGTATACCACCCCTATCTTGTCACAACACGACTGATTGGCTCAAACACATTAAGAAGTAAAGAAATTCCACAAATGAACTTTTAACAAGGCACACTTATTAATTGAAATACATTCCAGGTGACTACCTCACGATGCTGGTTGATAGACTGCCATGATTGTGCAAAACTATCATCAAGGCAAAGGGTGTCTACTTTGAAGAATCACAAATATAAAATATATTTTGATTTAACACTTTTTTGGTTGCTAAATGATTCCATATGTGTTATTTCATAGTTTTGATTTCTTCACTATTGTTCTACAATGTAGAAAATAGTTCAAATAAAGAAAAACCTTTGAATGAGTACTGTTGGTGTGTCCAAATGTTTAACTGGTACTGTATGTGTATGTGATCGTTTAAACATAAGGTGATGCCATAGAAAAATGTCCCATCCTGAATGGACAATACAGTTTTATTCGATTTTATTTGTCTGGCAAAAGGAGGTAGGGATTTTGTTATTCTGATCTGGGGGAAAGAACAACATTGCCATGCTGGTCTTTGGAGATATACTGTAGGCCTACACAGATGTGAGCATGTTTAATAAGGCCAGTCAATCATGAGGAAGCTGAACCATCCCTCCCCACATATGGCACCATGTCATTTAAATCATTTTGGATAGAAAGCTTCAGTAAACGCAAAATAAATCAAAACACAGTATAAAGTCCATTCCCCTCAGGTAGCACTGCTACTGCTACCGGCTGCCACTTCAAAAAGAGCAGCAATCCCCAAATGGGCAATCTCCACTCACTGAGGAAACGTTTGTGAGGCTTCCAAGCGGTTGCACTGGGCACATGTCACACATGTAGAGCATCAGCCTGCAGTGACTGTGTGCAGTCCAGAACAGATCTTTCAGTCCATGATGACCTTTCCAGTTTTAGAGATGTACTGCACCCAGTCATCAAACCGTTTTAATTGTATTCTGCTCAGGGTTGATTAAAAATGTACCTTGAGAAAATGAACCCATCTCAAGCGGGTTTAAAATCCTCCTGAATAAGTAGCCATAGCTGCTTAATATTATGAACACGAAACTTGTAGTCTTTGCATCGGAATTTATGTTCCCTGCCTCATGTTTGAGGTGTTATTTTTAATGTAATGTTTTTCTATATGAATGCCTCAAGTAGTATGGCAGTGACATAAGGTAGGGGACGTGTTCAAAGAGGGCCAGGGTCTCCCACAAACAAGCAGACAACAACAGTTGAGTTGCCAGTCAACCATAGTCTGTGGCCAGTCATGCTCATGAATGGATGTAACGTACACAAACACCTGATGTCAACTGTGTGCATCCAAGATGTCTCCTCATATGACGAGGATGATAAGCATGAATACTGTATATGGTGTGTATTTACAGAATATTTCATCCTCTCATCACTAGGGCTGTGGCGGTCACAACATTTTGTCAGCTGGTGATTGTCAAGCAAATAACTGTCGGTCTCACAGTAATTGACCTTTAATTAAGATAAACACATTTAGCATCTCTTAGCTTCCACACATTTTAAAAAGTCAAATACATCCATGTAATATAGCCCACACCTTCACAATACATCCATTATTTAATTTAGACAGGTCGAAAGAAACATGGTATGAAGAAATTGTAGTGTATTTCAGAAGAAAATAATAGCATACTCTGAGTTGTCCTTATGTTAGTGTAACGGATGTGAAATGGCTAGCTAGTTAGCGGTGGTGCACGCTAATAGCATTTCAATCGGTGACGTCACTTGCTCTGAGACCTTGAAGTAGTGTTTCCCCTTGCTCTACAAGGGTAGTGGCATTTGTGGAGCGATGGTTAACGATGCTTCGAGGGTGACTGTTGATGTGTGCAGAGGGTCCCTGGTTCGAGCCCGGGTATGGGCGAGGGGACGGACTAAAGTTATACTGTTTCATTAGGTCCTTATGTTAGGTCCTGATATCTCTAAGCCAAATGGCTGTGGGCTACACTAGTTAATTTAGCAGACAAGATTTGCTTATAATTCCGTGGCATTATTGGCCTAGCGTCGTCCGGGTTAGGGAGGGCTTGGTCGGTAGGGATGTCCTTGTCTCATCGCGCACCAGCGACTCCTGTGGCGGGCCGGGCGCAGTGCGCGCTAGCCAAGGTTGCCAGGTGAACGGTGTTTCCTCCGGCACACACAGATAGTAGCTACTACAACAATTACCACGAAATTGGGGAGAAAAAGGGGTAAAAAAATAATGAAAAATAAAAATAAATAAAAATATTTATTACTTGAAACTCAAGCGCTTCTAGACAGAGTTGCAAAGAAAAAGCCATATCTCAGACTGGCCAACAAAAATAAAAGATTAAGATGGGCAAAAGAACACTGGACAGAGATATGGCTTTTTCTTTGCAACTCTGCCTAGAAGGCCAGCATCCCGGAGACGCCTCTTAACTATTGACTTTGAGACTGGTGGTTTGCGGGTACTATTTAATGAAGCTGCCAGTTGAGGACTTGTGAGGTGTCTGTTCCTCAAACTAGACACTTGTCTTCTTGCTTAGTTGTGCACCGGGGCCTCCCACTCCTCTTTCTATTCTGGTTAGGGCCAGTTTGCGCTGTTCTGTGAAGGGAGTAGTACACAGCGTTGTACGAGATCTTCAGTTTCTTGGCAATTTCTCACATGGAATTTTTATGGTAAAAATGATCTTCCCCAAACTTGAAAGTTACTCGCTGCTTATTTATGCCAGTTAGGCTCTACACCCCTTGTAAAGGGGATTAATGATTCATGATTAATATGCTTAACTTTAAGAAGCTATATAGGCCTATATGCTAGACTACATGAGGTGCGTGACTATGATTAGAAAAAGCCGCAAAAAAAGGCATTATTTCTTATGCTGGTCATCATTCACAAGTGATAATATATAATTCACAAATGATAGGCTAATATTGTCACCCATCAAACTATTCTTGAGTTAATCTTGTCTTTACATGTACTAAATAATATATGTGTGGCATTTGACGCTTTTCCCCGTGGTTTATTTTCATGTTGTAAAGTTAAGTAATATTAGGAAGGTTGATAAATAAATATAGTAGGCCTAGCCTATAAAAAGCTGATGGGATCCTCGTCTTTTTATTAGTGGCCATCATTTTGTTTTCTCCCGCAATTGCATAGCTTATAGAAATGTTGCGCAACATGAGCTCATGGGCTCTCATGAAGTGTTTGATTAGATTTTCGAATACATTTGCATTGATGTCAGAGTGATTAGAGGGACAATAGAGTGCTGAGTACCATGCAGTTAGGACGTTTGGTAGGCTACTAATGACCAGAAGCAGCATCAGAGCTTGGAGAAGTCTAATTACCCTAACTAAACGGTAATGTGGAATTTGACTGCCTTCATGACTCGTGACCACCGATGTGGCAGTAATACAGTCACAGTCAACAGCTCTACTCATCACACCCCACTGCCTCAGGTGTTTACAAACAGTCCAGCCATGCTGTCTGACATCAATGCTCCTGCTACTGTGTGTTGTGGGAGCCCAGCTTTATGCTACTGTTCCAACTGCTCTCTGTCTTCAGTAAAACCCCTCTGCCACACTTATGCACAGATATTTGCCAATAACCCCACAACAAAGGCATACATACACACACGACCCAGAGGACTCAGATACATACACACACACATATACTGTAGACTCCCTGCCTCTGCCTCTGCTGTGCCTCCGTATGGCCACAGGGATAACACTGTAATAACCACTGTCTCCATAGAGTCCTACTGCTGCTCTGTCTGTCTATCTGTCTAATTGATCCTGCTGGTCATTCTGTGTTGTGAACACTGTGCTATTTCTCAGATGGCCCATACAACCACTGACACAGCCAGTGACACATACAGTGACCAGGTACTGACACAGCCACTGACACAAACAGTGACACAGGTACTGACACAGCTAGTGACACAGGTACTGACACAGCCAGTGACACAGACAGTGACCAGGTACTAACACAGACACAGACACAAACAGTGACACAGGTACTGACACAGCCAGTGACACAAACAGTGACACTGGTACTAACACAGCCAGTGACACAAACAATGACACAGGTACTAACACAGCCACTGACACAGGCAGTGACACGGGTACTAACACAGCCACTGACACAGACAGTGACACAGGTACTAACACAGCCACTGTGACTGAGAAAGACTGATGTTAACAGAGATCTAAAACACGTCTCCCCCCTCTCTCCCGCTCTCACTCTCTCTCAGATAACAGCCTTTGATGAGCTGCAGGCAGACTTTAAGGTCCCCATCGATCAGGGCAATCCACTCCATGCGGTATGTATGTTTCTCTGCTGTGGTAGTACACTCACATGTTACTCATGTACTACTGTCAGACATGCTCTCAGTTCAGCGTGGCGAATGTTTGTGGAATATGTGAGCATGTGACAAGTGTTGTGAATTAGTGTATGATGTGTCATGAGTGTATTTTCGGGAATATGTGTGTGTGTGCAGCGTGTCTATTGTGCGTTAGTGTGAGTTTGGGTGTGTGTGATGATTGTTTTGGGGAATTATGTGGTGCGTGTGTTTGCATCTGTGTGTGTCTGCATGCGTACGTGTGTGTGTCTGCGCATGTGTGCAGCTGTGTTGTGTGTGTGAGCGTGTGTGTGTGTGTGCGTGTGCGTGTGTGTGTGAGCGTGTATGGGCTTGGCAGAGATGTGTGATCTGCAGCTCTGCATTAATAATACAGGAAGCAGTTGTTTGCATGCTGTTCTCTTCCTCCTTACCTCCTCCTCCGGACTGGGACTGACTGACTGGTAGATACCTCACATAACAGGTTTAAAGGCCGCAACTCCCTGGCTGCATCTGAAATGGCACTCTATTCCCTCTATAGTCTACTACTTTTGACCAGGGCCCACATAGGGCTACCAGGGCCCACATAGGGCTACCAGGGCCCACATAGGGCAACCAGGGCCCACATAGGGCAACCAGGGCCCACATAGGGCAACCAGGGCCCACATAGAGTTACCATGGCCCACATTGGGCTAACAGGGCCCACATAGGGCTCCCAGGTCCCACATAGGGTTACCATGGCCCACATTGGGCTAACAGGGCCCACATAGGGCTCCCAGGTCCCACATAGGGCAACCAGGGCCCACATAGGGCTCCCAGGTACCACATAGGGCAACCAGGGCCAACATAGGGCTCCCAGGTCCCACATAGGGTTACCATGGCCCACATTTGGCTAACAGGGCCCACATAGAGCTCCCAGGGCCCATATAGGGCTAACAGGGCCCACATAGGGCAACCAGGGCCCACATAGGGCTCCCAAGGCCCACATAGGGTTCCCAGGTCCCACATAGGGTTACCATAGCCCATATTGGGCTAACAGGGCCCACATAGGGCTCCCAGGGCCCACATAGGGCTCCCAGGGCCCACATAGGGCTACCATGGCCCACATAGGGCTTCCAGGGCCCACATAGGGCTACCAAGGCCCACATTGGGCTACCAGGGCCCACATCGGGCTGTCAGGGCCCACATAGGGCTCCCAGGGCCCACATAAGGCTGCCAGGGCCCACATAGGGCTATGGTCGAAAGTGATGCGCTACAGTATGTCATGCCATTTCAGATGCACACTCTGAATCAATTATCGTTCCTCTCCTTTGATTCCCTCTGGGGTTTCTTGGTTTTTAATCTTTCTTACTCCTTTAGTGATTTGAGCAGTTTATCTATGATGTCCCTGTGACAGCATACTGTAGTTTGAAGGTGACTTTGACTTACTGTACTGTCGCAGCACAGCTGTGTGTCCTTTGGGATGACTAGAGAGAAACGTATTCATGGAACAGGATTGCTGAGCAGTTTCAAATGCACATTTATGAATTACTTTTCTTGGAAGTCATTGTCGTAGCTTTGAAAATGATCTCAAATTCCAGCAACACTGTCAGATTTTGCCGCATTTGCATTGCATGTAATTATGAACTGCATCTGGATTCTACACTTGATACAAATCCCTCTGATCTCAGAGAGAGAGACTAACAGTAAGTCAAAACGTGTCGTTATCACTGTGCAACTTAAATACTTTATCACTGTGCAACTTAAATACTTTATCACTGTGCAACTTAAATACTGTACTTTGAAATAGAAAGGTCTTTAGTGAAGTCCACTGCACAACTTGTCTTTCTCCCCATGGCCTCCATCCTATCCACTGTGACATGGATACGACCCTCCCTCTTTCTCTCCTTCCTTCCATCTCTCTCCTTCCCACCCTCTCTCCTTCCCACTCTCCACCTCAACCACATCATGAGTCCTGAGGGGAGTGTTGGAGATTGATGTCTTCCTCCCTGGGCACCACCCTTGCCACCTCTGCTACCTCAGCCTCACACCCAGGCAGCAAGCTAATTAGTGGCTGACTGTCATCATCCCCTCCCCCAGGGGGCACTCTGGGAGTCAGGGCTGACCCTGGAGGAACCGCAGGGAGGATCCACCGGGCTCTCACAACACACACACAGAGAGAGAGAGAGGCAAACACACACACACAGGCAAACACAAACACACAGAGGCAAACACACACACACACACACACACACACACACACACACACACACACACACACACACACACACACACACACACACACACACAGGCAAACACAAACACACAGAGGCAAACACACACACACACACAGAGGAAAACACACACACACAGGCAAACACAAGCACACAGAGGCAAATACACAAACCCCGAACCACAAACACAAACATACAGCTGTGAGTCTCTATGGTTCTGTGGGTACAGGCACAGGTATGAAGGCAAGGCCTCGTATCATTGGGACTAGAATAGGTAGGAGTACCAACACAGTGTACAGTGGACTGAAAAAAGTAGGTTAATTCCTAGAGTGTGTGTGTGTGTGTGTGTGTGTGTGTGTGTGTGTGTGTGTGTGTGTGTGTGTGTGTGTGTGTGTGTGTGTGTGTGTGTGTGTGTGTGTGTGTGTGTGTGTGTGTGTGTGTGTGTGTGTGTGTGTGTGTGTGTGTGTGTGTGTGTGTGTGTGTGTGTGTGTGTTAGTATATACAGTAAGTCCTCTGGGACTTGCAGAATATGGGGACGCACTCTAGGCCCAGATGTATTTCAGCCCTGTCAATGTTGTTTATTTTGAGGAGATCAGTGCCTAGCTACCTATCTCTTCTGAGACTCTCAGACGACACACCAGTGCAGCGCCTGATGCGAAAACATGATGCTTTAACATTCCCCACAGCGCTCACGGCCCTGCTTGTCCTTTGTGATGCTGATTTACATCTGTTGTTTCTCCGACTCAGGACTAACTTTCTATCAGCTTTCAAATCTGACTGATAAATCTGACTGATAAAACAATGAATAAATGAATTCCAGGGAAGAAGTGTTCATAGTTTCATTATCATGCAGAGTGAGGAGTATTTCTCGTGTTATGATTTTATTACCCTAGACTGGTCATGGAATTGCTCATACTACTGTATAAGTTACATTTGAATTCATTCTTTAGTCAAATTCTATGTTAGTGTTTCCACAAATGGTGAATTAGAACCTGGTGGTTTAGATTACAGTAAGACTGGGTCCTGGCTAGAATCAGTGGGTTTCTTCACTTGTTTGGACACAGGAAAACTACAAAAGCTTTACAGGTTAGGTAACCACTGAACCCATGTAATCCACCGGATACTGAACTTGGGTTGTTGGCTCACTGCCTTCACCCTACTCCCTTAGAGAAAAGGGTTCATAAAGGCTTGTTTTGGCGGTGTTAGAAGCACGGAGACCTCAGATCTCATGTCCTCAGTCACAATAGGAAGCGAACTACCTGCACAATACTGACAATACATCAACCTCCCTATTACTGGATCGTCATTTCACCTCTCCTCTCCTGCAGGAAGTGAACCAGTAATTAGCCCATATCCATTCAGTCCTCCGACAAAGCGCTGTGTGTACTTTAGTGTACTCTGTGAAGGTACACTCCAGAGAAGGCCTTCTAACCTGACAAACACTCCTCTTCTTTTCTCCACAGTTCCGTCAGACTTCACCATCTCTCCTCTCCCTTCTCAGCCTCAGTTTACATTTGTGTATCATATTTACAGTGCCGCGGCACACTTGCTTGTCAAGCAAATTCTTGCTGAGTAACATTTCAACGCCAACCCAGTCTAATTGCTTGCTAATGAGAAGTGTTGATACCTCGGCAGTTATCTGCCATCTCCATGGCTGCCACCGGAATACATTAGCATGGCCTCGTTCATATTCCTCCTCGAGATGGAGAGAGGAGAGGAAAACATGTCAGAGGCAAATTCGGGTTCGCCCCAAATAAGGTGCTGCAGTCTCATAATAGAACTAATTCACTGTATCTTCTCATAGATGTTGTGGTTTTCTTATGCTGATGTGCTGCAGTGGGTCGTGAGAGGACAGGGGGAGGGAGCAATATCTGTTTGGAGAACATGAAAGTACTCTGCAGATTGAGTTCATGAATGTATATGAGACTACCCGCAGCTCAATTTCATATCTCCTCAACCCCAACCTCTTTCATACTTCTACCTAATATAATAGCACATTTCTCCACTTTAAAGACAGTGGATTGGACTTAAGTTAAAGTGGAAATTTTAAGTGAATTTAAAAAATCTCAATACACTTTGCACTTTTAAAATTGAATAACAGTATAGTAACAGGAGGTCATTTAAGAAACGTTCCACCGTCTTTACCCAAAACAATTTCAAGCAGGCTGAAGTGTAGATAATGTGTCCTATCGGATTTTGAGATGAGAGATAAAAATGGCAGAGACTAACTGTCTGATGCTCAAATCAAGATGAGCCACCAGACTGCACATTTCCCCGACAGAGCAGGCCCGTAGAACCATTAGAATGGCCTGAGTTCCAACGTACGCTAGGCTGGCTCTTCTACAGTAGAGATACCTCAGATTACATTATTTAGAGTGGGCCTCATGATGAATTATATCCATCAGATGAGGTTATTCTGTAGTGGGGAGATTTTCAAAAATACTAATCAAATATGTATGTTTAGTCTTCATTAATACAGCTTTTAGGGAATAATATTCAACCCCCCCCCCCCTCCCGGTTTGGGAGGCCTTTTCACGAGCACCCCGCAGTGGAAGATAAGCCTGTTTGGACGTCATTCATATACCATTCATCCTCCAGATAGCACATCAACCAAGTCTCTGCTGGAGACTAAAATAGGAAACGTTTCTATGTAATCGCCATATGCCATGCTGCTCACATGCGCCATTCAATAAGTATTGCCCGCCTCCTCGGCTCGTCTGGAATTGTTTTTTTCTAAATATGGCCCTTGATAGACAAGTGCTTTAAGCATTGCTGGGTTGGCTTGACAAAGCCCCAGCACCACACACAGACAGACACAGGAAAATGCAGCGTCTGCTTAGAGCTCAGCAGAGGTGGGGAGGAAGGAACCAGCCTCCTCCATGTCTCACTGTAGGCCTGCACAGTGCAAATCCAGTCTCACAGGCCAGTCAAATCATGCTACCCTGTTGTGTTTCCATATGTATATTTAATGTAGGGATATAACTGTTTCCTGTTTCCTGTTTGGCCTCTTCAGAGAGAGCGACTCCGGAACATTGAGAGAATCTGCTGCCTGCTGAGAAAGGTAAATAGTTACTGAACACTGTCCTATTTAAAACACTTCCTTCATTACTTCATATGATTATGTCATTTAGCCTACATTTTAGAGCCACCAAAGTCTATATCTACACTTTGCACAGGGGTGAGTACAGTGCTGTACTTACTGTATGTCAAAACATTCATATTCCTGTTTAGTCAACCGACATTATGAATGAGAAACATTTCTGGTGAAGATTAAAGCTTGCCCTTGCCTTCATAAAGCTACCTTGTCTTTATAAAAAGACAGTGTGTGTCCAGTGTCTGTGGTCTGTGAACCTGAGGTTACCGTCTGGGAATGAGAGACAAAAGGATTCTTTCAGCTCAGTCTCAGCGTGACATCTGTTTCAGTGGCCTGTGAGGCTTCACCCTACCTCTGCTCTCTCTCTCTCTCTGTGTATGTGTATGTGTGTGTGTGTGTGTGTGTGTGTGTGTGTGTGTGTGTGTGTGTGTGTGTGTGTGTGTGTGTGTGTGTATGTGTGTGTGTGTGTGTGTGTGTGTGTGTGTGTGTGTGTGTGTGTGTGTGTGTGTGTGTGCGTGCGTGTGTGTGCCTTGGGCTGATGAAGTGGAGGCTGTTGTTGTTCTTTATCTCTGTTGTGGACACTGTGCCTGAGGCTCATCTGTCACCCCTGGAGACTACAGTGTGGAGCTACACCAACACTACATCAGAACAGTGGTTGACTCTTATTGTCCTACCCTGCCTGGAATCATAGAGCTCATTTGTGAGAGTTCATCGTTTCTAGAAGCTCTTCAGCACTGAATGGACAATGTTACTGAAGATATGGTTATTGTTTGCTCCTTGTATGTTCCAAATGTATTCCTTCAGCATTTGCCGATCTGAGCCATATTACATAAAATACTATATTGATGTTGTTTTTGATAGATTGTGGTGTTTATTGTTTATATGGGCTTGTTTTTGGCAGCAGGTGCTGTGCGTTGCGATACAGTCTCAGATAAGCACTAGCTGGTGCCTTTATTTCACACGGTTTGGTTTGAGGGTGCGAAACAGCGGTGTTGTCACAGCAGCAGAACCAATCATAGAGTGCTGCTCATCTATCTTTCTCTTTTTATTTTGGTCTGATTCTCTCTCCCCAGTCCCCACACATCTCAGTACTGAAGTTGACTCACAGCAGCAAGGCTCTGGGACCTGCATCACCGCTTCATCCTGATCCTAAAATACACAGGAGGACCGTTTCCTCTCTCCTCTTTCATTGGAGGGAGATGAGCTAGAGAGAAGGAGAGAGTAAGAGTTATGAGAGAAGGATATAGAGATGAAGAGAGGGGGGGTAGAAAGAGAAAGGGAGAGAGGGAGATGAGGGAGAGCTGCTGCGCTCCGGTGATTCAACACCATCAGAGAGCCTGTATGGTGTTGAGTCATGGAGGATTCCACTCCCTCCCACAGCTCTTGGCTGGACCCATGCCATGCCACCATGTCTGACTGTACAGACGGCCTCCAGTCCTTCAGGCAGCGCTACCACAGACTGAACAGACAGCCTCCAGTCCTTCAGGCTGCGCTACCACAGACTGAACAGACAGCCTCCGGTCCTTCAGGCTGCGCTACCACAGACTGAACAGACAGCCTCCAGTCCTTCAGAAAGTGATAGGTAGTGCCATTACTAGTCATAGAAACATATATCCTCTTTGTGTGTGTCTGCATGTTGAAGTTTGTGCTATTAATGGAGCAAGGTTGTACTGTATGTTGCAAACAGATATGATGATGAAATATTAATGTAAATCTATGACACAACCAAGGAGGAGAGTATTACCATGGATTAGCATTAGAAAGTCTTGGTAGATAGCTGTGTTTGTGGATCTGTCTTCACGGGATATTGAAAATGGATTTTGAACTGTTAATACTAGACCTCTCTTACTTGACTGTACTATAGTCCTCTTGTGTTTCTAGCAGGTCTCCCCAGTTCCCAGAGCCATATTATTACACTACAGTAGGACATGTAAAAAGAAGTAAATACATGTTTTTTTTTAAACTCTTCCTCAAATCCTGCATGTGGAAATGCAGCATACTGACAGAACAAACAAATCCTTGTGAGCTCAGCACTGATAAGGAATAGGACTGAGTGTTTCCTCAACACCCTCCCTCTGTCCCTCGCCCAGGTGCGTGAAATTGCGTACTTCTCCCCCGCCAGAATAATCAGAGCTCATGCAAAAGAACGGCTACTCTGATCCCAGGCAGTGGCAGAGAGGGAAATAACACTCAACTGGCGATTCACAGCCACCTTTAAGAAATTGAAAGGAATAATAATCATGCCAGCGCATTGTGTTGGGCATTGGAAATGGAACCGGGATTTGAGGAGTATAGGACATAGGTGTCGGTGTTGTGTTCTTGCAACCCAGTGGATGAATGAGGTTTGCATTTATCTAAGAATTCATTTAATGAATTTAATACTGCACATTGAATCTTGGATCGATTCATTCATGTTTCCATTTAGTATTTCTCCACGTCATTCATTGATTTGGGTAACTTGTGTAGGTGTTGCTCCTGCAGCCTCCAGCATTTTGATTGAGCCGCTGCTTTAGTGCTACTCTACTGCTCTGCTTTGATGCTCGGGCTGTTGAAGAATAGAAACGTCCCCAGCAGGAAGACTTCTCCAGCACTTACCATTACACCTCTGTCTCTGCTTCTTATCCCTTGTTCAGTCCTCTTTTCCTCCCTAATGGAGTACGGTTCATGTCCTGGTCGCACAAAACCTCCTGGATGAAGAAGCCTTGTTTTTTTATTTCTTCTCCAATGTGAGTGTCATGGTGAATCTCCCTCACACCCAATCAGTGCCCAGCGAGCGGAGGAGCACGGAACAGTCCCCGGTGGTTGCCGTAGCACTACGTGTTTATTCTTCAAACAAGGAGCTACTTTTGATGTTTAAGTACAAAGCCCCCCCCCCCCCTAAAAGATTTTCAGTCAGTAGAGGAGTGTGGAGGCAGCGTGGGTTTGGCTTGACAGATGAGATGAGTGCTGCTAGATGGGAAAGAAGATGTTTACCAGGGTACAGACACAAGTGGCTTGTGGTGTAATCAGATGATGTAGCAACAGAGGAGCTGCTGGTTTGACGAAGCCCCTGTAAGGACTGTTGATGTGGAGCAGGAAGTACAACATGGTACACTGCACTGAGGACCTGGGGTTATTTATACTTACTGTGATTCAGGGCTTTCTTGTCACACTGGGACCTTATGTGTGTTATTTCAAGTGTATGATGTCCAAACTGTTGCTGGTTTTCTCCTCACCTTCTATATGGTTGGATAGTGGGATGCATATTCATTCTCACTGTAACACATCAAATTGTATTTGTCACATTTTTTTAAACCTGTATTTAACTAGGCAAGTCAGTCAAGAACAAATTCTTATTTACAATGACGGCCTACCGGGGAACAGTTAGTTAGCAATTTATGTTATTCTTCAATAACTCAAACTCCAAAGCAAATCAGGGGGAGAAAAATAGGTTTATTCAGAGAGGACAAATCAAGATGTTGTGCTGGGAGTCAGATGTTCAGTCTTCCCTGTCCTCAGCTTTTCCCCCTCGAACAAAGGAACAGATGACCAATCAGAAGTCCTTGCAGTACAACTTGGCCAATGGCCAAATAACAAGTATCCTGCCCCCGACTCAATGTACAGACCAATGACAACGTGGCACACGTCTCTCTGAGTTCAGGAGTGACATTCCACAGATCCTAAACAGATGATGAACTGAAACCCAACTCCTATTTACAATTCGCTATTGACCATTAGTACTCGTTTTTAGTCCTCTCATCCTCTGCATTGTGTATCTTCGATATATTCCTACACTGCCTTGTTCAGGGTCAGAATGACAGATTTTTACCTTGTTGCAGCTGTATAACTTTTTGAGGATCTGAGGACCCATGCCAAATATTTTCAGTCTCCTGAGGGGGAATAGGCATTGTCGTGCCCTCTTCACAACTGTCTTGGAAAACGTGACAGTTCGTTGGTGATGTGGACACCAAGGAACTTGAAGCTCTCAACCTGCTCCACTACCGCCCCGTCGATGAGAATGAGGGTGTGCTCGGCCCTCCTTTTCCTCTAGTCCACGATCATCTCCTTCATATATATACAGTATATTAACATATTTGCCGAATTTGAGTTACTATAAAAAATGCATGACATTTTTTCTGTGCTCTGATTGAGAAAAATATTTTTTTGTAGAGGACCTCGGGCTGCATATATGCTACGGTATGCTTAGGATACTTCACTTACACTTACTTCACTTACTGATAGACAGTCACAGACATCGTTAGACAGAGCGAGACAGTTGTACTGGAAATCCCCCAAATCATCGGTTCAGACTGTTGAGCACATTAACTCACTTTGGTGGATATTGTGAACTGCATAAAATCAGTGCTCATCTCACTATCATTTCTCTGTGCATGATTTGAATGAGCAGAGCGCATTTTCGCCTGAAATGACATACCCAAATCTAGCTGCCTGTAGCTCAGGCCATGAAGCAAGGATGTTCTTGCCTTGCCATGATTAAATGCAGTGATACGTGCTTTCAGCTTTGCGCGAATGCTGCCATCAATCAACGGTTTCTGGTTAGGGAAGGTTTTAGTAGTCACAGTGGGTACAACATCTCCTATACACTTCCTTATAAACTCGCTCACCGAGTCAGCGTATACGTCAATGTTAATATCTGAGGCTACCCGGAAATATCCCAGTCCACGTGATCGAAGCAATCTTAAAGCGTTGAATCTGATGGGTCAGACCAGCATTGAATAGACCTAAGCATGGGCGCTTCCTGTTTTAGTTTCCGCCTATAGGAGGGGAGTAACAAGATGGAGTCATGGTCAGATTTGCCAAAAGGAGGGCGGGGAAGGGCCTTTAATGCACCGCGGAAGTTAGAGTAGCAATGTTCATTTGTGTTACTCGATTGTGTACAGCAATTGACATGCTGATAGAATTTAGGTAGCCTTGTTCTCAAATTATCTTTGTTAAAATCCCCAGCTGCAATAAATACAGCCTCAGGATATATGGTTTCCAGTTTGCACAAAGTCCAGTAAAGTTCCTTGATGACTGTCTTGGTATCCGCTTGCGAGAGGATATACACGGTTGTGACGATAACCAAAGAGAGTTCTCTCGGGAGATATTTGATTGTGAGGAATTCTAGGTCAGGTGAACAAAAATACTTGAGTTCCTGTATGTTGTTAAAATTGTATGTTAATCATGAAACATACACCCCCGCCCTTCTTCTTACTGGAGAGATGATGCACTGAAAATCCCATTGGCCGTTTAGACTCCGACAGCATGTCCCCAGCTAGCCATGTTTCCGTGAAACAGAGTATGTTACAATCCCACAATCCCAGATATCTCGTTGGAAAGCAACTCTTGCCCTATCTGGCCAAGCTAAAGCCAACTTCATAAAATCACTACTAGGTGGCTAGTAACTCAAATCAAATCAAATGTATTTATATAGCCCTTCTTAGATCAGCTGATATCTCAAAGTGCTGTACAGAAACCCAGCCTAAAACCCCAAACAGCAAGCAATGCAGGTGTAGAAGCACGTAGTATTACAGAGAAACAACAACAACAACAAAAATATATATATCTATATACATATTGTTTTTTTACAGGACACATCTGAGGGGGCAAGTGCCCCTGTGCCCCCTATGGGCATTACACCTCTGTTCCAACCATTGTCTTGATCAATATGATCCTCTAGTATAGTCTACACATTGTCAGTCTACACATTATCAGTCTTCACATTATCAGTCTACACTTTGCCCATACTTTTTATGTCATTGTATCTTGTTCTACCTCTCTTAGTAGGCTATAAGAGTGAGTAAGGCATGTCTGAGCTTAGTGTTCATGATCCCATGACTCTTCCAGAAGAGGTGTGAGGAGCAGAGCAGGTCCCTGCATATTTCTGCTTTGTCCCTGGACACTAGACCAAAGGGGCTAGCAGCAGCATACTGCCTAGACATTTGCACTTCAGAGTGTTGATATATTCCTGATATATTCTAGGATGAAAGGTCTAGTAGCAGAATATTGCAGAGATACCAGTCGCCTACTTAATTGTCAAGTGCCATCTGAAGTCACGCTAGCTCATGCTATATAGACACAGAGTTTTGATTCTGTTTCATTCCTATTACTCTGGGGTATAGTGGTCATGGCTTTCACCGGAATGGATTGCAGTAGAATTCTAAACCCAAGACATTTCGTACCGTAAAACAAGAGTGGTCAGCAGACTTTGATCTTCAGAACATGGACAATGTTTAACCTGATTAGAAATCGTTTTTCCTGATTTACTCTATCTTCAAGCATGTAAAATATGCGCTGAGGTGCTGAGTAGAAAAAATAAGTCAGACAAGACTTTGGAGTTACTGTATGATGGACTATCAAAGCAGTGGCAACTCTGTATCTTTATAATGAAAATATACATTTCTGTGAAATCAGTTGGAAATGTATGTATGTGAAGAAATTCGGCTTGGCCCCTAAGACTCTCATGAACTTCTACAGATGCACCATTGAGAGCATCCGGTTGGGCTGTATCACCGCCTGGTACGGCAATTGTAAGATTCGCAATGGCAGGGCTCTCGAGAGGGTGGTGCGGCCAGCCCAGCGCATCATCGAGGGCACACTGCCTGCCCTCCAGGACATCTACAGCACCCGGTGTCGCAGGAAGGCCAAGAAGATCATCAAGGAACTCGGCATCAAAGCTGGGACTGGGAGACTGATAAACAGCTTCTATCTCCAGGCTATCAGGCTGTTAAACAGTCACCACTAGCCTACCTCCACCCAGTACCCTGCCCTGAACTATAGTCATTGTTACTAGCCGACTACCACCCAGTTTTCTACCCTGCACCTTAGAGACTGCTGCCCTATGTACATAGAGTCATTGAACACTGCTCACTTTAATAATGTTAACATACAGTTTTACCACTTTATATGTATAGTGAACAAAAATATAAATGCAACATGCAACAATTTCAAAGATTTTACTGAGTTACAGTTCATTTAAGGAAATCAGTCAATTGAAATAAATTAATTAGGCCCTAATCTATTGATTTCACATGACTGGGAATCCAGATATTCATCTGTTGGTCACAGATTCCTTAAAACAAGGTTATGGCGTGGATCAGAAAACCAGTCCGAATCCCCTGTGACCTCCATTTGCCTTATGCAGCGCGACACATCTCCTTCGCATAGAGTTGATCGGGCTGTTGAATGTGGCCTGAGGAATGTTGTCCCACTCCTCTTCAATGGCTGGGCGAAGTTGCACATCGATCCAGAGCTTCCCAAACATACTAAATGTGTGACATGTCTGGTGAGTATGCAGGTCAAGGAAGAACTGGGGCATTTTCAGCTTCCAGGAATTGTGTACAGATCTTTGCAACATTATCATGCTGAAATATGGGGCGATGGCAGCAGATGAATGGCACAAAAATGGGCCTAAAAATCTCGTCATAGTATATCTGTCTATTCAAACTGCGGTTGTGAGGCCAGTTGGACGTACTGCCAAATTCTCTAAAACAACGTTGGAGGCAGCTTATGGTATAGAAATTAACATTAAATTATCTGGCAACAGCTCTGGTGGACATTCCTGCAGTCAGCATGCCATTGCACTCTACCTCAAAACTTGAGACATCTGTGGCATTGTTTTGTGTGACAAAACTGCACATTTTAGAGTGGCCTTTTATTGTCCTCAGCACAAGGTGCACCTGTGTAATGAGCATGCTGTTTAATCAGCTTCTTGATAAGCCTCACCTGTCAGGTGGATGGATTATCTTGCCAAATGAGAAATGCTCACTAACAGGGATGTAAACCCATTTGTGCACAACATTTGAGAGAAATAAGCTTTTTGTGCGTATGGAACATTTCTGGGATCTTTTATTTCAGCTCAAGAAACATGGGACCAACACTTTACATTCCAAGTTTATATTTTTGTTCAGTATACTATATTCTAGTCATGGCTCATCCTTTTTAACTACTGCTATTCACTCTTTTTCTATTCACATACTGTCCATAATGTCTATACACACCACTCACATACATATACTGTGTATTATTTATATAACAGACTCATTTCTTGCAAATTTATCAATTTTGCCATGAGATTTTGGGCTCTGTATTTATTCATCATAGCTCATTCTAATATTTCTACTAGGCTGTTTATACACACCGTATATTCATTTATATACTGGATTATTGGCATAGTTCACTCTAGTATATCTACTGCTGTACATACCCTTCCTAGTATATCTGGTGTAAATTCATATAGATACGTATAGATTGCATTTGGATTACTGTTACGCTGTTATTTGGGTTGTTATTGGATTAGTTTATAATTTTTTGGATTTCTTGTTATGCTTTCTGTTTGTTTTTTACATTTTTAAAGGTATTATTTGTGTACCTGTTTGACATTTTACTGCAGTCTTAGGAGCTGGTAACATACATAGCATCTGCTAAACTGTGTAGGTGACCAAAAAACGTTGATTTGATTTGACGTGTATGCACGTGTACACTGATGTTCTACAGAGGCGTTTCAGTCTAGCCTTTGTGGCCAACTTTTCATCTACCCGCAAAATTTGACAAACTAAATGTACTGTGGCTTGATCTGCTCCCAGGTCTCAGAGGAATACGTATCTTTTAAAGAGAAAATATGTATAATTATTTGCCGCACTTAATTACCGTTGCTGTTGTAAGGGGAGAGACAGTAATTGGAGAGTAGGAGCTCTTTTGATCTCTGGCGACAGCAGAAGACACTTTCTGCTGCTTAAATGAGAGCTATATCCAGGTTAGTCATGAACGCAAAGGAGCTAGGAAGAACAATATTTCATACATGATTGTATATCTCTTACCAGATGACCTTTAGTTAGTTTCAACCCCTTTTCTACATCAAGTTACCAAGAGGAATTGATTGTATCCATTCCATAATGAACATACTGCTACTGTATAATTATGAACATGAATACTGAATAAAGGACCTCACACTGTCATGGCCCTTGACACGAGATGAGTTTGCTGGCCTTTGTCTTTGGCCTCAGTTAGTAAACCCTGTTTCTTCCCTGTTTTTAGCCTTTCTCTCTCAGCTATGATCGTAGATCAAACCCAGGCAGGATTTTAGGAGCAGAAGGGGTATGATCCTCTGGTTCCGTTGTACTGGGAGCGTACTGACGGCTACATCATAAGGGGCCCTTGTTCTGTTGAGGGATGTATAATCACCGTTAAGTGGTGTTAATTGGCTGTTGCAAGCGACCCGCCGTCGAGTGGCATGACGATAACTCCACAGCCTAATAACTTCACAGTCAGCAAGCAGAGAATGAGGGAAGGACTGTCAAGGGGAGGGAGAAGAGGATGAGAGTGGAGTAGAGGAGAGTGGGTGCTAGCTCTGTAGGTCGCCTGAGTGGAGTAGAGGACCAGCAGTCGGTCCACAGCAGCAGCAGCAGCCCTCTCTCATTAACTGTGTGCTGTAGAGAGCCTGCCTCCTCGTGTTGCTCTGCTCTCCCTCCCAGGGGGGGGCGCCTCAAAAGTCACACTTGAAAAGGACTCTGGCCTCTTGAACTGTTGTTGAATGGGGCCCTCGCAGACATCAGCTCGAATTGGCCAACAGGTTAAACCCTGCTTTGCCACTGTCTGTGGCTGTGGAGTGGATTGGCTCTGGCTTGCAGCAGTGGCTGTTATTGGAATATTGGCTTGGCATGTTAGAGGGAAATGTGGGTGTTTGTATTGCATTAGAATGAATGAGATGGAATTAAAGATAGTATGTAGTGTGGGGTGTAAATGTAAAAAGTGATCTTTGGAAGAAATAAAAACCTTGCAGTAGCTCTGCAGCAGACATACAATAGGTGTTGCTGGTGTGTATGTGTCACCTTCTGGGGTTCCTCTCCTTTTTGGAGTAAAGATAGAGAGAGAGAGATGCACAAACAGCCTCAGTTAGTTCTTACTTCTTACAGATAGCTACAAGTTGACTTCTCATCGAGGAGTCGAGTCGTGGAGATATCAGAATATGTATGTGCCCCGGGGTGGTCAGATGTGGAAGACAGGGAGGGAGGAACCCTTCAGGGCTCAAATCCCAGAGACAGAGACCTGATCCTAGCCTCGCTCGTCCCAGATGAGCCCCGAGCTCCACACAGCTGGATCAACCCTATACCCTCTATATTCAGAACCGCATTCCTTTAAAGCTTAGAGAGGATCTCATGTTAAATACTGTTGAAGTAATATGGCTACAGGTTCATCTGCCTCACCTAAAGCCCATTCTGGTGGGAAGCTGCTATAGACCACCAAGTGCTAACAGTCAATATCTGGATAATGTGTCGTGAAATTCTTACACAGGGACACTCAATGTCAATCCTAAATTAATCGTTGTTTATTGTCAGCATGCTGGAGAGGCTCGTGAACGTCTGTCAGGAGCTCTCACTGGGCAGTCCCGTTTTGCCCCCCCCCCGCCCCTCATATCTTTACCAGGCACAGGCAGGAACCAAGGATTGTTTATGACACCAAAGACAAGATGCACAAAGTAAACTTTCCTTCACATATGTGACATATATTTTCCGGGTGATTGACATATTGACTGGCTTTCATCAAGCTGCCCACTCAAGAAAAAGCTTCAAACGGTAACTAGTGCCTGCAACCTGGTTCAGGATATCAGGGTAGTTACAAACAGCACAGGAATGAAATCATCAACATGTATTTATCACATCTTTACTAATGCTGCAGAAAGAAACGTGCTTTAAAGCCGTATCCACATCCATAGGATGTACTGTAGTGATCACAATATAATTGCCATATCTAGGAAAACCAAAGTTTCAAAGGCTGGGCCTAATATAGTGTATAAGAGGTCAAACAAAAAGTTTAGTAGTGATTCTTATGTTGATTATGTAAAGAATATTTGCTGGTCTGTGGTGTGTAATGAGGAGAAACCAGACGCTGCACTATTCCAGGTACTAATAAGCGCGCTCATTAAGAAAATAACTGTAAAAAAACATGAAATCCCCTTGGATTGGTGAGGAATTTAAAACGTGTTTTGTTGAGAGTGATTTGGGATAAGGTATGGTATATAAGTCTGGCAGCACAACCGATTGGCAAATGTACTGCAAATAAAAAGAAGACGAAACTATTCTATGAAACAATAAGGCAAACTCGGCTCCATCATTCATTGAATCAGAATGACTCATTCATCACAAAACCCACTGATATTGCGAACTACTTTCATTATTTTTTCATTGGCAAGATTAGCAAACTTAGGCATGATACTGTATGCCAGCAACAAATGCTGACACTACACATCCAAGTATATCTGACCAAATTATGAAAGACAAGCAGAGTAGTTTTGAGTTCCGTAAAGTGAGTGTGAGGAAGTGATTTTTTAAAATTGTTGTCTATCAACAATGACAAGCCACCAGGGTCTGACAACCTGGTTGGAAAATGACTGAAGGTAATAGAGTACGATATTGCCACTCCTACTTGCCATATTTCAATGACCTTTTACTAGGGCTGTGGCTGTCACACAACATTCTGCCAGACGGTCTCACGGTAATTGACCGTTAATTAACATAAACACATTTAGCAACTCCTGGCTTCCACAGGTGCTGACCTTCGGAACATCTACATATTAAAAAGTCTAATAAATCCATGTAATATAGCCTACATCTTCACAATAAATACATTATTTAATTTAGACAGGTCTAAAGAATCATGATATGAAGAAAATGTAGTCTGTTTCAGAAGAACAGAATAGCATACTCTGAGTTGTCCTTATGTTAGGTCCTGATGTCCGTAAGCCAAATGGCTGGAGAGGGAGAAGAGGATGAGAGTGGTTCTACACTAGTTCATTTAGCAGACAAGATTTGCTTAGAATTCCGTGGCATTTTTTTATTTTTTATTTTACCTTTATTTAACTAGGCAAGTCAGTTAAGAACAAATTCTTATTTTCAATGACGGCCTAGGAACAGTGGGTTAACTGCCTGTTCAGGGGCAGAACGACAGATTTGTACCTTTCCAGCTTGGGGATTTGAACTTGCAACCTTTTTGGTTACTAGTCCAACGCTCTAACCACTAGGCTACCCTGCCGCATTATTTTATAGTATGAAGAATACAATTGAACAAAGCTAAACAAAATAGAAAGGATCTTTTCTCCAAAGGATTTGAGAGAGAGCACACATGCAGCTATTCTGTGTTGAGCAGCTAACAAAGAAAGAGGCTTAATTTAGAGTTATTAATGTAACATTAGTTGTTCTACAAACATTGAGCTATATCTTTTGATTTTTCATTACCCCCGCTAGAATTAGCGGGGGTAATGAAAAGGTTAGCGTGATTATTTGTGTTTTAATGAGTGTGGCGGCGTGTCGTGTGTGTGTGTGTGTGTGTGTGTGTGTGTGTGTGTGTGTGTGTGTGTGTGTGTGTGTGTGTGTGTGTGTGTGTGTGTGTGTGTGTGTGTGTGTGTGTGTGTGTGTGTGTGTGTGTGTGTGTGTGTGTGTGTGTGTGTGTAGTTCTGTTTAAGGAGCAGTTACTCCATCACCTGCTGTTGAAGAGCTCCTCCTCTGTGCTCCAATATATTTTTATGTTATTAGGAAGTACTGTATGTAGTGTTGTGAAGAATGTAGTCCAGGTGTTTCAGACAGGGCTCCAGTTGTGCCTGTAGTGTGTTAAATATTAATGAACTTCTGAAGGGCTTCGGGAATAGCATTAAGCATAGATATAGTTGAAGTCGGAAGTTTACATACACCTTAGCCAAATACATTTAAACTCAGTTTTTCACAGTACCTGACATTTAATCCTAATAAAAATTCCCTGTCTTAGGTCAGTTAGGATCACCACTTTATTTTAAGAATGTGAAATGTCAGAATAATAGCAGAGAGAATGATTCATTTCAGCTTTTTTTCTTTCATCACATTCCCAGTGGGTCAGAAGTTTACGTGCATTCAATTAGTATTTGGTAGCATTGCCTTTAAATTGTTTAACTTGGGTCAAATGTTTTGGGTAGCCTTCCACAAGCTTCCCACAATACGTTAGGTGGATTTTGGCCCATTCCTCCTGACAGAGCTGGTGTAACTGAGTCAGGTTTGTAGGCCTCCTTGCTCGAACACAATTTTTCAGTTCTGCCACACATTTTGCGTGATTGATGTCATAATCATACCCACAAAGTGCTTTAAATCTCTTCAGAGCAGACTCAATTTAAACCACAGCTTTCATTTTTGACTTGCCACTTTCTTTGGGAAGGCTCCGAGCTGCTTCCAAAATCTTAATTTCACACAGCGTTAATTTCACCACATGAAAGATGAGGCTCGGCTCGGCGCTGGCTCTTTGGGGAGCGAGATGCTGTATGTGGTGCCGCTAGCGCTAATGACTACTCTGTAATATCGGTGCTCACTCTTTGCCAGACTCTAACCATGTTTGGAGCTCTGCTCTAATGACTATCTGCTGCTGTTGGATTCATTCATGTGACTGATGGAGGTTTGCCATCTTGTGTTTAACCACACTCACTAATCTTCTCTGCTATCTAAAATACAACATTTGGTCTTACTGAGCAATACATGATGTAGCTTATGTTGAAGGTTTCAAAACCCTGATGATGAGGTTGCTGTGTCACATCTTGCCATTTTGATTACATTTGATAAAACCTAGGTACAGTAATGCTTAGACACATGACATGGCACAATAACAATTAAGTTTAGGATAATTGCCAATGTATTGACATAAGTCATTATCCATGCATAACCTCATGAAGCCTTGCGTGTAATTGTCTCAAGCTATCTATGATTGCCGAAGAGATAGTGTCTTTCAAAAGCTGTTAGAAGCCTGGCTAGCACGCAAGGTTACCGTTACGATGACCCCTTGTCTATAATGGATTATTGTGTATGTTTAATGTCAAATGGTGATGAATAATATGTGAATGAGGAGATGTAAAATGATCTCTCTCAAGAGCATTTCTCTTTCGACCCCCCTCTTCTCCCTCCCTTTCTCTCGCCCCCTCCCCCCCACTCCCTCATTCCCGCCCTGCCAGTTGGTGCTTCCAGAGTATTCTATCCATGGGCTGTTCTGTATCATGTTCCTGTGTGCCCAGGAGTGGCTGACAGTAGGCCTCAACATCCCCCTCCTCTTCTACAACACATGGAGGTAACTATCGAAGCTGGACCAGTCTACTTTGTGTTTCTCTCATTTGTAAGATATCATGAATTCAGTGTGGTGCCCAGAAGATAAGCACTGATATTGAAATATTCACGAGACATTCATAGACAAAGGCCAACATAAAACATGGACATAAATTTGACTGACAAAGTAGAGTTTAGTGGAGTCTGCCGTCATTGTAAATATGAACAGATTGTTTTGTCTCTGCGCAACAAAGGGACAAACAGTCTTTCAATACCTTGCGTTTTTGTTAGAAATCCTTTGTAAAAATCTATAGAGCTTTTCAAAAGTTACCGCAATAAAGAAAAATATTGTCTTTTTTAAATGAATTGAACACTTCAATAAGTTGAAATTGTAATTTGACAGACAGGCTGTATGTGACTTTGGTAATGATTATCTGATATCTGTAACGATCGTCTGTGGTGGAAGAAGGTGAGGACCAAAGCGCAGCGTGGTAAGTGTTCATGTTTTTTAATAAAGTAATGAACAATGAACAAAACAATAAACGTGAGAAATCAAACCGAAACAGTCCCATGTGGCACCAACACTAAAACGGAAAATAAACACCCACAACTCAAAAGTGAAACCAGGCTACCTAAGTATGATTCTCAATCAGGGACAACGATTGACAGCTGCCTCTGATTGAGAACCATACCAGGCAATCAGGCATACCAGGCATACACAGCAATCCCAAATCAATAGAAAAAAGAACTTATAGACAACCCACCCAACTCACGCCCTGACCATACTAAAACAAAGACATAATAAAAGAACTACGGTCAGAACGTGACAATATCACACCCTGAAAATGGGTCACTTGTCACGGCTCCCTCCCATTAACACATTATATTATTTTTTTCTCTTGGCTTTTGTTCTTGTTTCGTTATTTGATGTGAATCACTTGCAGAACTCTGTGATTGTTTTGCTCAGCCGGTTGAAGTTACGCAGCAGTGCTCTCTGACTCATTAATTGCAGACTGCCAGATGCCCAGTGGCTACAGATGCTGTTCTCTCTGCACAGCTGAGAGGAGACAGGGAGAGATGGAAAGAGAGAGAGAGAGAGAGAGAGAGAGAGAGAGAGAGAGAGAGAGAGAGAGAGAGAGAGAGAGAGAGAGAGAAAGAGAAATAAATAAAGAAAGAAAAGAGTGAACGAAAGAGAGGTGGAGATATGGGGGTGGGAGACGCACAGCAGCTATAGATCTGTCCGTCTGATTTCCTTCCCAGTGAGTACAGCTGATGCCTAATGTCTTCAGCTCGTCCCCCTCCTCCTTTATCAGCCCCCACATGCAGCAGGGGCTCAGTGACACACAGCCACATCAACAGGGGAGATTTTTAGATTTAGGTTTAGCAGCAGCAACACAGTGGAACAGAGCATCACTACCTGTGTAAAGCAGACACATACTGTTTATTATTATTATTTATTTCACCTTTATTTAACCAGGTAGACTAGTTGAGAACAAGTTCTCATTTACAACTGTGACCTGGCCAAGATAAAGCAAAGCAGTGCGACACAAACAACAACACAGAGTACAAACGTACAGTCAATAACACAATATAAAGGTCTATATACAGTGTGTGCAAATGAGGTAAGATTAGGGAGGTAAGGCAATAAATAGGCCATAGTGGTGAAATAATTACAATTTAGCAGTTAAACACTGGAGTGATAGATGTGCAAGTAGAGATATTGGGGTGCAAAGGAGAATAAAAAAAATAACAATATGGGGATGAGGTAGTTGGGTGGGCTATTTACAGATGGGCAATGTACAGGTGCAATGATCTGTAAGCTGCTCTGACAACTGTGCTTAAAGTTAGCGAGGGAGATATGTGTCTCCAGCTTCAGTGATTTTTGCCATTTGTTCCAGTAATAGGCAGCAGAGAACTGGAAGGAAAGGCGGCCAAAGTAGGAATTGGCTTTGGGGATGACCAGTGAAATATACCTGCTGGAGCTCGTGCTATGGGTGGGTGCTACTATGGTGACCAGTGAGCTGAGATAAGGCGGGGCTTTACCTAGCAAAGACTTATAGATGACCTGGTGCCAGTGGGTTTGGCGACGAATATGAAGCGAGGGCCAGCCAACGAAAGCATACAGGTCGCAGTGGTGGGTAGTGTATCGGGCTTTGGTGACAAAACGGATGGCACTGTGATAGACTGCATCCAATTTGCTGAGTAGAGTGTCGGAGGCTATTTTGAAAATGACATCGCCGAAGTCAAGGATCGGTAGGATACAGTAGTCAGTTTTACGAGGGCAGGTTTGGCAGCATGAGTGAAGGATGCTTTGTTGCAAAATAGGAAGCCAATTCTAGATTTACCTTTGGATTGGATATGTTTGATGTGGGTCTGGAAGGAGAGTTTACAGTCTAACCAGGCACCTAGGTATTTGTAGTTGTCCACGTATTCTAAGTCAGAACCGTCCAGAGAAGTGATGCTGGAGGTGCGGGCAGCGATCGGTTGAAGAGCATGCATTTAGTTTTACTTGCAGTTGGAGGCCACGGAAGGAGAGTTGTATGGCATTGAAGCTCATCTGGAGATTAGTTAACACAGTGTCCAAAGAAGGGCCAGAAGTATACAGAATGGTGTCGTCTGCGTAGAGGTGGATCAGAGAATCACCAGCACCAAGAGCGACATCATTGATGTATACAGAGAAAAGAGTCAGCCCGAGAATTGAAGCCTGTGGCACCCCAATAGAGACTGCCAGAGGTCCGGACAACAAGCCCTCCGATTTGACACACTGAACTCTGTCTGAGAAGTAGTTGGTGAACCAGACGAGGCAGTCATTTGAGAAACCAGTCTGCTGATAAGAATGCGATGATTGACAGAGTCGAAAGCCTCGGCCAGGTCGATGAATACGGCTGCACAGTATTGTCTTTTATCAATGGCGGTTATGATATCGTTTAGGACCTTGAGCGTGGCTGAGGTGCCACCCATGACCAGCTCGGAAACCAGATTGCATAGCGGAGAAAGTATGGTGGGATTCGAAATGATCTGGTGATCTGTTTGTTCACTTGGCTTTCGAAGGCCTTAGAAAGGCAGGGTAGGATAGATATAGGTCTGTAGCAGTTTGGGTCTAGAGTGTCTCCCCCTTTGAAAAGGGGGATAACTGCGGCAGCTTTCCAATCTTTGGGGATCTCAGACAATACGAAAGAGTGGTTGAACAGGCTAGTAATAGGGGTTGCAACAATTGCAGCGGATAATTTTAGAAAGAGAGGGTCCAGATTGACTAGCCCAGGTGATTTGTAGGGGTCCAGATTTGTAGGGGTCCAGTTTTTGCAGCTCTATCAGAACATCAGCTATCTGGATTTACTGCAGATGAAAAGCGGTGGCTACATTTCTGTGAAAAATGTCTCAGTTTAAGGCCAATTCCATATAGCCTCATCATAAGAGGGCCATTACGCATTCCCAAAAGTGTGGTCAGCTTCCAATGCCTCCAAAATGTGCCAGTGAAACTAATGCCTCTGGCTCTTAGTGCCCAGCAGAGCACCTCACTACTCAGACTGAGCTGGTCCCCCCCCCAGCTGGGTCCACTGGAAGCGCACTGCTAAAGTAGAAGGGATCCCTCTGTCTCTCTGTGTTGAGACTGAACTCACCCTGGTAGCAGACACAGACATAGACAGCTGCCCCCCTGTCCCCCCACCATTTCCCCCTCACTGTCTCTCTCTATCAACCTCCACCTGGGTCCCTCTCTCTGTGCCTGTACCTCTCTCTTCTTCAGGTAGTGTGAGAGGTAGTGGAGCTGAGGTTACAGACAGCCCCCCCGATGGGAGAGGTACAGATGTGTTAATGGAATGGGCAGAATGGTTGTGATTCTGGAATGTTTATTATTGACTAACCTTTATTTTACCAGGTACATTATGCTGACTGAAAACACATTCTCACGGACATTCTCATTTATACTGTAGCAATCTTGTTCCACATGAATTTCAAAAACCCAGTCATCATTTCTTTAAGTCTGTCTATAGTACAAATGACTTATAAACCATTATTGAATAGTTTGTTGCCAATTAGCAAACTATTGGTAAATCATTATAAACCATCTGTTCATGTATCTATTTACATAAGTAAATACATGGACCTATGTTCATAAACCATGCAATACAACTACTACTACTACCTGTAGTCATGCACAACATAATCATACTAATCATGAACAGTCAGATGTTTCATGTAAAGAGGGTGTCCCCCCTACTCATCCTCCATCTTTCCATTCTTCCTTTCATCTTCCCTTCTGTCTCTACGGGTCAACTACCCCTCGTGTGTCGTGTCCCTATTCGGTAGGTACTTCCACAGCCCCACAGACACTAAGGAGCTCCTCTACGACCCAGCCTCGGTCATGAACGGGGACACGCTCAAGTTCTGCCAAAAAGAGGCCTGGTGCAAGATGTCCTTCTTCGTCCTCTCCTTCTTCTACTATCTCTACTGGTGAGTGACGAAGGCACTTTCCACTGTGTTTTTTGGTAAGGTGTTAAGATGCAGACAACGATCATCTTTCACCTCAAAGTGACTAACTACAGTGTGGTTGTTACTCCTTTTCAGGGTTGTTACTCCTTTTCAGACATGTAAACATGCTGTATTGGCTGTTTAAAGAGCCCAAGTGTAGATTTCTACTGAGCCTCAACCAGCATCTGAATTCACAAGGACATTATGTCCTTTCAGTATGCTATGCAGCCAGCAGTGAGCCTCCTAGATACCTGTTCTTTTTCACAGGTATCTAGGAGGCTCAGTTCTTGTTGATGTTTACATAGCCATTACATAGTATATCCTCCAGTCACAATGTATTGGCCCTGCAGCCCTAAGGGCAGGGGTAAATTGTCTTTTCAGTTTAGCCAATTCAGGTTCTGGTTGGGACATTTTCAATTCCTGATCTAAAACTTTTAAACAATCACTTATATTGACTAAATCTAAATGGAATTGACCCTACAGCCCCTGGTAGTAGTAACATCTCACCAGAGGCACAGTGAATTTGTAATTGACCAGTCGGAAGTGGTGAATGTGGTCATTTGACTCTCTTCCCCTCGGCTGTAGCGTGTACTGGACCTGACCTGCCATTTGGTGCTCCGCTGGCCTTCTACTAGTGAGTCTCTCTTCAGTGGGTTTGTCACCTTGTGATTCTGACCCCTTCACTGACCCACTGACCCCTGCACACACTCTTTCTCTCTCTCTTTCTCCCCCCTCAGCGATACTGTAGCACTGATGCACAACCTTGCCTGGAGAATGAGTCTCCTGAGGGAGATCATCTTTAACCCCTAACCTCTGACCTACATTACTCCCGCTCCCCTGACCTGCTGGTGTTTGTCACAGGGGAGACGGTCACTCTAGTGGAGTCTAATATGGAATATAACATAGCAATATAATAATATGAAGTCCTCCATTGTTTAACCTTGATGAGATGTTTAATCACTGCTAGGGATGTTATGTTACGTTACTGTATATGAATGCTTCCCTCTTTGACTACTACTGTAATACTGCTCCAAAGCCTACCTGCTCTCACTCACATCTCCACTTGTCTTTGGCATGATCTCTAAACCTTTCCTTACATACATACACACTTACAAACAAATGCAGAGGCACACACTCACACACACACACACACGCACACGCACGCACACACACACACACACACACACACACACACACACACACACACACTGCCTGAAACTATCGAGCATCAGCTGCGTAATGCTCTCCCACTCACAGATTGATGGGAAATCAAAGATTGACTCTGGAGGCATAACCCTCTCAATTACAATGGCCAGGTTGGCCTTGGCTCATTAGCCCAACATCCGTTTAAATATAAGGGAACAAGAAATTACTATGTTGCTTTGATAAGGAAGCCGAGCTCAATATACAAGTTTATTAGCTCAGTGAGGAATATGCTGTATTCGCCTATGGAAGCCAAACTACTGGGTGAATTAAAACAACCTCAATGACATTCAGACAGATGACTAGCTGACAGCAAGGACATATGTAGCATGTCTGTCCCCTCTACCATGATGAACAGTCTGGAGAGTAAATGTGATCTAATTCACATCTCATACCGTAATGTAATATCTAACGGCAATGGAATATTAGTGCAGTTATAGTAACTCTCGCCAACATTCCAAGTACAGGGCTTGTTACACTGAAGGTGTTTAACAGTACCCGCAAGTGGGAGATCCAATAGCTAGAGAGTGTCTGTTCCACACATCTCCTCAGCTGTTGTTCAGCTTGCTGTCTCACTGTTTGGATACTAGGTTTGGTCTTCATCAAATGACCAGGGGACTAAACCAGTCTTTTTTCACCTAACAGCTGAGTAATAATGGAGATGTTTGCACAATAGATTAGGAACAGTAATCCTGTGATGAGATACAATAAGTAGATGCCGTGGTGAGAAGTAGCTTTGGGCTAAGGCTACTAATTCATCTAGCTACAGCTCTGAGAGGTGATTGGCTGTTAGAGAGACATCATCTGCCTAATCTGCCTCTGGTTCTCCTAACACTGGGTGTAAGACACCTCCAGGCCACCATACTTATTGTACCTCCATTACATTAGGAAACATGGATATTGATAACCCAGACTGACAAAGAGAGCTCAGGCTTCACCACAGCAGGGATTAGTGCCGCACATGCCAGAAGATAGCAGGATTCATGCAAATGTCTCCATTTTGGAGTAGCTAGGTGATCATGCTTAGTTTAAGCACTAAATGTGCTGTTGTAGTAGAGTTAGCTAGGAGGCTATCTTATTTTCGAAGATGTTTATTCGTTTACCTGATGCTAAGAACAAATGTTAGGTGTTGGCCTCTTGGAAACCTATGCTCGTCTGACCAGTTCACAAGATGTTGTTATGCTAACATGAAACATGGTTTGTAAAGAACAAAACTGTCCTCATTTGAATAAACCATCAGATTGTGTATTTCATGAGAAGTGTTGTGTGTGCTAGGACATACAGTAGCCCTACCTCTTATTTCGAGGCCAGTTCGTCAAATAAATATTTCATATTTACGTTTGATTTATCGATAAGATTACTCAAGCAGAACTTGACCGCAGCCTGACATATATTTCTTGCTTATTTAGTTGCTTGTGTTTTAAACGGGCAAAACGTTGATCCTTTCTAGTTGAAAAGCCCATATGCACAACGTTAAAGAGCTATTTTAATTGCAACTTCAAATAAACAAACACAAACAAAGTCTCAGTGAATCTGGCAGCCACCCAGACACCCAGCCTGAACACATCAACCACTACTAAACCAAGCATGGATTTATCAGACGTTTCTTAAACACTTTAACACAACGCTTGAATGCTCCTTTCTTGAATGTGTATTAATTCCAGTGGACCAGTTTATAATCAAATAGTTTTTGTCAATGTTGTTTGTAGTTGCGTGTTGGTTTTTTTCTGTTTGGTCCAATCATGTAGTCTCAGTCATTGATTTGTTATCTTGTGTTTTTCCTCCTCTCTTGTCTTCCAGTATGGTCTACTCCTTGGTAACCTCATAACAGCAGAACTCTCTGTATTTGAGCCATCCTCCGGATATCAGAGACTGATTTCTGGAATATGAGTTAGCTAGCGCAAACAACAACTTTGGAGCAAAAAAGAGCACTTTGTGTCACAGCTTTTCTGTTTCATGAGAAGAAGGACAGTTGTTGAGTCTGGGCTGTGCTGGTCTGGTCTGGGGGGGAAGGAAGGGTTTCAGCACCAGTCCCCATCGTCTCCTCATGTAACGAGACCTTACAGTACTGTTTACAGTGCTCTGTAGGTCAACAGCCCATGATGAGTCACAGCGACCACCATATCTACTTTTGTCTGTCACTGCCTGGCCCATGTTTGTACTCACAGCCTGTCCTGGAGAAGTACAGTAGCACCACCACTACCATAGTAGGACACAGTAGTGTTTTGTTTTTGTTTTTATGGGGTGGATCCGCTTTAATATTGCAGATAGATTGTGGCTTTAATCAATGTAATTGTCTGCGTCGTTACCAATATCTCGTATATTTTTGGGGGTTAATATATATACAGTTCCAGTCAAACGTTGGGACACACCTACTCATTCAAGGGTATTTATTTATTTGTACAATGTTCTACATTGTATCATAATAGTGAAGACATCAAAACTATGAAATAACACATATGGACTCATGTAGTAAACAAAAAAGTGTTCATCAAAATAGCTACCCTTTGCCTTGTTGACAAATTTGCACACTCTTGACATTCTCTCAGCCAGCTTCATGAGGTAGTCATCTGGAATGCATTTCAATTAATAAGTGTGCCTTGTTAAAAATTAATTTGTGGAATTTCTTTCCTTCTTAATGCATTTGAGACAATCAATTGTGCTGTGACAAGGTAGGGGTGGTATACAGAAGATAGCCCTATTTGGTAAAAGACCAAGTCCATATTATGGCAAGAACAGCTAAAATAAGCAAAGTGAAATGACAGTCCATCATTACTAAGTCAATATGGAACATTTCAATAACTTTGAAAGTTTCTTCAAGTGCAGTCGCAAAAACCATCAAGTGCTCTAATGAAACTGGCTCTCGTGAGGACCGCCACAGGAAAGGAAGAGTTACCTCTGCTGCAGAGGATAAGTTCATTAGAGTTAACAGCCTCAGATTGCAGCCCAAATAAATGCTTCACAGAGTTCAAGTAACAGACACATCTCAACATCAACTGTTCAGAGGAGACTGCGTGAATTTGGCCTTCATGGTCGAATTGCTGCAAAGAAACCACTACTAAAGGACACCAATAAGAAAATAGACTTGCTTGGGCCAAGAAACATGAGCAATGGACATTAGACCAGTGGAAATCTGTCCTTTGGTCTGATGAGCCCAAATTTGAGATTTTTGGTTCCAACCGCCGTGTCTTTGAGAGACGCAGAGTAGGTGAACGAATGATCTCCGCATGTGTGGTTCCCACTGTGAAGCATGGAGGAGGTGTGATGGTGTGTGGGTGCTTTGCTGGTGACACCTAGTATCAGGTAAACAAATAAACATGAGTTGTTTAGAATTCAAGGCACACTTAACCAGCATGGCTACCATAGCATTCTGCAGCAATACGCAATCCCATCTGGTTTGCACTTAGTGGGACTATCATTTGCTTTTCAACAGGACAATGACCCAACACACCTTCAGGCTGTGTAAGGGCTATTTGACCAAGAAGGAGAGTGATGGAGTGCTGCATCAGATGACCTGGGTTCCACAATCACCCTACCTCAACCCAATTAAGATGGTTTCGGATGAGTTGGACCGCAGAGTGAAGGAAAAGCAACAGGTGCTCAGCATATGTGGGAACTTCTTCAAGAAAGCATTCCAGGTGAAGCTGGTTGAGAGAATGCCAAGAGTGTGCAAAGCTGTCATCAAGGCAAAGGGTGGCGACTTTGAAGAATCTAAAATATATTTTGATTTGTTTAAAACTTTTTGGTTACTACATGATTCCATGTGTTATTTCATAGTTTTGATGTCTTCACTATTATTCTACAGTGTAGAAAATAGTAAAAATATTACTTAGATAGTACACGCAAAACACCAGTCTCAACGTCAACAGTGAAGAGACGACTCCACGATGCTGGCCTTCTAGGCAGAGTTGCAAAGAAAAAGCCATATCTCTGTCCAGTGTCTGTGTTCTTTTGCCCATCTTAATCTTTTATTTTTATTGGCCAGTCTGAGATATGGCTTTTTCTTTGCAGCATCCCGGAGTCGCCTCTTCACTGTTGATGTTGAGACTGGTGTTTTGCGGGTTCTATTTAATGAAGCTGCCAGTTGAGGACTTGTGAGGTGTCTGTTTCTCAAACTAGACCCTCTAATGTACTTGTCCTCTTGCTCAGTTGTGCACCGAGGCCTCCTACTCCTCTTTCTATTCTGGTTAGAGCCAGTTGGCACAGGTCTATGAAGGGAGTAGTACACAGCGTTGTACAAGAGCTTCAGTTTCTTGGCAATTTCTCACATGGAATAGCTTTCATTTCTCAGAACAAGAATAGACTGACGAGTTTCAGAAGAAAGTATTTTGTTTCTGGACAGTTTGAGTCTGTAATCGAACCCACAAATGCTGACGCTCCAGATACTCAACTCGTCTAAAGAAGGCCAGTTTTATTGCTTCTTTAATCAGGACAACAGTTTTCAGCTGTGCTAACATAATTGCAAAAGTGTTTTCAACTGATCAATTACCCTTTTAAAATGATAAACTTGGAGTAGCTAACACAACGTGCCATTGGAACACAGGAGTGTTGGTTGCTGATAATGGGCCTTTGTACGCCTCTGTAGATCAATTCTGTTATTTTAATGTTCAAAAAATGTGCTATTTTTCTTTCTAAAACAAAGATATTTCTAAGTGACCCCAAACCTTTGAACGGTAATGCATATATTTTTTTATTTGTGTTCCTTTATTATTTTCCCCTAACCCTACCACCCCTCCCTTAACCCTACCACCCCTCCCCTAACCGCTACCCTACCACCCCTCCCTTAACTCGACCACCCCTCCCTTAACCCTACCCACCCCTCCCCTAACCCTACCACCCCTCCCCTAACCCTACCACCCCTCCCCTAACCCTACCCTACCACCCCTCCCCTAACCCTACCACTCCTCCCCTAACCCCTACCACCCCTCCCCTAACCCTACCCTACCACCCCTCCTTACCCTACCACCCCTCCCCTAACCCTACCCACCCTCCCCTAAACCCTACCCTACCCTACCACCCCTCCCCTAACCCTACCACCCCTCCCCTAACCCTACCCTACCACCCCTCCCCTAACCCTACAACTCCTCCCCTAACCCTACCAACCCCTCCCCTAACCCTACCCTACCACCCCTCCCCTAACCCTACCACCCCTCCCTTAACCCTACCACCCCTCCCCTAACCCTACCACCCCTCCCCTAACCCTACCACCCCTCCCCTAACCCTACCACCCCTCCCCTAACCCTACCACTCCTCCCCTAAACCCTACCTCCCCACCCCTCCCCTAACCCTACCACCCCTCCCCTAACCCTACCACCCTCCCCAACCCTACCCCTCCCTACCCTACCACCCTCCCTAACCCTACCACCCTCCCTAACCCTACCACCCTCCCCTAACCCTACCACCTCCCTCCAAAACCCTACCACCCCTCCCCTAACCCTACCACCCTCCCCTAACCCTAACCCTCCTCCCCTAACCTACCACCCCTCCCCTAACCCTACCACCCTCCCCTACCCCTACACCCTAACCTACCACCCCTCCCTAACCCTACCACCCCTCCCCTACCCTACCACCCTCCCCTAACCCTACCACCCCTCCCCTAACCCTAACCCTAACCCACCACTCCTCCCCTAACCCTAACCCACCACTCCCCCTAACCCTACCACCCCTCCCCTAACCCTACCACCCCTCCCCTAACCCTACCACCCCTCCCCTAACCCTACCACTCTCCCCTAACCCTACCACCCCTTCCCCTAACCTACACCCTCCCCTAACCCTACCACCCTCCCCTAAACCCTACCACCCCTTCCCCTAACCCTACCATTCCTTCCCCTAATTGGAGTAATCTGATGAACAACAACACTTAGGCTTTTACTTCCAGCTTCTACATACTCAACCCCTCCCATCTATCTCTGAAGACAATCCAGTTTTGATTTCTATTTGCCATATATTTTTCAACTGTGCAATTATGTTTCACAAAAGTCCTGAACCTGTACAATTTTTTACAGACACAGTATATTTTACATTATTTTGCACAGTTTGTCTCAGACACAGCACAGTTGTACACGGCACAGTTGTGGTTGTCAGTGGGACAAACAGGTCTTCTTCTTCATCCATCTGCCCTTAGAGTCTCACTGACAGTAGCTTTTTCTTTACTGGTGGGAAGGGGAGATGACACATCCTGTACAGAGACATGGTGAACATCCTGTACAGAGACAAGGTGAACATTCTGTACAGGGACAGGGAAACCAGGTCAGCCAATGTTGCATTTTTGCCTGCCGCATTACACTACATGGCCTGTGTGTTTATATACAGCATTACATGACTATGTGAATGGCTTTTGTGATGTGTGTGTGTGTACTTTGTGTATTCTTAACAAAAGCAATTCAAAATGAAATATGGTTGACAAAGCATTATATACAAATGGAATATTGTGGGATTCTCTGTAGTTTAGTGACGCTATTTGGTGGAGAGATTAAAGCTTTTTTTTTCGGAGAACTAGAAAAGCAACAATTCTTTGTATTTAATTTTTTGTACAATGTTTAGAATGTTTCGTTATGTTTAAATACTCTGTAGTCTACCCAAATGGGTCAAGGTCTTCCGGTATATAAAGATTTAATAAACCCTATTTTAAATGGGGAGAAAACGTGACTCTTTTTGCCACTATTTCCATAATGTACCAAATGTTGGACTGATTTACTTAATTTATTCATGATAATTTAAATGTAATTGTTAACTGCTTCCCTTCATACTTTATCCCTAAAAAATGTCATCATAAATATAAGTGAATTTCCTCCACTGCAAGATGTCTAGTATATAGATTCTAACTGTGGTCCCACTGCCATTACCAGATGCTGGCAATAGCCTTTGGCAATGCTTTTTCATTGTATTGTCTGTCAGAGAATTCATTATACCCATGCTGTCAGTTAGCTGCATAGTTCATATGTATCTTTGCTCAGAAGTATTTCATCAACCTTTAGCAAGGTTTAGAAAGGAATGCCTGTCTTGTTATATGATGTAAGAGCACAGTCTTAAACTCTGTATGCGTCAATCCAGGATTCATTTAGATAATTGTTTATGAAATAAAGTATGACTATTTTAAACTGTGCGTCTCTTTTTTTTCTCTATTTTCCTGAAATGATTTTCCTGTCATGATGTAGGTTTTGACATGGCTGGAGGACTATAACTGTCATGGGGAAGAAATGATGTGGTCATCTAAAGAACTGCAGAAAGAATCCATTTCCCCAAAGATCTATCTATTACAGTCAACTATGTTCGCTATAACCTATTCACTGTGAGCACACATTCATTTGTTGTTTGCTAATCTCATCACCTGGAACCAAATCTGTCATGAGAGACTAGTTGTATCCTGGTAACCATATCTGATGTGGATATGAGGGCATCACTGCACAGTAACACTGTCAGATTCACTTTGCCCTACTACCACGTCTCCTGTCTCCTGCTGTATCCTGCCCACCTGTCTGGCATCTGTATCAGTTCCTTAACGTGGTCACAGAGATGTAGAATCCGTCTGTCTTCTCTGTGATGATTTGTGTGAAGAGCAAGAGAAGCTGTGATTCCTGCTGATGTCATTGGTCCTCCTCACCTGTGTGATTATACAACTCTGCGTGCACGTGTGTGTGCTTGCTGGCTTGCGAACATGCTTTCATGTGCATAGTGAGTTTGCGCGCATATGTGCTTTCATCAATCAAATTGATTTATAAAGCCTTTTTTTTACATCAGCTGATGTCACAAAGCGCTATACAGAAACCCAGCCTAAAACCCCAAACAGCAAGCAATGCTGATGTAGAAGCACGGTGGCTAGGAAAAACGGACGGAACCTAGGGACAAACCTAGAGAGGAACCAGGCTCTGAGGGGTGGCCAGTCCTCTTCTGGCTGTACCAGGTGGATATTATAACAGTACATGGCCAAGATGTTCAAACGTTCACAGATGCCAAGCGGGGTCAAATAATAATAATCACAGTGGTTGTAGAGGGTGCAACAGGTCAGCACCTCAAGAGTAAATGTCAGTTGGCTTTTCATAGCCGATCATTCAGAGTTAGAGACAACAGGTGCGGTAGAGAGAGAGAGAGTTGAAAACATCAGGTCCGGGACAGGTAGCACGTCCAGTGAACAGGTCAGGGTTCCAGTTGAAACTGGAGCATCAGCACGAACACGTAGACTGGGGACAGCAAGGTGTCATCAGGCCAGGTAGTCCTGAGGCATGGTCCTAGGGCTCAGGTCTTAAGAGAGAAGAGAGAAAGAGAGAGAGAGTTAGAGGGAGCATACTTAAATTCACACAGGACACCAGATGAGACAGGATAAATACTCCAGCTATAACAGACTGACCCTAGCCCACCGACACAAACTATTGCAGCATAAATACTGGAGGCTGAGGCAGGAGGGTTGGGAGACACTGTGGCCCCATCAGGCTATACCCCAGAACAGGACCCAACCAGGCAGGATATACCACCACGCACTTTGCCAAAACACAGCCCCCACATCACTAGAAGGATGTCTTCAAACCACCAACTTACTACCCTGAGACAAGGCCGAGTATAGCCCACGAAGATCTCCCCCACGGCACGAACCCGAGCGGGGAGCCAACCTGGACAGGAACATCAATGACTCAACCCACTCAAGTGACGCACCCCTCCTAGGGACGACATGGAAGAGCATCAGTAAGCCAGTGACTCAGCCCCTGTAATAGGGTTAGAGCCAGAGAATCCCATTGGAGAGAGGGGAACCGGCCAGGCAGAGGCAGCAAGGGCGGTTTGTCGCTCCAGTGCCTTTCAGTTCACCTTCACACCTCTGGGCCAGACTACACTCAATCATAGGACATACTGAAGAGACGAGTCTTTAATAAAGACTTAAAGGTCAAGACAGAGTCTGCGTCCCTCACATGGATAGGCAGACCATTCCATAAAAATGGAGCTCTATAGGAGAAAGCCCTGCCTCCAGCTGTTTGCTTAGAAATTCTAGGGACAATTAGGAGGCCTCCGTCTTGTGACCGTAGTGTACGTGTAGGTATGTACGGCAGGACCAAATCAGAGAGATAGGTAGGAGCAAGCCCATGAAATGCTTTGTAGGTTAGCAGTAAAACCTTGAAATCAGCCCTTGCCTTAAAAGGAAGCCAGTGTAGAGAGTCTAGCACTGGAGTAATATGATCAAATGTTTTGGTTCTAGTCAAGATTCTAGCAGCCTTGTTTAGCACTAACTGAAGTTAATTTAGTGCTTTATCCGGGTGGCCGGAAAGTAGAGCATTGCAGTAGTCTAATCTAGAAGTAACAAAAGCTAGGATACATTTTTTGCATCATTTTTGGACAAAAAGTTTCCGATTTTTGCAATGTTGTGTGGAAAATGGATGGATGGAAAAAAGCTGTCCTTGAAACAGTCTTGATATATCAGGGTCCAGAGTAACGCAGAGGTCCTTCACAGTTTTATTTGATACAACTGTACAACCATCAAGATTAATTGTCAGAGGATCTCTTTGTTTCTACGGACCTAGAACTAACAGAAGATCTCTTTGTTTTTTGGGACCTAGAAAATACCCCCTCCTCACTTAAAAATGACATTCAGCTCATGTCAAACGGCTCTGGCACTCAGACTGAAATTCTCATGCATGCTTTTATGTGTGTGTTTGAGCACTTTACCCATGTCAGTATGTCAGAGCTGTGCCCAATGTTGCGGGCGGTGACACATCGGTGACAGCCTGTCTTCCCATGGGGCACCTGATCACTGCCACATGCCTCTTAATTAAACTGCGCTCAGACTGCCGTTCCCCTCGCCGTTCCTCTCTTCTCCCTTGCATCCCTCTCTTCTACCTCACCTCCTTCTCTGCTCCCCTTGCCAGCATCTGACGCTTCTCACTTAAAGCCGTGAAATGACATTCAGCTCATGTCAAACGGCTCTGGCACTCAGACTGAAATTCTCTTAACCTGCTTCCGCGGCCCCACTCAGAAGACACCTCTTACCCACTGACAGAGATGCTTCTGTTTCGTACAGTAGATCAGATATGTGTGTTAAGAGGCTCTGTACAGGACATCTAATTTTGATATATTCATTTTAGAGTGATCAGGTGACTGAGATGTTATGATGTCATGTCTGGCTACTCAGTAATGTCTCACCTCTTCCCAGCAGTGACAGATTCCAGATCACAGCTTTTCTCTAAATCCTCATCACGTCTGGATTTCAGTTTTCTACCAACACAGCCAGACTGACCTGAAAATACCCCCTAGTCTAAAGCCAACCAAATGCTATCTTCCTGGTGAAGTGAATTCTATACCTTCCTGCTTCCATTGCCTTTCCCTCGATGTGTGTACTGTCCTCTCCTGTAATATCCTTGGATGGGAGACTGTTGCTGAGCATTATGGGGCTTGACGTGTGTGGTTGTGCCCCCTGCTGCAGCAGACGGACAACCTGTCCTGGCTGTTTTAGATGCCCATCCTGTCAGCTCGCATTACCCAGCAGCCCCTGGGAGAGAGAATTTCACCTGCCTGTTCCATCCACTCCCTCTAACCCTGGATCTGAACACATGTGACACCCTGTACAGTATCTCCCCCGGTCCAGGTCAGAAACTGTCTCGTACTGTCCACTCCACTGGCTTTGGTTTACATGGGATGTGATACACAGTAAATGGTAGTCCATAACAACGTAATAACGCTGTCATTCTCAGAAGGAGTTTAAATAGCAGAATAGTTTAAATGCTAACATAACTCCTGGCCTCAGAGCTGTAGATCAAAACTGAAATCTGACTAAAAGGCATATAAATCAGCAGGAATCAGACATATTGTTTGCTATTTGGGTAAACCTGACATCTTCAAGAGTTTCAGCAGTCATCTTGTCAGAAAGTTATACAGTAATAACCACTGTTAGTTTTAAGGAAGGCTGTAAAATAAATCACATAGAAAACCTGTCAGACAAGAGTCATCCCATAATGACAAGTAATTGTCTCGTTGCCTCTTTAAATTATCATCATCACACCAAAGACTACATTAATATGCAGCTAAGACTCTTCCTGATGCTTTTAATTAACCTCTGAATGTTCTGAGACTTAGCATTCCAGTAACATAATTTTTCCTTCTAGTAAAAGAGCCTACAGAGTCTGGATGCAGAGACATAAAAGATGGATTAATTAGGAAATAATATGAACCGGTTGGGAGGCTTATCATTAATCACTTTACAACACTTTCTGGCTTAGTGTTCAGGATTAGCTAAATGACCAAAATGTTTTTCTCTCCTATACTCTCAGCTATACAGTAGTTTCTTCCAGCAGTAATGATGAAGTCTTCTGAGCTGTAGCCAGACTGGGTAAAGTTAAAGTGCAATCTCTCTCTCCATTAATGAGCAGAATGAGTGTCTGTCTGTGACACCATCCAGGCCTGTCTCTAAGTGGTTTCCTCAAACACACAGTGGTGTACAGCCTATCAGTCAGTGGTGAAGCGGACACTCAAATATACTGTAAGGTACCTGTCCAATGGCACAAGGCTCTCACTGTCTGCCTATTAGATGTGGGATAGACACAGAGGTCATTCATTTATACTGAACCACATTGGTGCATCTATGTAGGTTGAGCATTTCATGAACCCAAAAAGGAGACACCTCTATAAGAATATAAGGTGATTATTTACACACATTATTGTTGTCATGTCCTAGACCAGAGTAGAAGTTAGACATAACTATAGCCCAACCAGACAGATCTGGAACCAGGCTAGGTGTCACGGCTGTCTTCGAGAAGGATAGGAGGACCAATACGCAGCGTGGTAAGTGTCCGTCATTTTAATGGAAAAACTGAACACTACAAAACAACAACGTGACAACCGTGACGCTGATGAACAATCGTGCTGACACAAACACTACACATAGACAATCACCCACAACCCACAAAGACAAAACAGGCTACCTAAATATGGTCCCAATCAGAGACAACGGCTAACACCTGCCTCTGATTGAGAACCATATCAGGCCAAACACAGAAACAGACAAACTAGACATACAACATAGAATGCCCACTCAGATCTCACCCTGACCAAACAAAACATATAAACATGCAAAGCAAACTATGGTCAGGGCGTGACACTAGGAAGAGCCAGTGAGCTTGGTTTCGTTTCACTGCAGATCAGCTGGTTTGAATCAGATCCTTTCCACAGAGCAAAACATTTTTTTATTTATTATTATTATTATTATTATTATTATTTTATTTACATTGACAGCCTAGTAAAAGGCAAAAGACTTCCCGCAGGGGGTGGGGGGTGGGGCTGGGATTAGAAATAAAAATCAATTAAATAAAAATATAGGACAAAACACACATCACGACAAGAGAGGCAACACAACACTACATAAAGAGAGACCTAAGACAACAACATAGCATGGCAGCAACACATGACAACACAGCATGGTAGCAACACAACATGACAACAACATGGTAGCAATACAACATAGAAGCTGCACACCATGGTAGCAGCGCAAAACAGGGTACAAACACTATTGGGCACAGACAACAGCACAAAGGGCAAGAAAGGTAGAGACAATAATACAACACGCAAAGCAGCCACAACAGACAGTAGGAGTGTCCATCTTTGAGCATTTGATGGCATCAGATTAAAACAACAGCCTATGAATCTACTGTGTGCGCCAAGAACGTCTCAATTTACTTCCCATCACCTACAGAGAGCAAACTGCTATCTAGAACATTCCACTGCCTCTCTCATTGTGCTCAGTGTACCACTGCAGAGTTATGGGCTGCTACACCAACCTGACGGGAATAGATGTCTACGGCGCACAGCAATTCCTTCAACCTCGGAGCAGCACAACAGGCAAACAATGAAGCTGGCCATGTGGCCCACTTTACTGAGCATATTTTATCATCATGATTCTATTTTGTGATATGATTTATTTGTATTTCCTTCAATGGACTCTGAATTGAATTTGTATCAATGTAGACATGTGCCCCCACGTACACAATGCCTGTTGGGATGTAACGTCCTTTTCCATTGTGATCAATTGAAATGTCTGTGATGTAATGTGCCGTCTTGTCAGTGTACTTTTTGAGTTGACATTGATATGGTCAACTAGAACGTTGCTGTATGTTCCGAGGCACCTGAGTAGTTTACTGGCCATGATAGACTTTTTATGGCCTAGTTTACTAGCCATGTTTCCCCCTATTTCTCCCCAGTTGGTCGTCACAGTATTGTCCCAACTCCCGTACGGATTCAGGAGAGGAGAAGGTCAAGACCCCACCAAGCCGCACTGCTTCTTGACACACTGCCTGCTTAACCCGGAAGCCAGCCGCACAAATGTGTCGGAGGAAACACAGTACAGCTGGCAATCGAAGTCAGAGTGCATGCACTCGGCCGTAACAGGGAGTCGCTGGAGCGCGATGGGACAAGGACATCCCAAACCCTCCCCTAACAATGCTGGGCCAATTGTGCGCCGCCTCATGGGTCTCCCGGTCGCAGCCGGCTGTGACACAGCCCGGGATTGAACCCGGATCTGTAGTGACGTCTCAAACAATGAAAAGCATTCCTTAGACCGCTGCGCCACTCGGGAGGCTCCCTTAGTAATGTTAACCTTGTAACTGTTGTTGTTCATATTTGCAGCTGAATTAATGCAGATGTGTGCTTTGGATCCCTCCTCTGTCATATGATCTAAGGTCAGGAGACAGGCTTGCTGTGCCAACACACACAGAGAGAGAGAGAGAGAGGGGGGGGGGGGGGGGGGGGGGGAGGGAGAGAGAGGGGGGGGGGAGAGAGAGAGAGAGAGAGAGAGAGAGAGAGAGAGAGAGAGAGAGAGAGAGAGCGAGAGAGAGAGAGAGAGAGAGAGAGGGAGAGGGAGAGGGAGAGAGGGGGGGGAGAGAGAGAGAGAGAGAGAGCGACAGAGAGGCAGAATAGGGCTGTCTAGGTTTTTGACTCTCCAGGGATCCCTGTATAGAACTGTCTGACTCGTAGGGAGTGTATCTACTGTTTGACAGTAGTGACGCCATTCCAACAGAACCACTTCAAAAATGTTCTGCTCGTCACCAGAGCAGATGTCCTCTATTGATCCTTATCATAGACATCTCTGGGCCGTGGATGATCAACACTATGGGATATCACTTCTTATGGTTCATATAGATCTGAAAGTGGATATGCCGAGAAAGAAGTGGTGGGAAAGGCACTTTCTTGTCCCTTATGCCTATTGACAATTTGTGATGGTAACTGAGATGTTTCCGTAGCCAGCAGAAGCCTAGATTAGCATCCTTCAGAGTGGAGGCAAATCTCAGAGACACCTGGGTGGACGTGTGTGTGCGTGTCTACGTGTGTGTACGTGCATGCATTTGTGTGTGTGTGTCCTGTGGCTGGCTGAGACAGATGCTGGGCTCTCAGTCAGAGTGCTAATTATCACAGATCTGAGATGACCTTCAGCACTGTTCCCTCAACCAGTGCTACTGTATCCATCGGATTCACAAACACACACTATGATACTGTGCAAAGCACACCACTGATATCACACTTCCTCACACACACATACACACTGCTTCTCTCAGTGGGAGCACAGTGAGTCAAAAGCCACTCCTTTCTAAGAAGACGCCAATTCTCATTGTTCCTGATGACCTGTTCTAAGAAAAGCAGCAACTTTGAAATAAGACACTGGCTGGCCAACACAGAGCTCCACCACCGCCACTGAAGGCTGGCCAACACAGAGCTCCACCACCGCCACTGAAGGCTGGCCAACACAGAGCTCCACCACCGCCACTGAAGGCTGGCCAACACAGAGCTCCACCACCGCCACTGAAGGCTGGCCATGAAGTTACACACACATATTGTACATATTTGGCTCCTTGATGTTCACCATACAATAACCTCACACACATACACATGTATATGTTAAACACATTGTTGGCCCACTCACACACCTATACACATACTCAGCCTCTCACACAAATACACTTCCCATACAGAGAAACTAACAAAAACTAAAAACTTAGCCCACTAACACACACTGTGCACTGGGGGAGCCAATCCGAGGGGGCTGTGTTTACTCATAAGCAAATCTATTAACAAAGAGGCCTCGGGCTGCTTCAGATGGAGGATCTCCTAAAATAGCCGAGCTCCTGTGTGACTACTGGGATGACTCCAGCTTCTGCCTGCCTTCTGTAACAACTAGCTAGCTACACTCGGCCCATCGTGTGGAGAGTGTTCAAATACTCACAGGAGTCCTGCTGCTGACATGCAAGTTGGTTCTGTGCTGTTTGAGAGGAGAGGAGAGGAGAGGAGAGGAGAGGAGAGGAGAGGAGAGGAGAGGAGAGGAGAGGAGAGGAGAGGAGAGGAGAGGAGAGGAGAGGAGAGGAGAGGAGAGGAGAGGAGAGGAGAGGAGAGGAGAGGAGAGGAGAGGAGAGGAGAGGAGAGGAGAGTGGTATTCTCTCACAGGCTTTTGATTTTACATTCTGGAAGCGGTTTGACTTATTTTGAAGTGTCTCTGCAGATCAGAACTGTTTAGATGCTGTTGCTATTTACGTACAGTAGTTCTCTACCGTATGTCCCCCATTCCAACTCTTTGGAAATGGAGGAACGTATTGGCAGTGACAATGTATCTAATGTAAAGATAAGGGTACAGGCAGTGACTGGGTATTTAATATAAAAATAAGGGTACAGGCAGTGACCGGGTACCTAATGTAAAGATAAGGGTACAGGCAGTGACCGGGTACCTAATGTAAAGATAAGGGTACAGGCAGTGACCGGGTACCTAATGTAAAGATAAGGGTACAGGCAGTGACCAGAAATCTAATGTAAAGATAAGGGTACAGGCAGTGACCGGGTATTTAATGTAAAGTTAAGGGTACAGGCAGTGACCGGGTATCTAATGTAAAGATAAGGGTATAGGCAGTGACCGGGTACCTAATGTAAAGATAAGGGTACAGGCAGTGATAATGTATCTAATGTAAAGATAAGGGTACAGGCAGTGACCGGGTACCTAATGTAAAGATAAGGGTATAGGCAGTGACCGGGTACCTAATGTAAAGATAAGGGTATAGGCAGTGCTAATATTGGTCTTTCGCACAAAAAATCGCACACCATCCTTCTCTATCCTTAAACCCCCCCCACCCCCCACCCTCACCCATCGGCTGTTTTTGTAAAAAAAAAACACCCTCACCCATCGGCTGTTTTTGTAACCCCCCCACCCCCCCCCACCCTCACCCATCGGCTGTTTTTGTAGCATGTCAACCTCTGCAGGGCATGTCTTCTCTGTGTGACATGTCTGTTTACCAGGGATAAAGCCACTAAAGCACAGAAAGATGGAGCCTGTAAAACCATACAGTCTAGATTAATGCCAAACTGGGCTCTGCATTTGTTCTTCAATAGCCCTTGTAGGTAGGGATGTGTGTGTGTGTGCGTGCGTGCGCGTGCGTGTGTGTGTGTGTGTTATGAGTCAATACAAGTCAGAGACTGGCTCCTGCCTCTCTCCTTTCAGTGTTTCTATGCGGAGAGGGATTAAAGCCTCTGCCAGACCACAGCATATCCACAAGCACTCTTTATTTTCCAGCTTGTTTGCTGCACAACATCAAGCAGGAAGGGCTTAGCTTTTAATTAGGTCAAATGGATGTCTTCATGCAAACAATGGAAGACTTATGCACCAAGACGTACACCTCACTGTCGCTTTTTTGTAGGTTTTTCAGAATTCCTGATCAATTCTGTTTCATGCATTAGTCCATCGACTAGAGCTGTGGTTCTCAACTGGTTTTGCCTAATAGCTCAAATGGAGTCGCATTGCGATTTGTTGTTGCTGCCAAAATGCAAGCTTTAAAACTATTTTTAATGCTATATTGATAGTAAATGCACCAATAATATTTTACTCGGACACTCGTGACCCATTCAACACATGCTAGGACCCAACCCACCAGTTGAGAATTGCTGGACTATAGTAACTTTTTCCTAGATTCCTCAAATAGCCTCAATCTGTGAAGGTCTTAATGCAGTTGTGTGTGTTTGTATACATACAGTATTTGTGTGTGTGTATGTGTCTGTGTGTTGTCCTGGACTTCAAGTCTGACAGAGCTCCAGCGGGACTGGAGTGTGAACTGCTGCCTCTGGGGAGGTTCAAATAGCCCGGGTGAAAGGAGAATTAAGGCTCTGCAGCCAGCCCAGCACTGATGCTTATGCATGGGGGTGTTTATCCTCCTTCCATCCTTCACCCTCCCTCCCTTCATCCTCCCTCCGTCCTCCACCCTCCCTCCCGTCATCCTCCCTCCCTCCATCCATTCTCCCTCAATCTTCCCCCCATCCCTCCTTCCTCCATCCTTCTCAGTCTGACATCTTTATATCTGTGCTTCTCTATGTGATGCCCATTCCTGTCCACCCTGCACTGAACTGTTCTGTCCTCCTCAGCAGACCTGTCCACAGTGGAGGAAAACGTTCCCCGACCCCCACGTTAGGAACTATAATGGTTTCTAAAAGCAAATACTATGACAGTGAGGAGAGGAATTACTTTAGTAAAAGTAGGTCTTTATTGATAGTATCTCAATTGATCACCCTGGAACCATTTGCTTTGCTTAAGGTCTAAGGGCCCGAGTTTCTACTAAGTTTCTACTAAGCTAACATATGGAATTATTTTAAGAAGGTCATACCAAGGATCATTTAGCTATTTCATTTCCAATTTTAGGACCCCTGTATGTATAAAAAAATATTATTTGATGAAACATTGAAATTGGCCTTACTGCTATTAACCCTTAGAAACGCATTGAATAACATACTCATACATGGCAAAACAGATGTATTTCTTACTTGTACTGAACGGACCAGCTAGTGGTAGTTTGTCCTAAATTAGGCCTATAGGGAATGGGACATCACTACAACACTCGCGTGCATCAGAAACTGCCAACTGATACTATGCAATTTGTTGACGACGAGCTTTGTGTTTTTCACAATGCCTTTACTGGTGGTAGGAAAACGTCCTTGTATTTCTCATGCAACAAATAAAGACTAACCATATGAGCAACAAATGGGAACAGCAGAACAACTGTGTTCCCGTAATGTACCCATGTTCTTTCTGTGGTTCAATGTGGAGTAGTACTTTAATTTCATATCCTTTTGACAGGTAACAGTCACATTTCCTGCACCCAGTCATTACCAGTGGAAGCATTTAAAACCACTGAACTAATATTTTTACCAAACGTTTTCAAGGATCAAACACAGAACAGCTACACATTGTCACGAATACTCCCTCTCCGGCACTCGAGGTCGTCAGGCTGCTCAACATTACGCACACCGGTCACCATTGTTACGTGCATGAGGGCCTCCTCACCTGCCTGTTTACCTTCCCTATATCTGCCACTCCTCTTGGTTCTTTCCCCAGGCGTTATTGTTTCTGTTCCTGTGTTTCATGTCTGTACGCTCCCCGTGTTTCTTGTTTTGTTCCATGTTCGTTTATTTATTAAACACACTCCCTGTACTTGGTTCCCAGCGTACACGCTACAGACATCCATAGCATAAAGGTGTTTTATCCTCCACTACACAATAAGTTAGAAAAGGGTTAGCTACTGCTATGTTAGCTCCATTGGCAAATATCTCTAAGGTTATGCTACTATGTACAACAAAGAACAATGACAAGTGATGGACTTGAACAGCAAGGCAAGCTTACAGAATTGTTTATTCAACTTGCAGTAAATGCTTCAGCTAGATTCTTTACATCCTCTGGATGACAGGCTGGTTTGCTGGTTTGCTCAGGAGTCCCTAAAACATTAAACAACACAATCTATAGTTCATACAAATGTCAAACGCACATAGCAAGTTAAAGGTATATCTAGTATGCTTGTTGAATTGCGATTTTTGTCAATGAACTTTATGACCAAGAAATATGCAGAATCGTTAGTCTCTACATGAACTAACATATCCCTCTTAATTGTACATTTCTTTCATGATTCGGTATAATTACTTACATTTGCTTCCGTCCTAGTATATTTATCAGCCATCTTCCTGAAGCAACTTTAGAGCCTTGGGTCACAGAGCTTCATGGGAGTTTTGATAACTATTCGATATGAAGTCTGCAGCTCAATTCGCTACGCTTTGGAACACCACTCCGACTCGATGCAGCTCGCGGGATCGTATCAAATGGAGAGGGAGGGCTAAGGTTTTTTTTTGGGGGGGGGGGGTTAGTCCTAGTGTCCTGTCCAGGGAGTGCACTTGTACATCAAGCTGTCTCACACTACAGAAACAGTTGATAGGCTCCTGCTCCTATGAGTCGTTCCAACTTTCACAAAGCAAGGCTCGTGAGCCCTATTTGGAAGGGTTAGGGATAGGGTTCAACCAGGGTTGGACATAAGGGTAGGTTTAGGGTTATGCCAAGATTAGAGTTAGGGTTAGTACTTTTATCCTACTTTCCATCTTACTCCTCTTTGGACCTGTAAGGTTAGAGTTAGGTGCTGGAGCTTCGCTCTATCTGGCTCTCTCTTTGACCCAAAGTGCATGAGCCCGGATCCTGGTAGCTCCGGCTTAATTTAACCACTGGGTGTGATCTGTTTTTGGTTGATTTACTGACTTTTGTGATATGCTGTATTTACATTCAGTGAAGTTCTTTAGTAGCATAACATTGCTCTTCCCTGAGTTTCTATTATGTGAGTGGCTGTCTGAAGTACCGCATGGCCTTGTCTGGTCAGTGCTGCTGTAGCCCAGTGGGCAGTTGCCAACCACAGTCACTGAGACACATACACTGGGCCAACCTGTTACTGTGCCCATAGCCAAACTACTGTATTGTACCACTGAACTGACCACACCTGTTTCCTGAAGTACAGTATGCACATGTCTGTTTTTCCACAGAGAGGACGCACACTCACACACGCACCAAAGCCAAAAGTGAGTTGGAGAAAAAGGTGTACCCTGAGCACTTCAGATAAGGAACTCACCACAGGGGTTTTTTGGAAGCAGGAGTTAGTTGGTTTTCCTAAAAGTCCTCTCTTCTTCCTCACACTTTGCATGTTTCAATATGTGCTTGCATCTACAAAGCTTACCTCTACATGTCCTCCAACCAGGTATTGTACAGCTAAAGCAGTTGCCCCTACAGTATACCTGGCTCCTATTTCAAATGGTTCCTCAACCAGCAAGTCACTCCCTCCCTTCAGCTCTAGTGCGCAGCATGGGACCTTTGAATGCTGAAACTGGCAGAGCACTCAAAACGAGTGTGGAGTATCTCTCTGTCTCTCTCTCTCTCTCTCTCTCCCTCTCACTCTCACATATCCTCCCCGTCTGCTTCACTTCAATTATCAGGCAGCAGCAGGGAGAACAGAGTTTTCTTCTCCATCTCCTCTCCTTCACTTCCGTCTCTCTTCTCCCCTCTTCTTTTCTTATGCTGCTTATACAAGGGAGCCAGTAACAATGCCACGTCAAAGAATGTTCTGGATCAATTTCGGGCCTGTGTTATTGAATGGTGTCTTTGTGTTTGGCTAAGGCCTCACAGTGAAGAGCCATCTTCTCCCAGTCAGGGTTTAAAGGGGATCATGTCAACTGCAATCTTTAGCATCCTCCTTCGATCTAACACTGTTTAAATTAAACACATCACTCTTGGTTTGTTATTGCATAATCATAATGGGGCTGTTGCACAGACTCAGATTACGCTGACTCCTGGACTGAGAAGCTGTTTCAACGGAGGCTCTCCAATCCACCCTAATGTGTTCTCCTGTTATTATCATAATGAATAGGATCATAATAGCATTTTTTTGGCCAATCCAAACATCACAAGTGGATAGGATCTGTGAACCGAATTTGGATTTACAAAGTAGCCCAAATGCATCAGAGAAATTGCGGTCAGGCTACAATCAGCTGAGTAGAGATAACCACAACAACACAATGATTCAGTAACATGAGTGTGCTCCGTCTGTTCCAGAGCCCTCGGCGAGCTTCAAAGGGGTTCACACGCAGTGTGTCAGATGATGTGAAGGAGTTTCTAACGCCCTCCTCGAGCTGACATACAGGCTTCAACTCTCCTCAGAGCCACTTGCTGCAGAATCTCTTTACTATTCTACGCATTAAAAACATCTCTCAAACTTGTTTAATAAATTGCTCGTTGCGGTTTATGACTCACAGAAGACCTGTGTATCCGGTTGAAACACACAGTACTCTGTTTATTGAGCTGAGAGTCTAACAGTGGCAATCTCTTCCATTCCTACTCATACTGGTCATGTCTGTCTGTCTGTTTATTTGCACTACAGTGGATGATGGGGGAATGAGGAATAATGTGCCGTCATGCAGGTTCAAACATGGACTTCCTATTAACAGCAGATAGAGATCTGTAGCGCTGAGGTGGCCATATTGATGGTGGCCGGGTTGATGGTGGCCATACTGTTCCTCTTGTCATGTGTCACACGGACGTCCCACTGGAAGGTTGGTTCCATGCTGATTCATTGACATATACTATAGAAGCTCTATGCGCACAATGGGAATGAGTGCAAAGATCCATATTGCTAGTAAAAGAAAAAAGAGCATAGATTTTCTAGTGTAAGTGTTTTTCAACCCCTGGCTCGTGGACCTGTACTGGTGCCTGGGATGTTGCTGTCTGGTCCCTCAGATGGGCTAATGGGACTCTGAGTTGCAGTCCTCGAAGGGGGACGATAGCTTGTTGATTAATGGTACAAATGGACAAAACACAAATGACACCCTATTCCCTATGTGGCTCCGGTCAAAGTAATGCACTATAATGTAAACAGGGTGTAATTTGTGACACATTTAAGGGACACCTCACTAGGAAACGGTATTCTTTCATATTAATCACACCCTGAATCATCATTATTAAGTCATCCTCCATGTTATCATTAAAATGGTATTGAATATGTGGAAGATCCATTTAATGTGTGTTTGACCAACCCAGAGTCTAAACACACAGTCTGTCTGTAGAATCTAATTTGGGTTTCCCATACAATATTACTGCAGGCATTGCAGCTTAGTAATTGCATGCACTCCAGTGGATTTAACAGTATATACCCACTTTTACATAATTGTAATTTACTGTGATACAAATGTATAGATTTAGAAACAGACAAACAACTTAAGCAATGGTGGTCTTATTTCTGTCGTCTCCCTCTGTTTTTGCATAATCTGCATTATGGGCTGTGGGGATGAATAGGAGAGATATAATCCAGTTAAGAGATGGAGTTACTGTAGCCATCTTCTCTGGCTGATATCCTGCTAATAGAATGTAACGCTGACACACAAAGTGAGAGGAAATTTCACCCACCAATTACTTTTTCCCTCCCTTCTAGGTAAAAAATATTGTAGCATTATGGTTTCATGTTGAAATGTCTTTTTGAATTTGCTGGTACGGTATCCCTTAGAGTTTGGCTATAAAACGTTGATGTGTGTTTTAAAGGAGGCGTTATTCTCAATGGGACATGAAGTGTTTACTCAGAGCGGGGTTCTAAAGCAGCAGATGTGACATAAAATACCTCATGTAAGCTCTGCTCCACTTCCTTCTCTCTGCTTGTTTAACATAACCAGTGTCTGTCTGGAGTTTAGGCTTGGTTTTCTCTCCCATTGATTACTCTGCAGAGGACTTCTCTTACCTTTATGACTCATATGCACATCAGGTTTTCAGATCAGTTTTTTTTTTAAACCTTTTTTTAAAAACCTTTTTTACCAACAGAATGTGTGAGAACATTTAATACAAGAGTACAATACAGCACTTTGAATGTTGAATAATAATACCTACCGCTATGTGCCATCAGGAGATGCCACATACTGTACAGCACAGTAGGTTGGTGGCACCTTAATTGGGGAGGATGGGCACGTGTTAATGGCTGGAGCGGAATTAGTGGGAAGGTAGGGTTTCCGTGTGTTTGATGCCATTCCATTCGCTCCGTTCCAGCCATTATTATGAACCATCCTCCCCCCAGCAGTCTGCACTGCTGTATAGTCAGCTATGTGAATCGTTACGGTAAGATTGTCATGCTGTGTTTCAGCTGTGTGACTATCATGAGGCTCCTTACATGGAGGGGCTACCAATAACGCCACATGGGGCACATCTACACCCTCTCCCTGCTTCTTGTGGTACATAGGTGTGTGTGTGTGTGTGTGTGTGTGTGTGTGTGTGTGTGTGTGTGTGTGTGTGTGTGTGTGTGTGTGTGTGTGTGTGTGTGTGTGTGTGTGTGTAGAGCTCTCAGAGAGGTGCACTTCATGTAGGGCTCATGGCCTTATCATTGCCATATCAGGAGCCAACCATTCAATGTGAATGACCTGGCCATGCCAGTGACTGAGCACCCTGCACAAGGTTGTAACTGCGTACTTCATGAATACAGATGCCTTTAAAGATGTAATCCACAGTAGGATAAACAGTGCCACTGTCCTCCCCAAGGCCGCTGTTATTGTTTCTGTTTTGTTGACAAAGCAGAGGTGGAGAACGTCCAACATTGTGGTCAAATTGGAGTACATATGCTGCTGTTCTATCGCGAGGGCAATGACGTCCGAGGGGGAAAAATAGTGTTAGTTGTTTGCAGTATCTTCTTTATGGTTGTAATATCGCAAACGGACGTGGCAGTTTCACCATTAAGGATTCCATCTTAATAAGCAATCTGAATTATCTTAATATATTTCCGTTCTACACTGAAAGTAGATACATAAGTATTGCATATGAAATGATGCTTATTCGGGCCGAAGGCCTTCAAACTCAACTCTGGACCTCGAAGCCAGTTCCCCTGCATTTTTTATTGTTCTCTTCTAATCAGGGACTGAGTTAGACCTGGGACACCAGGTGTGTGCAATTAATTATCAGGTAGAACAGAAAACCAGCAGGCTCTGGACCTCGTAGGGTAGGAGTTGAATACCTCTGGCCTAAGGCAAAGAGATTCGCTCTCTCTCTCCTAGCACTTCTCTCTCTCTCTCTGCTAGCACTGCAACAGCATCCTTATCTGACCAGGAGAAGTGGGAATTGATTCAGAAATTCAATCACAACAGTGAGATGAGGAATTCAAATGAATAAAAATGGGATGTAGTTTCATCAAATCAAAATCAAATCAAATCAATGTATATAGCTCTTCGTACATCAGCTGATATCTCAATGTACTGTACAGAAACCCAGCCTAAAACCCCAAACAGCAAAAACAACAAAAACTCCCTCGAAAGGCCAAAACCTAGGAAGAAACCTAGAGAGGAACCAGGCAATGAGGTGTGGCCAGTCCTCTTCTGGCTGTGCCGGGTGGAGATTATAACAGAACATGGCCAAGATGTTCAAATGTTCATAAATGACCAGCATGGTCAAATAATAGGTCTGGGACAGGTAGCACGTCCGGTGAACAGGTCAGGATTACATAGCCGCAGGCAGAACAGACTGACCTTAGCCCCCCGCCAAAAACTACTGCAGCATAAATACTGGAGGCTGAGACAGGAGGGGTCAGGAGACACTGTGGCCCCATCCGATGATACCCCCGGACAGAGCCAAACAGGAAGGATATAACCCCACCCACTTTGCAAAAGCACAGCCCCCACACCACTAGAGGGATATCTTCAACCACCAACTTACCATCCTGAGATAAGGCAGAGAATAGCCCACAAAGACCTCTGCCACGGAACAACCCAAGGGGGGGGGGCGCCAACCCAGACAGGAAGATCACATCAGTGACTGAACACACTCAAGTGATGCACCCCTCCTAGGGACGGCATGAAATAGCACCAGTAAGCCAGTGACTCAGCCCCTGTAATAGGGTTAGAGGCAGAGAATCCTAGTGGAAATAGGGGAACTGGCCAGGCAGAGACAGCAAGGGCGGTTCGTTGCTCCAGAGCCTTTCCGTTCACCTTCACACTCCTGAGCCAGACGACACTCAATCATATGACCCACTGAAGAGATGAGTCTTCAGTTAAGACTTAAAGGTTGAGACTGAGTTTGCGTCTCTCACATGGGTAGGCAGACCATTCCATAAAAATGGAGCTCTATAGGAGAAAGCCCTACCTCCAGCTGTTTGCTTAGAAATTCTAGGGACAATTAGGATGCCTCCGTGTACGTGTAGGTATGTACGGCAGGACCAAATCAGAGAGATAGGTAGGAGCAAGCCCATGTAATGCTTTGTAGGTTAGCAGTAAAACCTTGAAAATCAGCCCTTGTGTCACGCCCTGGCCTTAGTATTCTGTGTTTTCTTTATTATGTTGGTTAGGCCAGGGTGTGACATGGGTGATTAATGTGTCTTGTTTTGTCTCGGGGTTTTGTAGTCTATGGGGTTGTGTTCAGTTGAGTGTTCTAGGTAAGTCTATGGTTGCCTGGACTGGTTCTCAATCAGAGGCAGGTGTTTATCGTTGTCTCTGATTGGGAACCATATTTAGGCAGCCATATTCTTTAGGTATCTTGTGGGTGATTGTTCCTGTTCCTGTCTCTGTGGTTTGCACCAGTTAGGACTGTTTCGGTTTTTTCCACGGTTTCTTATTTTGTATAGTGTTCACGGTTTCATCTTTCATTAAAGATGTTTATAAATAACCACGCTGCATTTTGGTCCTCCTCTCCTTCCCAGGAAGAAAACCGTTACACCTTGCCTTGACAGGAAGCCAGTGTAGGGAGGCTAGCACTGGAGTAATATGATCAAATGTTTTGGTTCTAGTCAGGATTCTAGTGCTAAATACAGCTGCTAACTGAAGTTTATTTAGTGCTTTATCCGGGTAGCCGGAAAGTAGAGCATTGCAGTAGTCTAATGTAGAAGTAACAAAAGCATGGTTTCATTTTTCTGCATCATTTTTGGACAGAAAATTTCACATTTTTATAATGTTACTTGATGGAAAAAGCTGTCCTTGAAACAGTCTTGATATGTTCGTCAAAAGAGAGATCAGGGTCCAGAGTAACGCCGAGGTCCTTCACAGTTTTATTTGAGACGACTGTACAACCATTCCGATTAATTGTCAGATTCAACAGAAGATCTCTTTGTTTCTTGGGACCTAGAACCTTAAAAGTAATACGTTTGCAGCCATCCACTTCCTTATGTCTGAAAGACAGGCTTCTAGCTAGGGCAATTTTGGGGCTTCACCATGTTTCATTGAAATGTACAGCTGTGTGTCATCCGCATAGCAGTGAAAGTTAACATTATGTTTTCGAATGACATCCCCAAGAGGTAAAATATATAGTGAAAACAAAAGTGGTCCTAAAACGGAACCTTGAGGAACACCGCAATTTACAGTTGATTTGTCAGAGGACAAACCGTTATCTTTCCGACAGATAAGATCTAAACCAGGCCAGAACTTGTCCGTGTAGATCAATTTGGGTTTCCAATCTCTCCAAAAGAATGTGGTGATCGATGGTATCAAAAGCAGCACTAATGTCTAGGAGCACGAGGACAGATGCAGAGCCTCGGTCTGATGCCATTAAAAGGTCATTTACCACCTTCACAAGTGCAGTCTCAGTGCTATGATGGGGTCTAAAACCAGACTAAAGCATTTCGTATACATTGTTTGTCTTCAGGAAGGCAGTGAGTTGCTGCGCAACAGCCTTTTATAAACATTTTGAGAGGAATGGAAGATTTGATATAGGCCGATAGTTTTTTATATTTTCTCGGTCAAGGTTTGGCTTTTTCAAGAGGTTTTATTACTGCCACTTTCAGTGAGTTTGTAACACATCCGGTGGATAGAGAGCCGTTTATTATGTTCAACATTGGAGGGCCAAGCACAGGAAGCAGCTCTTTCAGTAGTTTAGTTGGAATAGGGTCTAATATGCAGCTTGAAGGTTTAGAGGCCATGATTATTTTCATCATTATGTCAAGAGATATAGTACTAAAACTCTTGAGTGTCCCTCTTGATCCTAGGTCATGGCAGAGTTGTGCAGACTCAGGACAACTGAGCTTTGAAGGAATACGCAGATTTAAAGAAGAGTCCGTAATTTGCTTTCTAATAACCATGATCTTTTCCTCAAAGAAGTTCATGATTTTATTACTGCTGAAGTGAAAGCCATCCTCACTTGGGGAATGCTGCTTTTTAGTTAGCTTTGCGACAGTATCAAAAATACATTTTCGGATTGTTCTTATTTTCCTCAATTAAGTTGGAAAAATAGGATGTAAGGGGTCTTCGATACTGCACGGTACTTTCCAAGCTAGTCGGAAGACTTCCAGTTTGGTGTGGCGCCATTTCCGTTCCAATTTTCTGGAAGCCTGCTTCAGAGCTCGGGTATTTTCTGTATACCAGGGAGCTATTTTCTTATGAGAAATGTTTTTAGTTTTTAGGGGTGCAACTGCATCTAGGGTATTGTGCAAGGTTAAATTGAGTTCCTCAGTTAGGTGGTTTACTGATTTTTGTCCTCTGACGTCCTTGGGAAGGAAGAGGGAATCTGGAAGGGCATCAAGGAATCTTTGTGTTTGTGAATTTATAGCACGACTTTTGATGGTTGGGGTCTGAGCAGATTATTTGTTGCAATTGCAAACTTAATAAAATGGTGGTCCGATAGTCCAGGATTATGAGGAAAAACATTAAGATCCACAACATTTATTCCATGGGACAAAACTAGGTCCAGAGCATGACTGTGACAGTGAGTAGGTCCAGAGACATGTTGGACAAAACCCACTGAGTCGATGATGGCTCCAAAAGCCTTTTGGAGTGGGTCTGTGGACTTTTCCATGTGGATATTAAAGTCACCAAAAAATTTGAATATTATCTGCTATGACTACAAGGTCCGATAGGAATTCAGGGAACTCAATAAGGAACGCTGTATATGGCACTGGAGGCCTGTAAACAGTAGCTATAAAAAGTAATTGAAAAGGCTGCATAGATTTCATGACTAGAAGCTCAAAAGACGAAAACGTCATTTTTTTTGTGAATTGAAATTTGCTATTGTAAATGTTAGCAACACCTCCACCTTTGCGGGATGCACGGGGAATATGGTCACTAGTGTAACCAGGAGGTGAGGCCTCATTTAACACAGTAAATACATCAGGTTTAAGCCATGTTTCAGTCAGGCCAATCACATCAAGATTATGATCAGTGATTAGTTAATTGACTATAATTGCCTTTGAAGTAAGGGATTCTAACATTAAGTAGCACTATTTTGAGATGTGAGGTATCACGATCTCTTTCAATAATGACAGGAATGGAGGAGGTCTTTATCCTAGTGAGATTGCTAAGGCGAACACCGCCATGTTTAGTTTTGCCCAACCCAGGTCGAGGCACAGACACAGTCTCAATGGGGATAGCTTAGCTGACTACACCGACTGTGCTAGTGGCAGACTCCACTAAGCTGGCAGGCTGGCTAACAGCCTGCTGCCTGGCCTGCACCCTATTTCATTGTGGAGCTAGAAGAGCCCTGTCTATGTTGGTTAGAGTTAGAGCCCTGTCATATATATATATATATATATATATATATATATATATATATATATATATATATATATACACTTTGTTTTACCCTTTTTTCTCCCCAATTGGTAGGTCTTGTCCCATCGCTGCAACTCCTCTGCAGACTCAGGAGAGGCGAAGGTCGAGAACCATATGTCCTCCAAAACACAACCCTGCCAAGCCGCACTGCTCGCTTAACTCAGAGGCACCAGTGTGTCAGAGGAAACACTGTCCAGCTGGCAACCAAAGTCAGCTTGCAGGAACCCGGCCCGCCACGAGGAGTTGCTAGAGCACAATGGGACAAGGAAATCCCATCTGGCCAAAACCTTCTCTAACCCAGACAGTGCTGGACCAATTGTGCACTGCCTCATGGGTCTCCCAGTCACTGCCAGCTGTAACACAGCCTGGAATCGGACCCGGGTCTGTAGTGAAGCCTTAGACCTCTGCACCACTTGGGAGACCAACATTCATATGTTTAAATCCAAGGTATTTTCATCTTCCCCTGCCAAGAATTGACTCCAGTAAGTAAGGATTTGTCTCTGGTTTGGAGACCATTATACAGAAACATGTCCATGTCTACCCTTACAGCAACTACAAGAATGAGACTAATGAACATTCATTTGCATCAAGCAGTTGGTTTAATGATCTTACTCCTAATGATAATGAATGCTGTTATGATCCATTATTTTCACCATCCTACAGTAACTGTTGTTGTTTGGCAATACTGTGACATATTCAAGAAGGATTCAGCAAAGAGGACCAATCACTGCTCTCAACACAGACAATGTTGTGGTTGTATTTAGTGATAGTGCAAGTCTGTGTGATGATGTGGTGATTCATTGTGTGTGGTGTCTCATTTGGCAGGGGGGTATGTTGTTTTAGGATGCTCTTTTCCACAAGACTCTAGGGAGAATGGGGAAGCTGTGTGTGTGTGTACATGCATGCTCTTGTCTCTGTCTCTGCAGGACTGTGAGTGTATGAGTCACAGATCTAATGGCAGTCTATTCGGCCAAAAAGAGAACCTCTCTCTGCCTTCTATATATACTGGGAGAGGGAGCTAGCTATCATTATAATCCTAATTTAAAATTTTAAACAAGATAATTTATTACTCCACATATAGCCCCAAAGCAATTACTAAGCTGGTATAAGGAAATTGTATTTTTATGCAAGTCATTTGTTTCCTATGAATGTCTGGTATCTTAATCAACACACAGGATCATACACACTGGGCCAATCAGCCAGTAGCGCCTGTAACAGGAACACTGGAGACAGAAAAAAGACTGCAAATGATTTCTGTCAAGCATGACACATTCATCTGACAAGAAACAGTGTTTGAACCATCTCGGTCTCAGCCATCTTACGTCATAGTCGCTGATACATTTGCTATGCATCCCCCCCTCACGACACCCAACAGCATCTTTCATCTGAATGAGAGGCCTCTGAAACAACATAGTTGTGAGAGAAAAAAAAAACATGTAACATTTATCAACTCAGACAAAAGGAGACAATTTCATCTGTGTAGCCGACCGTGTCCAACCCAGACGATATATTTTTTGTGGTAATAATGACTGGGCTTATTGAAGCATAATGCCACTGCACAGTCAAAGGTACAAACATGGCAGCATGCTCAAATGACTCGCAAGGCATGAATGACTGAGTTAGTAACATCATGTACCGTGCAGCTGTTTAAAGCAGTGAGCGCTGCTGAAAAGGTGTAAAAACAAGGGGAATCCGTCTAGAATGACGCAATCTGCTGCTCTATACTAGTGATACTCCACTGTGGAGCCGGGAATTAAACAGGGAATTAAACAAGGTCTGAATAGCACCTCTTTTGAATTCCATAAAATTACCACAGAATTCATTAACGGACGATGGGACTTTAACAAGAAACTATGGCAGCGGTATGAGTGACCTTATGACCTTTATGACCTGTGACCTTATTTTATCAAGGTTTAACATAAATTATTAAATTATTCTACCCAGAAACTTAACCATTAGGGATTAGAGGTTATGTAGCATGAACAAGGAGTAATTAAAAATAATAAACACAGATCCAACTAGGTTGGAGGGGGGAAGAGGAATGCATGTGTGTGTCTTATGAAAACAAAGAGTTTCCTTAACCTATGTTTGAACCGACCTAGCTATAACTCTGGAGAGATAAGATAGGACAGGTAGAGCCCCTCCAGGTTTCCCGTATCTGGGGGGGACTGGAACTGTCAGCTGAGTGGTAATAAACTGTGGTGAGTAGAAAGAGAGAGAATCCAAATGTTAGTGTGTATGTATGTGCATAGGTTAGACGGGTATATAAACTAATGTACATGGTATTTTGAGCAGAGCTCTCGGGAATAAACGCTATTGATGAATTTTGAGACTGATCTTTGTCTATTTTTTGCAAACAAGAACCTTATAAATTCTTAGAAACGGACAAAGTGTTTTGCTTTGTCATAATTGTTTAACGAACATATAGGAATTCAATTCCTCAAACAATTTGGTCCTTTGAGTCGGCTCTAAATATCTGTCCCTGTCATCTGAAGGTAACAAGCCGAGAACCGTGCAATGGCGGGACGTGGTCCCGTAAAATGAAGTCCTGTCCCCTGACATTGGGGCTCTATAACAGGCCGGTATACACCTCAGGTTGACAGGAACGGTGACTAGATCCAACCGGCATTGCTTTTCCCAGTCTTCAAGACGAAGGTCAGTAGTCTTTATTCTCGAATTTGGGGGGAATGAATTAAGATATCTTTGATTTGATGTTCTAAAATTTTTTAGAATTGATCATTAATAGGAGCACCATTATTCCAAACAGATTCACGAGGTTTTGTATGACCAATATACACAGGGTTTTGTATGACTAATATACACAGTTGTAGCAGGTCCGCGATGACCTGAGGTAAGGTGCGCTACGATAAATAAAACTAAACTTCCTAACAGAGGCCCGTTCGCCCGAGATTAAGCCGGGATATTAAATTGGTGCTGTGAGATAGGGAGGTGATCTTGTATAAATGGGATAACTCATAGGACTAATTAAACTCAGGGTGAATTAACCATCGATCCGATTCAGACAGTACTGAAATAGTGTCCAAAAAGGAGGAGAGGGAAGCCTAATATAGTGGAATGAGATACGAGATATTGGTGTACCTTAAAAGCCCTCCGACCCAACCCGAAATAATAGGTTAACATTTTGCTAATGAATGTGAGGCCCCATGTAAACATTGCGATAAGAAGGGAACGAATCACAGAGATTGCAAAGGATAAAAAGCAAAAGAAGTGTCACGCTCGCTATCCTCAAACTCCCTGTCATAAATCGACCAAGGTGCAGCGTGCATGTAGTTCCACATCTTTTAATGAAGTGAAAGTGAAACAACCAAAAAAACAAACAGGTAAACAGCAAAGACCGTGACGCAACCGAGGTGCACACAAACACACACGGAAAAATAATTACCCACAACACACAGGTGGGAAAAGGCTACCTAAGTATGGTTCTCAATCAGAGACAACGATAGACAGCTGCCTCTGATTGAGAACCACGCCCGGCCAAACACATAGAAATAGAAAATCATAGAACATAGACTGCCCACCCAAATCACACCCTGACCAAACCAAAATAGAGACATAAAACGCTCTCTACAGTCAGGGCGTGACAAGAAGGTTACAAGGTAAGGGGACATACAGACAGAACAAGAGAGAGAGAATGTGGAGAATCCTCGCTAGGTAAAAGCTTGGACCTTTGAATTAAGGCTATTTTCTGGGAATTGTCTCGGTGCCGGAGTTTGCGACTACAGACAATTATAATAATAGGGTTGTTGGCGGGGAGGCTCCGTCATTCCAATAGTAATGGCGGTTCAGTGGTTAAATAGCTGCTTTCTAAGCTTGAGACCCGATTTCGGTTCTGTAATAAGATAACATACACACTGAAACTCCTAAACACATACACACTCAAACCCCCTTCGGGATGGGCTCCAAAGACAAAGAACTCTGTCGAGAACCAATGGGATACTGACACCAGGCTGGAGGGGACTGTCTATCACCTACAAGCAACCTACCAGAAGCCAGGACTACCAGAATCTACCTACGTCATTTCAATGTATAAAATGAACTGCACATCATGTTTCAGCCCTCTTCTTCCGATAGTTCCCTAAGAGCTAGACGAACGGGGCCGTGCAGCACGCTTTGCCAGATATCATTACTCTTGAATAAACGGCCTTTACTATACCTTATCCGCCTTGTCCAGAGTCTCAACTTGGTCTCGTTTCTCATGTATCTATTCATCAACAGTTCCCCGTTAAATGCTCTGACTAAAATCTGAGTTTTTGATTGTAATTATACTATTTGTATGTTTTGTCTGGAAATATACGGTCGCTAGTGTTTGTATAAGATATAAACTGAAAGTTTTAATAGCTTGTTTGGTTCAAATTGATAGAAGGGATAAATAGAACCTTCGTAATAGATTGTTTAGGTTAAATTGAAAGACCAATCCATTCGAACTAATAGCGGGGCGATGTCGTTGAAATACGCTGTCTTGCCTAAATGGCCCACTGGAATAACGTGTTGGGAATGGAGTCGTATTCAAAATGCTGAATCATAGATGAGACAGTTACCTAAGTCTAATGAATTCTAAATAATAACGAAGAGATAATTACGATAGCGTTGTGTCCATCGAAATGTTATTATTCTTATGGATTGACTGACATACGTTATAAATTTAGCGAAGTACATGGTACGTTTAAATTTTGGAGTAGAGAAAGTTTGATTTTACTTTTACGATAGAATTAAAGTAGAACTCAATCCGAGTGGGGGGTATATCTATGTCTAGAGGTAGGTTGAATTGTTGCGTGATAACGTAAAACTGCGTCATTACCTTGAATACAATGACGTTACTCAAATTGATTTGACCGTTGTTCAGGTACACTCTTTTCTGTACTTCTGGCAGTACAATTTTGATTGAGAGAAGTTGACTGATGTTGTAAGTTCTATTTAAGATCCAACATTTGTGATTAATTGGGTTTGGCTTGTCGAACCCGTACTACTGCTGCTGCAGTCAGCCAACAATGATTTGCAATTCGCTAAAGTTGCTGCTGCCAGGGCACGGGCTGAATGCCTGCTGCTGACATCACTCACAATGCACTTTTGCAGCCAGGCAGTGATGTTGTGACTGAGGGTGACAGAGAAAATTGTTTGCGTCATTTAGAGGGAAAATGTGTGCATTATAGCTTTGAGTCACTTTTCAAAAGTTGCTAAAAGTTCCAAATACATAAAAAAAATATATGAATATCGTCAGGGCAGTCTGAAAAGATGCTAAAATTGCTAGGTGGCCATCACTGGTTAGTGATGTTCACTGGGTTATATTTGGCTATAAGAAAGGGAGGTCTGAAGTTTTGTAATAGTTCCCGGTTATGGATTTTGGTTTGATTGTTCAGGTAACACCAGTGAAATTTAACAGGGAATTAAGGTATACTAACATTATAATCTGTTTTCATTACGGGGGACAATGAAAGGTCCGCAAAGTGGATTGCAGGCTGAGTTTATTTTAATTTTAAAGGTAGGGTATTCCTATCAAGCATTTTGGGGAGACTGTTTGAAGAGAGACTGATTGGGTTTTAGATATAGTCATTGAGGTAATGTAAAACGAATGATGTGAGGGAGTATAATATAATTATTATAATTATTAGGTTTTGTTTGTAGTAAACGTTTGGGTTTGAGGGGATTTCCATGTTTCCCAGAGACAAGATATCTTAAAGGGGTACACTCACATATGGAATATTAGGAATTTTGTTTTCTGAGTTTTAATTAAACACGTGAATTCTTTAGATAAAGGGTTCTTCAATTTGTCTAATATAGTAGGGAACACGACAGTAAAAGGGTGGTATGACTCTTGACTCTATCATGGCTTTCCCTTGTGGTCTGATCAGCCTCAGGGGAGGGCCATTTGGATAAGGAATTTGTGGTAATTTGTGATACTGGTTTTAAGGTAAATTCATTATGATGGTGTTTATGGCTCTTTGACATAATTGTAGTTTGAAACACAGAGGAGAAAGTGGAATTGAGGCAGGACAAATTATGGGGAGCGGGCGAATAAACTCTAGTGAGGAAGAGGAAGAGGAAGAGGTTCAGGATTCTGTTGTAAACACTGACTGTGAAGGTTTCGAATTGGCGACTATTGATTTGGTATTACAACAGGAACAGAAATCATATTTATCATGTATAATAAATAGGGGAGGAAAATACATTTTATAAGCATTCAAATTATTAATGAAAATAAATAAGTTCTTAGGGATGGTAAATTACTGTAGATAATGTATCCCACACTATGCAACATATATTCAATTATTGATGAGGCTGATTTTAAGGTTAACCCATGTTATTGTTAGATAAAATACAGTTGACTCCCGAAGGAGAGATTTCATTAGTACAGAAAGCATATGATATGGTTAGCATTCGTTTTGGTTTCCTTTGATCATTAGAAGATGATTTAATTAAACAGTATAAAGTGGACAGGGATATATGACATCTGTGGTGACTCAGGGTTATTGATAGGATCGAGATAACCTTAATTAATCTATGCAAGGACTTTAGAAATTGCCACCATATACATGTTTTTCCAAAAAATCCATGAGTTTAGATAACTAAATGTCTCACTGTTTGGCTTTAATATTTGGAAACAACACATAATTGTTACTGACTGTTATGAGAAAAAGAGCTACAGACAGATAGGGGAAAAGGCAGACGGAGTAGCCCTCCTCGCACTGCTGAGACTGTGAAAGGTTTGAGAGCCGAGAGGAGAAGGGGGGCCAGGAAATGAGCAAGATAGGAGTGGCACAGAATGGGTAGATAACTGTTACTGAGTGGAGTAAAAAGGGGAATGAATGCTTAGTTGGTTTCATGAACTATGGAGTTCAACACGGAAACATTGCCCAGAAATTATTCTGCACAATTAGGCCGAAATAGTAGCATCGACTAGTGTCTGTGAAATAAGAAATGAAAGAAAGGTGAAATTGGTAATGTTAAAATAGTTACAGGTAGGGTGCACAGGTGAATTTGAGAGAGAATAAATTGAAAGAGAGTTGACTGATCAATGTTGGAATGCTTTAATTGGGTGGGGGTATATGAGGTGGCTCGATATAGGAAAAGCAACAAACCTTTTTTCCACACCTGTTATCATTGTTACACAGTCTCTCTTACTCTGCTCTGACATATGAAGTGAAAGTCAAAGGCGGCATGTCAATTTAGGTCATTAATATCCTGAATGCAAATGAAGTGTTTTAAAGCTGCATAATCCTGGTTTCATCAGCTAGTTCCCACTTCTCCTCCCTGCTTTGCTCCTCCTCAGACGGACAGCTCTCCACAGCGACGTTGGTGCATCCTGCCTCCCACTTGAATAGCTGTCAAACTCCCTATGCAACCTGAAGACATTCAAACGTTTCGGGGGGTGGAGTAGAAGGAGGAGGGAGGGGGACAAGGATTTAAGTTAAATACAAAGTTTGATCACAGCCATCTCGACGTCATGGTTATCTGCAGGGATGAATTGTGGCGGCAGCTGAGCCTTAGGACTTTCAAGTCGGTCCAGTAACTCCCTCTTTTTTATTTTTTGACTTCTCACCCCCGGAGGCACGCAGCAGAAGTAGCATTAGGATTCATGAGCAGACTCTCTCTCTCTCGTTAGCTCCCTCTCAAGGCCTTCTGTTTCCACATGTAGTATTAGGGCTTTATTAGACATATTATGTTCACGAGGAGCAGGAAGAGAGGTTTTAAGGGACAAGTCCAAGGCGAACAGCTGGCCAGGCCTGTTTGTGGTGTCAATCCCCCTACACACTGGATGTGTACACAATGTGCCTTTATGTATTATTAGGTCAAGCTCAGTCCTCCCTCCTCAGCTGTTATTCTCACCTATTTGAGGTCAAATAATGGAAGAAAATATGGGGTCTTTTTTCGACACAAGAAGTGTGAACATAGGTGTGAATGATGTGAAGTGAATAAGATTAGGTATGAGATTAAAGCTTAAATACCTTAGAACTTGGATGAATGTGTCATGGACGAGTAAGGAATTCAACAACAAGATTGCACTTCCATATAATAATGATGCCATTAAGGGAGTTCCAATAGTTTTACAAACTGAAAGGAAGTTTAACAGTGCTATCCAGCTTTGGGGGGGGATACAGTATGTATGATCATGATCGTATTTTTTAGTAACTGGCCAAAAGTTCCAAGTCTAAAACATCCGTGCAACTGTACCACAACAGCTATATTCATTTCAGCGAGTGCACAGTAGTGTAATGTCACCGTCAGCACGTGTGGGTGTGAAGCGCTCATGTCAAAGTGGTTTGACTTACAATTCATTACTGGATGTTCTGTTTGTTGACAGATGGGTCAACCCACAAAAAAAGGGCCTTTGATATTTTAAGTAGAAGTTGTGCACCAATATTGCATTTTATAAAAGTATGTTATATTAAATGAAGTGCCCTTTAATATAGACCACATGGAGAATTCAAATACATCTGATTTTGTATATGAATAAAGACATACTAAAGTACCCAAACTCGACCCTGAGTCACTTCTAAGAAGATTCCAACCCATCTCATCCCAAAATGTTTCTAAGTTCCACCATCATTGTAAAGTCTTAGATGAAGTCATTTCCAAAGATTCTTATTTATTTAATGTGATTAGTGATTCATTTACGTCTGTCTCTCATTTTAAGGTCAACACTGTTACATGAACTAAACTCTCGTTTTAATATGGTGAAACTACTCCTTTAAAAATATGTTTTTCAAAAGAAACATTGAACATCTAATACTCAAATCACAGTATAAAAGCAGGTGAGCTGGTCATTTTCTGGTGTTGGTGTGGTGGAAAACTGAGCAGGTTGAGCGTAACACAGTAATCCTGTTACCCAGAGATACACAGGCTAGAAATGTTTTTAACAATTACATTTTCAATTGGCCACTCCCTGTTGCACACAACAAGCTTATATTGCCCCTGTCACAAGGGGATTTGTGGCTGATTTAAGATGAAATCGTCAACCCTGTTACTTTATTTGGCACTTATTAAGCACTTACTATAAGATCTTGAGAAGGGAAAACATGTTTTTTATTAAGTTGAACTTGTGCTCTTTATGAAAGAATGTTAAAATTAGGTGAAATCAATTGTTTTTTTGGACCAAGTCTCAAAAGGCACCGAATTGATCTAAAGACCCAGAAATGTTGTTTTCCTGACATGGACCAAAACTATTCTAGTTTCTATGATGGCTAGATGAAGTATATACATTTAGCAGAAATGTTTATACAAAGGTATTATATATTCATATTATAATGGATCCAGAAGGAATCTAACACACATCCCTGGTGTTGCCAGCATGATCAAACCCACACCCCTGGTGTTGCCAGCACCATGATCAAACCCACACTCCTGGTGTTGCCAGCACCATAATCAAACCCACACCCCTGGTGTTGCCAGCACCATGATCAAACCCACATCCCTAGTGTTGCCAGCACCATGATCAAACCCACAACCCTGATTTGCCAGCATGATCAAACCCACACCCCTGGTGTTGCCAGCATGATCAAACCCACACCCCTGGTGTTGCCACCATGATCAAACCCACACCCCTGGTGTTGCCAGCATGATCAAACCCACATCCTTGGTGTTGCCAGCACCATGATCAAACCCACACCCCTGGTGTTGCCAGCATGATCAAACCCACACCCCTGGTGTTGCCACCATGATCAAACCCACCCCCCAGGTGTTGCCAGCATGATCAAACCCACACCCCTGGTGTTGCCACCATGATCAAACCCACCCCCCAGGTGTTGCCAGCATGATCAAACCCACACCCCTGGTGTTGCCAGCACCATGATCAAAATGCAGCACCATGATCAAACCCACATCCTTGGTGTTGCCAGCACCATGATCAAACACACTGATCCTTCAGACAATGTGTTCAATTGCATTCTACCGGCATGTTGTTCTGCTGATAGATTTACTTTAGCCCAGAAAGTCTGCTGACTGTGGAGAGAGTTTGACCTGTCAAAATGATGGAGTACTGTGATCATGATGGAGTACTGTGATCATGATGGAGTACTGGTCGGTGATAAACCCACACATTCTGTACTTTAAAGGCCCATATCCAAAGGATATGACTGATGCCTCCGGACTCAGTTACTGCCGTGACGTGGCTAGAACTGCTTTGAGGTGGCTGTTGTGAGCGCTGCTTAGAAAGTGATGTAACCATATGAAACTCTCTCAGACCGGCTGCACACGGCAGGAAGAGAAGCCTTCTGAACCTAGTTAACAGGGTTTTACTACTCATAGCGCTACCCACTAATATGATCGTTTTCAGCTCTGGATCAAACCCTGAGAGAGAGAGAGGGAAATTGTGCGTCTCCAAATATCAGTAATGTTTGTTGCTTCCCGCACAAGAAAGAAGAAAAACAACGTATGAAATGAAATCAGGCTGTGACTGACTGGTCGACTCTCCCTGTGGCTAACATCTGGTGCGAGACACGCACCATTGAACTGTTGACTGCGCCGATTGCTTTGGCCTCCTTGAGATCGGCTACTTTATACATGGCAATTAAGAAAGCTGTGATTAACTGAGATGTAATCGCACTAATCACCTCACATGAAAGGTACAAATTCCCCAGACGTATTTTCCTCTCCACAATAACCATTACGCTCCACTGTCTCCATACGTATGTAAACGCATGACTTATTATCCCGATATGAAGACATGAACCTTCAGGCACTTGATATCTCTCACTTGAAATTGAGCTCTTCAAACAACATATAGAGAACAGTGCAGTAACGTACAGTGGTACAGCATCATAGCCTACTTCCAATTTGTTCACAGTTAGTGTTGAGTAGGCCATTGTCTGTTACAATTAAGATAATCATGCAAACATCCTTGAAACATGCTATGAGCTTCCCTCTGAGAACATGCTAGGAGTCGTTGTTATTCTGTTGGGCTGGAGAGCAGGCCCTTGTTAGTCAGACTCTACCAATATGCCAATCACACACTTGGGTATAGGGTCCTGGCTTGCCGCAGGGGGAAATTCACAGCTGTGTACTGGACTGGACAAACTCTCATCCAGGAGACCCGTCTTGATGTACAGGCGATGTTAATCTGTTCAAAATTATGACATTATTCTTTGACTTGGTCAGTGAAATGCATTTAATTCAATGTAATTGTATTGTGTTGAATCACTGCACGATGTACAGCACCTTCAGAAAGTATTCATACCGCCTGACTTATTCCACATTTTGTTGTGTTACAGCCTGAATTCAAAATGGATTCAATATTTTTAGACAGAATACCCCATAATGACAAAGTGAAAACATGTTTTTAGACATTTTAGAAAATGGATTTAAAATTAAATACAGAAATATCAAATTTACATAAGTAATCACACCCCTCAGTCAATACAGGTTAGAATCCCCATTGGCAGTGATTACAGCTGTGAGTCTTTCTGGGTAAGTCTCTAAGAGCTTTCCACACCTGGATTGTACAATATTTGCACAATATTATTTTTTTATTCTTCAAGCTCGGTCAAGACGGTTGTTGATCATTGCTTGCTAGACAGCCATTTTCTTGACATAGATTTTCTCGCCGGTTTAAGTCAAAACTGTAACTAGGCCACTCAGGAACATTCAAAGTCGTCATGGTAAGTAACTCCAGTGTATATTTGGCCTTGTGTTTTAGGTTATTGTCTAGCTGAAAGGTGAATTTGTCTCCCAGTGTCTGTTGGAAAGCAGACTGAACCCTGTTTTCCTTTAGAATTTTGCCTGTGCTTAGCTCTATTCCATTTCTTTTTATCCCCAAAAAACTCCCTAGTCCTTGCAGATGATAACCATACCCATAACATGATGCAGCCACCACCATGCTTGAAAATATGAATAGTGGTACTCAGTGATGTGTTGGGTTGGATTCACCCCAAACATAACGCTTTGTATTTAGGACATAATGTTAATTACTTTGCCACATTTTTGCAGTATTACTTTAGTGCCTTACTGCAAACAGGATGCATGTTTTGGAATATTTTTATTCTGTATAGGCTTCCTTCTTTTCATTCTGTCAATTAGGTTAGTATTGTGGAGTAACTACAATGTTGTTGATCCATCAGTTTTCTCCTGTCACAGCCATTAAACTCTGTCACTATTTTAAAGTCACCATTGGCCTCATGGTGAAATTCCTGAGCGGTTTCCTTCCTCTCCATGAAACTGAGTTAGGAAGGACGTTTGTATCTTTGTAGTTACTGGGTGTATTGATACACCATCCAAAGTGTAATGAATAACTTCACCAGGATCAAAGGGATATTCAATGTCTGCTTTTTTATTTTTATCCATCTACCAACAGGTGCCCACCCTGGTCTTTGTTGAACACCTCCCTGGTCTGTGTGGTTGAATCTGTGGTTGAAATTCAATGCCCAACAGAGGGACCTTACAGATAATTGTGTGTGTGGGATAAAGAATGAGGTCATCTTAAACACTATTATTGCACACAGAGTGAGTCCATGCAACTTATTATGTGACTTGTTAAGCAAAATCCTGAACTTATTTAGGCTTACCATGACAAAGGGGTTGAATACTTATTGACTCAAGACATTTTAGCATTTTTTATTCATTTTGTAAAAATGTCTAAAAATGATTCCGCTATGACATTAGGGGGAAGTGAGTGTAGGTCAGTGACACAATAAAATGTGGAGAAAGTCAAGGAGTGTGAATACTTTCCGAAGGCACTGTATCACCTCATAACCCTGGTCATAGGCATTAGGCAGGTGGGGTCTGTGTTATCAGAAAGCTGAGTGCAGGGGTGCATGATTTCAGGGCAGTTGGAACAGAATACAGTGCACATGGTTTCATCAATACCTCCCTGGGTGACTTCTAGGAAGAAGGAGAGAGGCTGAGGTGCCGTTGGCAGATGTACTGTACTGTACGTGTTAGTTCTCAGAGGAATGTAGATGGTGCTGAGGAAGAGGTCAGTCACACTCTGTCACTGTTAGCTGTTAGCCAAGCACTCCCACGGGAATGTAGACCCACTCTTTCCTCAGAATGTGCTAATCATCCCTCTTCTCTTCTCTCACGACCATAATCCAGGGCAAATGACACTCAGTGGAGTTATTACTTTGTTTCAAACTTGTGTGAGTAACCATTAGTGATACAACACATGATCTGATGACACACTCTCACATGAAGACACAGAAGTCAAAAGTGAAGGAATATAATTAAAGAAACAAATCTTTTATCAATTTCCCTGTTTACAGAACGTATTCACACCGCTTTTATGTTTACACATTGTGTTGTGTTACAGTCTGATGTCACGATCGTTATAATGGGTGGACCAAGATGCAGCGTGGTATGGTTCCATTCTCTTTATTAGGAAGTGAAACTCAAAGGAAACAATAAATCACGAAACGAAACGCAACAATAGTGCTCACAGGCAACTATACATAGTCAAGATCCCACAAAGCACAAAGGGGAAATGGCTGCCTAAATAGGATCCCTAATCAGAGACAACAATAAACAGCTGCCTCTGATTGGGGACCATACCAGGCCAACATAGAAATATAATTACCTAGATGACCCACCCTAGTCACACCCGACCTAACCAACATAGAGAATAAAAAGCTCTCCATGGTCAAGGCGTGACACACAATACTCTAGCCCTTTCCTGCAGTCAAATGACCAAATCACTCTCTAGTGGCCTCATGGGTGGAAACACCTGTCGAAAATCCAGTGTTTCTATGTCAAACAGTTTTGTTATATTTCAGTCTTCTGTGATGTATACACTGAGTACACCAAATATTAGGAACACATTACTAATATTGAGTTAACTTAAATCGGTATGAAAATCCATGGCAAGACTTGAAAATAGCTGTCGAGCAAAGATCAACAATCAACTTGACAGAGCATGAAGCTATAACATACCAAAATGCGGAATAAGTCAGGGGCTTGGTATACTTTCTGATGGCACTGTATACAGTATTGTATACTGTATATTCAGACACATTTTAAACAATGACAGCCAAATCAATGTAGTGATTTTTTTTTTCACCTTTATTTAACCAGGTAAGCTAGTTGAGAACAAGTTCTCATTTGCAACTGCGACCTGGCCAAGATAAAGCGTAGCAGTTCGACACATACAACAACACAGAGTTACACATGGAATAAACAAAACATACAGTCAATAATAGAGTAGAAAAAAAAAGAAAAAAAAGTCTATATACAGTGAGTGCAAATAAGGTCAAATAAGGGAGTTAAGGCAATAAATAGGCCATGGTGGCAAAGTCATTACAATATGGCAATTAAACACTGGAATGGTAGATGTGCAAAAGATGGATGTGCAAGTGGAGATGCTGTGGTGCAAAAGGTGCAAAATGAATAAATATAGTATGGGGATGAGGTAGATACATGGGCTGTATACAGATGGGCTATGAACAGGTGCAGTGATCTGTGAGCTGCTCTGACAGCTGGTTCTTAAAGCTAGTGAGGGAGATGGGAATCTCCAGCTTCAGTGATTTTTGCAGTTTGTTCCAGTCAGTGGCAGCAGAGAACTGGAAGGAAAGGCGACCAAAGGAGGAATTGGCTTTGGGGGTGACCAGTGAGAAATACCTGCTGGAGCGTGTGCTACGAGTGGGTGCTGCTATTGTGACCAGCGAGCTGAGATAGGGCGGGGCTTTACCTAGCAGAGACTTGTAGATAACCTGTCGCCAGTGGGTTTGACGACGAGTATGAAGCGAGGGCCAGCCAACGAGAGCGTACAGGTCGCAGTGGTGGGTAGTATATGGGACTTTGGTGACAAAACCGATGGCACTGTGATAGACTACATCCAGTTTGCTGAGTAGAGTGTTGGAGGCTATTTTATAGATGACATCGCCGAAGTCAAGGATCGGTAGGATAGTCAGTTTTACGAGGGTATGTTTGGCAGCATGAGTGAAGGAAGCTTTGTTGCGAAATAGGAAAGCTGATTCTAGATTTAATTTTTGATTGGAGATGCTTAATGTGAGTCTGGAAGGAGAGTTTACAGTCTAGCCAGACACCTGGGTATTTGTAGTTATCCACGTATTCTAAGTCAGAGCCGTCCAGAGTAGTGATGCTGGATGGGCGGGCAGGTGTGGGCAATGATCGGTTGAAGAGCATGCATTTAGTTTTATTTGCGTTTAAGAGCAGTTGGAGGCCACGGAAGGAGAGTTGTATGGCATTGAAGCTCGTCTGGAGGTTAGTTAACACAGTGTCCAAAGAAGGGCCAGAAGTTTACAGAATGGTGTCGTCTGCGTAGAGGTGGATTAGAGAATCACCAGCAGCAAGAGCGACATCATTGATGTATACAGAGAAGAGAGTCGGCCCGAGAATTGAGCAAGCCTTGGCCAGGTCGATGAATACAGCTCTACAGTAATGTCTCTTATCGATGGCGGTTATGATATCGTTAAGGACCTTGAGCGTGGCTGAGGTGCACCCATGACCAGCTCGGAAACCAGATTGCATAGCGGAGAAGGTACGATGTGATTCAAAATGGTCAGTAATCTGTTAACTTGGCTTTCGAAGACCTTAGAGATGCAGGGTAGGTAGTCTGTAGCAGTTTGGGTCTAGAGTGTCTCCCCCTTTGAACAGGGGGATGACCATGGCAGCTTTCCAATCTTTGGGAATCTCAAACGATACGAAAGAGAGGTTGAACAGGCTAGTAATAGGGGTTGCAACAATTTCGGCAGACAATTTAAGAAAGAGGGTCCAGATTGTCTAACCCGGCTGATTTGTAGGGGTCTAGATTTTGCAGCTCTTTCAGAACATCGACTATCTGGATTTGGGTAAAGGAGAAATGGTGGGGGCTTGGGCGAGTTGCTGTGGAGGGTGCCGGGCAGTTGACCGGGGTAGGGGTAGCCAGGTGTAAAGCATGGCCAGCCGTAGAGAAATGCTTATTGAAATTCTCCTTTATAGTGGATTTGTCGGTTGTAACAGTGTTTTCTAGCCTCAGAACCAGTGGGTAGCTGGAAGGAGGTGCTCTTATTCTCCATGGACTTTACAGTGTCCCAGAACTTTTTTGAGTTTGTACTGCAGGATGCAAATTTCTGTTGAAAAATGCTAGCCTTAGCTTTCCTAACTGCCTGTGTATATTGGTTCCTAACTTCCCTGAAAAGTTGCATATCACGGGGGCTATTCGATGCTAATGCAGAACACCACAGGATGTTGTTGTGCTGGTCAAGGGCAGACAGGTCTGGAGTGAACCAAGGGCTCTATCTATTCCAATTAGCATTGAGGTATGACAAAAAACTGTTTCCTAAGAATATTAAACCTTTTGTTCTGGCAGTTAACTGTAGTTTGATATTTCCGCCAGAAAGTTTCAAACTCCAGAAATGAAGATTTATGTTTTTAATTATACTGAAATCAACATACAGCGAGGCATAAACCACAGATGGAGTTAAGAAACCATCATGGGAATTTTCTGCCTTTTGGAGATAACAGGATTGTACAGTCCAAAACCCACCAGGACTGAACCCCTTAATCCAAAGTTTTCAGCCAAAAAAAACAGATTTCTATGCATCTGTGATCTCAGTCACCTGGAATTACAGGGATGGATTGGAGGAGGCTTCTGACATTGGATTGAATGTTTTAGGTAAGGGGGATTTACATCTCTCCGAAATCTCTTGGTTTTAATGAGAATTTAAATGTCCAAAAAGGGATGAAATCCTAACACTAACCCTAACCCTAACCCTAACTACCTTGCAGAAGGCATGATGGAGCTTTCCATACTGCTATTTCCATACTGCTAACCTATGTTATGCTAACATTAGATCTACATTAGTGCCTACACGGGAGGGGATGTGGTCCACTGGGGCATTGTGGGATGGAGTTGGTTGACCTTGCTACATGTTTAAACACCTCACCAACAATGAGGCAGTGATTCTAGTGTAGTTCAGGTTTTATATTTCTTCATTCACATCACTATCACACCACTCCAGTTCCCCCAAGCATGTTGCCTTAAAGCATCGTCTTATCAGTATGTAAAGGATTATTGCTGAGTATTGGGTTCTGGTTTCTGGGACTATTTTTATTACCAAATGTATTTTAGATATGTAAAAGTATCGTTGGGTTGGGATAATCCATGGATGAACACAGACCTACTGTACCCACAGTGGTCATATACTGTTCACTTAAACCATTTTATTTACTTTGGATCTGGATCTAATAGTCATCTCTTCAGATCAACGTTACTACATTTCTCCTTAATGCATTTCATGTTAATTGATGCCTCTTGGTGCTAAAGTATACAAATGCTGGAGAAAAATGCTTAGCTTCACCATTTGACCTTTCTATATGAAAATATGTAGATGATATGTAAACTGTAGATGAGAAAACTGTAGATGAGGAAATGCTCATTGGTTTTCATTAATGCAGCTATACTGCTATAGTTACCGAGTTCAATCTAAGTACACATTCCTTTGACATCACATGGATGTTTGTTCATTTTTAGAACTGACCAAATTTCAATATCTTGTAATTAAAATCGAAAGAGCCAGATGACACTGAAACAAAGATGTTTGAGTCTTGAGCAGTATCACAGATTTTGTATTTATTTTTCAGAACATTCATAATTACATTTTGGTGAATGGTGCTGTGGAGCATAGCCCATCCATGCTATTTCACTGATGTACTTTTGATACATAATTCTCTCTCTCTCTCTCTCTCTCTCTCTCCTCTCTCTCTCTCTCTCTCTCTCTCTCTCTCTCTCTCTCTCTCTCTCTCTCTCTCTCTCCTCTCTCTCTCTCTCTCTCTCTCTCTCTCTCTCTCTCTCTCTTCTAGTGACATAGGACAACAACAAGGTTCCCTTTCAGTAAGTCAACAATGGGGAATCGCACTCTCGCGACTTCGGTTGAAGGATATACAATCACACCTGACAAGGCCAATGAAATCCATTCCTTGCTGGAAGTCCCACCTTCCACAGGTGATAGGCTAAGGCTCAGATTCTTTCCTTAAATTATTCTGCTCTTCACCTCGGTGTGAACCAGACAGTAAGAAGACACAGTGGCAGAATAAATTCAACCACACCTTTGTTTCATCACAAAAAACGGAGAGCAATCTATGTCCGGTGAAGTCCACAAAGCATGTTGCATGTAACAAACAATTATATGATCTACTTGGTGAGGACGCCAATGCCATCCTCCTCTCTTTCATGTTGACAAAACACTACACGCTACTATTTTTTGTTGTCCTAGGCTACCTGGCTAAAATGCATGCCCCCTAGCCTAACTTCCTTTCGTGGGCAACCTTAGCTAGTTAACATTAGCCTTCTACATCTAACTACATATTGAATTTACATCCTTTCAGTCCAGGGGCACGATGTACAAATTTATGGTTGGATCATAATCGCCATTATAATCATTAGCCAGTACAGAAAATTAAGTAAAACTACAAGTCCAAATCTCTATCTCAATCGATGGCTAATTTTTGGAAAGGGTCAATTTTAGCTAACTAGCTAGCCATCCGGAAGACAACAACACAACGAAATGCAACAATTCAAGTTGTTACTGTCAGAGACGTATTTCTCTTGATGCGATGTGATAGGAGTGAACCAAATACAAACTATCTTCACCTGACACTTTTCTTTGGTGCGCCAGTTCCATTATCAGTTTAACTCACTAAATTTAGCTCAATGCTGATTGATTATTATTTTTAACTTTTTTTAACAAGGGAGGCCAAAAGCTACAGGGGGACAACAATGTCATACTCTTTATGACCGGACAGAATCAGATAGATGGCCTACACATACAGAAACGAAGGGGCGCTGTTTCGCTCGCTCGGACGCTTTCTCCGGTTAGATACGTTCAGCCTATTGCGAATTGAAGGGAAATTATGAAAACTCAGAGAGATTTGCCAGTTTTTAAAATTTTTTACTTGGTCAATGTTTGGGGGAAGCCTGGCTTGGCTGCAGTCTTCTGGTTCGCAGCTGCTCCTTTCTTCTTAGTAGCTGCTGCCATGGGATCAACAAGTTCAACTTCAACTTGAAAGTGGAGCATGCGTTGGAGTGTGTATAAGCGTTTGTTCCAGCTAATGGTGGAAAAATGATTGGAACCATTTCCGTGTTTGACGCTAGGTTTTATGGAGTATCATGACTCATACTGTGGTAGACTATTTTCAATTACTGGAGTTGGATGGGGTCGGGTTTATGTTCACCTTCTATGAGGAAGCAGCGCCCCGAACACTTGGCTGGGGTAACCCTGGAGCGAGATGCCTTGGCACAGATCTGAGTGACTAGTAGCCCTTCCGCAAAAACATTACTGTGACAACAGTGTCCCCACGTTTCGCTAAATGGGGTACTAGGTAAGACATTGCCAGAGCCCCCTGTGCCCTTAAAGGGGCCGGGCTTCATGCAGGTTATACAACATACAGTATGTTGGAATCTCGTCCGTGTTTAAATACTGCCCAATCTGTTACCACTCATTCCGGTGCGTTCACAAGGTTCAAGGAGTATATCAATCTCCCTGGGGTGAGAGTGATAAGTCAGGTCTCTGTTCACAAGGGGGCGCACCTCCCATCCCCCCATAGGTGGATTATTACTGAGATGTATTGATGATCCCTGCTCTATAGCTCACTAGTCCCAATAAGGTGTTTATTGATACAGGTTATGGGCTCTATAGGTGATTAGTTGTTGGTAGCAGGGTCGAGGGAGTGAGCAGGGTTGGACATGACCACTCTATTATCCCACACACAGTCTCTGTGGTTCATTTGAGCCCCCGAAATTAACTGTCTGTCTCCAACTCAACGCTTTTCAGTCCTTGGAATTAGATTAAATTACGAATTGCCCCTGTCTGTTACCACAGAAGAGGTACCTCTGCTGAACATGTTGGGGACCTCTACACATTATCCGTACATCCTTCCTGTACTCAGTTCATCCCGGGAGACTCTAAGGTGATGTTGCGTCTAAATACGACCTTTGCCCCGAAAGTCATAACTACTATATGTCCTACAGATCCTTAGCTTTTGATCTTTTCCCCTTTTCGCATCCTCCGTTTGCTTCTGAAGAGCAATAGAGGTTACATGGCCTGCATCCCTTGTGAGATTGACACACGCACATTGAACGAACATATCCTGTTATGTTACCAGCTTTTGATCTGTTTTGCAAATCCAGCTGGCGACAGGGCGCTCTCTAAGCAGCGTCTCTCCCAGCAGCGTCTCTCCCAGCAGCGTCTCTCCCAGCAGCGTCTCTCCCAGCAGCGTCTCTCCCAGCGTCTCTCCCTGGCATATAGCAGCAAGGGACAAGGGTTAACTAGCGGTGCACGCCCCCACTCCCCCACGCCCCCACTCCCCCAGGGGTCCAGCAGCTTCTAGGGGGTGATTGTATTTCCTTCAACCGAAGTCGTGATAGTGTGACTCCCCATAGTATGTTTGACCTCGTTTCACTCCTTCAGGGAACAGTAGGTCTACTCATAACATTACGTTCTAATGAACTATTCCACTAATGCTTTCCCTGGACTGAATAGCCTGAATAGCCTCGACAAAGATCAGGTTTTCAGCTCTACAAAGAATGCCCTACACATGAGCTCCATAGATGCTTTACAAGTTCAATGTACCAGCTTCAAACAATCACTGACCTTCAGCAGATCAAAGTAAGGTCAAATATCTCTTTTATCAGAAAATCGATGACAATTTTTCAATTATACTGTAGGCTTATCCACGCTCTGAGTCAACTCCATGAAGTGTTAAAGGTGCTTCAGCAATGACATACTGTATACTATGAAGTGGGCCATGAATCAGCTCTTGCGCTGCAATCTTGTATACCATTTTGTCAACAAAATGCACTCTCAACTTGAGTTGTCTTGAGTTGACCTTTCCGCAGTCATCCAACTTAATCACACCGAGTCAACCCAAGTTGTTAGAGAGTCGTTGTTTTGTATAGTAGCAGACTGAATAGTTAGGAATACCGAGGCATACCTCTGAATTTCCCAGGAATGAGTAGAATTCTGATCCCATGAGGTCTAAACTGTCTCTGGGGGGGGGGGGGGTTCTCTGCTGGGTGACCTTCTCCCTTTTCCCTGCTTCGTCTCTAACACATAGCTACATCTGTGGGTCTCTCCACCTGGGTCAAACAGAACATCTGTCAATTCCAGACTTTTTCCACATTTTGTTGTGCTACAGCCTGAACTTAAAATGGATTACATTTAGATGTGCTGTCTCTGGCCTAGACACAATAGCCTGTAATGTCAAAGTAGAATTATGATTTTTGACATTTTTACAAATTAATTAAAAATTAAATGTGTTGAGTCAATAAGTATTAAAGTGTTGACTACAGGAGATATTTGTGCTGCAGCAAGTCTGGCATCACCACATACACGTTTGTGAGGTTTTATCCCTTGGATGTCATTATTCCCAGTGTAGCCCACACATACAATGTAGCCCACACAACCCACACATATAGTTGCTTAGGGGAAAGTCACTAGACAGTGCGCCGTGTGCCCAATACCCAGGCTACCGCATCTGGCAGGGTCAGGTCTAGGTGGTCTGCCATGGACTGTTTCATTTAGTAGCCATTGGGGTCGGCTTGGGGCTTGATTATATTTCCCCATAGTATGTTGTACAGAAGTTGACTGGCTGAAAAGGAAAGTAACGTTATGACTATAATTACTGTTTCCTGAAGGAGGGAAACGAGGTACAACACCTTTTTGGCCCTGCACCGCCCGTTCCTGGGCTCAATGAAGAGCGGTATTAAATTGAAGGAACGAATCCGAGCCTCGCGCTTACCACCTGTGGAAGGCGTGACTTCCCGCGAGGCTTGGATTTCATTGGCCTCGTCAAGCGTGATTGTACATCTTTCAACTGAAGTTGTGAGGGTGCGACTCCCCATAGTATGTTGTACCTCGTTTTCCTCCTTCAGGGAAAAGTAATTATAGTCATAACGTTATGTTTTAATGAGCTAATCTAATAATGCTTTCCCTGGACTGAATAGCCTGATCAGCCTTGACAAGATCAGATCATCAGAGTTTTCAGCTCTACACAGAATGCTCTATACATTAACTCCATAGCTGCTTTAACGTTCAATGTACCAGCTTCAAACAATCACTGACCTTCAGCAGATCAAAGTAAGGTCAAATATCTCTTTTATCAGAAAATCAACGAAAAGTGTTTCATTTAGACTGTAGGCTTATCCACAATCTTGATAAAGATGCTTCAGCAATGACATACTGTATACTATGAAGTGGGCCATAAATCAGCTCCCTTTTCCCTGCTTCCTCTCTAACGCATAGCTACATCTGTGCCTCTCACTGCCTGTTTCAAACAGAACATCTATCAATTAAAGTGCCTTCAGAAGGTAGTCAGACCATTTGACTTTTTCCACATTTTGCTGTGTTACAGCCTGAATTTCAAATGTATTGAATTTAGATTATTTGATACGGACCTAAGCACAATACCCCACACAAATTAATTAAAACTGAAAAGCTGAAATGTCTAGAGTCAATTCAACCCCTTTCTTATGGCAAGCAAAAAAAAGTTCAGGAGTAAAAATGTGCTTAACATATTACATAATAAGTTGCATGGACTCACTCTGTGTGCAATAATATTGTTTAACATGATTTTTAAATGACCACCTCTGTACCCCACACACACAATTGTCTGTAAGTGTAATGCGTGCTTACTGGCGGCAGAGAAGTCAGGTGCAGGAGAGCAAAGACTGTGTTACAATGGTGCAGTTTCATAATAAAAATCACCGTGAACAAAAACAATAAATAAATACAATGGGACGAAACCCTTCGCACGCCAGACATTAACATGCACAAACTCTTACAATCAACAATACCGGACAAGGACATGTGGAGAACAGATGGTTAAATACACAACATGTAATTGATGGGATTGAAACCAGGTGTGTGGGAAGACAAGATGAAATAAATGGAAAATGAAAGGTGGATCGGCGATGGCTAGAAGACCGGTGACTTCGACCGCCGAACGTCGCCCGAACAAGGAGAGGGACCGACTTCGGAGGAAGTCATAACAGTAAGGTCCCTCAGCCGAGCAGTGAATTTCAACCACAGATTCAACCACAAAGACCAGGGAGGTTTTCCAATGCCTTGCAAAGAAGGGCACCTATTGGTATAAATACAAATATATAATTATTGGTATAAATAAAAAAGCAGACATTGAATATCCCTTTGAGCTTGGTGAAGGTATTTACACTTTGGATGGTGTATCAATACTCCCAGTCACTACAAAGATACAGGGGTCCTTCCTAACTCAGTTGCCAGAGAGGAAGAAAACCACTCAGGGATTTCACTCAGGGATGAGGCCAATGGTGACTTTGAAACAGTTACAATGGAGTTTAATGATAGTGACAAGAGAAAACTGAGGATGGATCAACAACATTGTAGTTACTCCACAATACTAACCTAAGAGTGAAAAGAAGGAAGTCAGTACAGAATTTAAAAAATCCAAGACATGTATCCTGTTTGCAACAAGGCACTAAAGTAATACTGCAAAAAATGTGGCAAAGCATTACCTTTTTGTCCCGTGTGCAAAATGTAATGTTTGGTGCAAATCCAATACAACACATTACTGAGTACCACTCTCCATATTTTTAAGAATAGTGGTGACTGCATCATGTTACGGGTATGCTTCTATTCCTTGTGGACTGGGTAATTTTTTAGGATAACAAACAAACAGAATGGATCTTAGAACAGGCAAAGTCCTAGAGGAAAACCTGGTTCGTCTGCTTTCCACCAGACACTGGGAGATTAATTCACTTTTCAGCAGAACAATAAGATAAAACACAAGGCCAAATCTACAGTTGAGTGGATGTTCCTCAGTGGCTGAGTTACAGTTTTGACTTAAATCTGCTTGAAAATCTATGGCAAGATTTGAAAATGGTTGCCTAGCCCTGACCAGCAACCAATTAGACAGAGCTTGAACAATTTTGAAAAGAATAATGCGCAAATATTGTGCAATCCAGGTGTGCAAAGCTCTAAGAGACTTACCCATAAAGACTCACAGCTGTAATCGCTGCCAAAGATGATACTAACATGTATTGACTCAGGGGTGTAAATACTTATGTAAATGAAATATTTCTGTTTTTCATTTTCAATAAATTAGCAAAGATTTCTAAAAACGGTTCTTCACTTCGTCATTATGGGGAGAAAAAAATACATATTTAATACATTTGTAATTCAGCCTGTAATACAACAAAATGTGGAGTAAGTCAAGGGGTGTGAATACTTTCTGAAGGCATGTGAGTAGAGTTACTACAGGTTCTCCGGTTGCTCTTGTTTAGTTATTTCACAATACTCAGGGATAGAAGAAGTATATATATATATATCTGACAATGTTCCGGAATCTGTATTTCAGGGGTTAAAGTGGCAAGAAGGAGGGAGGAGGGGTAAAGATGAGAACGGATGGAGGATGAGAGGAGTGTGAAGGCTGTCGAGGGATTAATTAGGCTTTGGTCCTTTGTGAGAGCGAGGATCTCTATGGGCTAGTTGTGAGGGTAATGATTGGTGTCAGTGTAGGACAGGGATTACACTGTGTTTCTCTAACACTGAGATATTACTCCGTCATACTACTTGACCTTCCTCTAATCCACTACAGCTATTGTAAAACAGGGACAGCCCCCATACACATCCATACCACCACTCATGTCCTCAACACTTACTCCTTAACAATACCACAAAACTGATGACTAGCTCCATGGCTGGCAATTTCACTGAGCTTTGTGTTTCTGTCTTTAGCTATAAGGGATAGATTGTGCTTGCCTGCTGCAGAGTGATAATTCCCCCCATTTTTGTCAAATGCTGTATCAATCTTTTATATATAATAACAGTATTCATGTCTGCCGTCCTTGGGGACAGAAACAGAACCTTGCTCCATAGAATGCGGGCAAACAGCTGGCGGCTGTGTAATTGAGAGTTAAGCCTCGTTTATACCTGGTTCTAACTTGCGTCCTTTGTCCTGATTGTGTCCACATTTTTAGACAGGTTGGGACAATCAAAATACACATTGTGATCAGATCATCCTGCCCACTTCCGGAGGTAGTCAGACACTCAAGATCTGGACAGTGAAACTATTTAAATGATAATTTTTCTGCCCCCTAAAATAATTGACAGGTGACCACGCTGACTGATTACATCAATGTGTGTCTTACATTAAATGCATAAGTAATATTTTGAATGAACAGCTGTGAAATAATTTGCATGAAGGAAGGCACTTGAAAATCTGTTGGATAACAAACACATTATAATACCATGTGTTGACACATTTCTGGAAATATGGGTATAATCAGAATGTAGACAAGATCAGGACAAAGGACCGATGTTAGTACCAGGTATAAACGAGGCTATAGAAAGGTCACCTTGACTCTGTGGGAATCTACAAACGGGAAAGTTCAAATCAGAGGAGGATTTTGAAGGGGTGGAAAACAACATTTAATGGACAAAATGCAATGGGACATGAAAAACGTATTTATTTAAATCTGTAAACGTCCTGATGGAACAGAGGTCGCAGAAACGTTGAATTGCTTCAGGATATCATGAGACTCATACCACTCATACCACTGACAAGTTGTCAGAACTATCATTCCACTGTAAACGATGAGCAAAACAAGAATAGTCAGCATTACAAAAGACATGCCCGCTCCCTGAGGCCCTCTGTAACTAAGTGTCCACACTGGGGGTGTGTTGGACGGGGACTGGGACAGAGCTGGGAGGCTGTTGGAGTGGCGTAGAGCACCTCAGGAGGCAGGATCACACTGACAATCTGACAGAAGCAAACCAGGGGCTCAGACTTAGCTAGCTAGGAGAGACCTGCTGGTACACACACACACACACAGTGAGAAAGAGAAACATAAATGTGTGGGCATTACACAAGCCATGCCCAGAGTCACAACATGATAATGACCAGTATAATCTGGCAACAAACACAAGTAGATGCTTTTTTTTGTGAATTATTATGTACAGACGTCATTAGACGTCAGACGTCATTTGTCTCCAAAATGTATTAAATCCTTTTAAATGTGAGTTGTCTTTATTAGTTGGTATATGGTGTCTGTGTGGTTTAGGTAGTAGCTGACTTAAATGGGCAGCCGTTGTCTGTGGAGGAAGAGGGGAACTGAACCCTGAGTATAATCCTCATATACAATTCAAAAAGAGCATGTTTGAGCCTCCAAGCCTCCCAGCTGGGTCTGAGTCAGAGAGAAGGAGAGAGGAAGGAGAGAGGAAGAGGGAGATCGAGAGGCAGAGAGAGCAGGAGAGAGAGAGAGATAGAATCTGATATGCAGAGAGAAAGAAAGAGGGGGGAAATTGTGATTTGAGAGAGAGAGAGAGAGAGAGAGAGAGAGAGAGAGAGAGAGAGAGAAGCAGATAGATAAAGAGAGCGCGAGAGAAGCAGATAGATAAAAAGAGAGAGAGAAGCAGAGAGATAAAGAGAGAGTGGCAATGAGAAATAGAGTGAAAGAGAGAGAGAAACAGAGAGAGAAACAGAGAAGGGTGGTGACAGGAAGGGGGGCGAAGCAGAGAAATGGAGAACAGAATGGATGAGGGAAAACAATTAATAGAGGGAGACATTTCCCAAGCATTACTTGTCCTTGTGTGAAATGTGATTCTTGTCATTGACATGTCCCACTGGGCAGTGATTGACAGGCGTGACAGTACCTGTGAGGGGAACGAAACAGGTAGTGGCAGGAGAGACAGGGTGTAAAAAAAAAGACCAACAGGCATAGACAGGCAAGCATCACAGCAATGTATGATCTGAAACCTACTTTTGTTCTTGTTTGAGTTAACAGTATGCATTGCATGCATGAAGATTTTATGAATATCCTCCATCACACTCAGTCAGCTATAGAGTGAGAGGACAGAAGAAGAGTGTTATATGAGTACAGTAGTGGATATGAACACCATATAATTAGCTGCTGTAAGGGCACATATAAGGGTATAGGCTCTATGGCAAGGAAACACATTACAGCTCCACAGCAGAAGCAGGCTCCTTTTGAAGCGTTTGATATCAGCCCCATCAAAGACGTGGCCACAGGGTTGAGCCAGAGCTCGCTGAGAGAGGAGAAATGAGCAGAGAAAGGGAAACACGGAGGGAGTAAAAAGGGAAGAAGAGATAAAGAGGACAGAACCCCTCTATCTGGTCCACAAAACAATCACCACACTGTAAAACTAAGTGTTAAGTATCTGAACGCCTAACTAAACAATTTTCTGCAACACTTTTGAAATGTGTCAAGGCATTTAGAATTGAGGTAAAAACAGTGTTTAGATTGTAAACACCAGAACATGTTTATTCGCTGGAACACTTTTAAACACAAGACATTTCTTCAGCACAGGGCATTTGGGTTTTAAACACTAAACACTGGGGGTGTTGTTTTAATACTGTAAGGTGTAAAGCTATATTAGCATATTTCCCAGTATTCCTTTTGCGTGAACGTGAGAGATACCCACCCATGACTGTGTTTGTTAGTGACGGAGAGATAGTTGTGGCATTCAATCAGTTTGATTCCAGAGGCCTCTGCCAAGAGATAGTCTAAGTGAACGTATTTCAATTAAAAATGACTGCATATTATACATTTCATAACACCATTAGTTATGGCCTAGATGTCTTCAACATTTTCAGGGCGGCAGGGCTGTTTACGGGCCACATCTGACCTGCAAATTACAATCCACTAGTTTATATTGGACAGCCCCCCAACAAGAGGGAGGATGACCAACGTTTAGAACAGTTTATCACCCACAACATGCAACGTTTGCTATGGTTTAGAATTTTTGCATTGTATGCATGTAAGAAAACTGTGGCAAGACATCAGTAGGTTTATAATTGAACACATTTATGAAGATTTTACACTATTGTGGAGAGATGTACTGTTTGGATTCTTTACATACAATAGAAATAAGCGGAATCATTTTTATGTAATTAATTTCATTATTCTTTTGGCCAAATTTCATATACACAAATGTAAATTTACAAACAGAAAACCACATTTTCGTACCCTACAAAAAGAAATTGAACTGTATTTTAAGACGGTTAAATGCTCTACTAACAAAAAAGCTGTTAGAATTGTAAGTATATGCTTGTCCCTTAAGGTCCTTGTGTAATTGTAATGTGATATTGTACCCCCTAGCTCGATTGTCTATTATTTGTAATCTATGTATGCTTGTGTTCCCTCATGTGCTTTATGTATTGATTTGTTGTTAATAATAAAAATAAAATAAAAATAATAAATAAATAAAAAAAATATCATTAGACATGATTTGGAAAGGCACACACCTGTCTATATAAGGTCCCACAGTTGACAGCGTATGTCAGAGTTAAAACCAAGGCATGAGGTCAAAGGATTTGTCCTTAGAGTGCTGAGACAGGATTGTGTCAAGGCATAGATCTGGGGAAGGGTACCAAAAAATGTATGCAGCATTGAAGGTCCCCAAGAACACAGTGGCCTTGATTATGTTTAAATGGAGGAAGTTTGGAACCACCAAGACTCTTCCTAAAGCTGGCCGCCCAGCCAAACTGAGCAATCGGGAGAGAAGGGCCTTGGTCAGGGAGGTAACCAAGAACCCAATGGACACTCTGACAGAGCTCTAGAGTTCCTCTGTGGAGATGGGAGAACCTTCCATAAGGACAACCATCTCTGTAGCACTCCACCAATCAGGTATTTATGGTAGAGTTGCCAGACAGAAGCCACTCCTCAGTAAAAGGCACATGACAGCCCGCTTGGAGTTTGTCAAAAGGCACCTGAACAAGATTCTCTGGTCTGATGAAACCAAGAATGAACTCTTTTGCCAAGCGTCACGTCTGGAGGAAACCTGGCACCATCCCTACGGTAAAGCATGGTGGTGGCAGAATCATGCTGTGGGAATGTTTTTCAGCGGCAGGGACTAGGAGACTAGTCAGGATTGAGGCAAAGATGAACGGAGCAAAGTACAGAGAGATCTTAGATGAAAACCCGCTCCAGAGCACTCAGGACCTCAGAGTGAGGCAAAGGTCCACCTTCCAACAGGACAACGACCCTAAGCAAAAAAATAAAATAAAAATAAAAACAGCCAAGACAATGCAGGAGTGGCTTGGGCACAAGTCTATGATTGTCCTTGAGTGGCCCAGCCAGAGCCCGGACTTGAAGCCAATCGAACATCTCTGGAAAGACCTGAAAATAGCTGTGCAGCAATGCTCCCCATCCAACCTGACAGAGCTTGAGAGGATCTGCAGAGAATAATGGGAGAAACTCCCCCTTATACAGCTGTGCCAAGCTTGTAGCGTCATAGCCAAGACGACTCAAGGCTGTAATCGCTGCCAAAGGTGCTTCAACAAAGTACTGAGTAAAAGGTCTGAATACTTATGTAAATGTGATATTTTTAAAATAAAAACCTGTTTTTGGTCTGTCATTACGGGGTATTGTGTGTAGATTGAGGAGGGGGGGAAACTATTTAATTCATTTTAAAATAAGGCTGTAACGTAACAAAATGTGGAAAAAGTCAAGGGGTCTGAATACTTTCCGAATGCACCGTAGGTGTTCTCCTGGCTGGAAACTGGCTGGAAAAAGCTGACTATCATGTTTAATCTTGCATTTTAAACGCCTGTGTTTAAGATGATAACACTTATTGTCAAATCTAAATTCCTGATGTTAAGTTTTAAACACTGATGTTTAGGTTATAAACAAGTCACATGTTTCATGGTTCTATAGTGCAGGGAGGTGTGTGTGTGTGTGTGTGTGTGTGTGTGTGTGTGTGTGTGTGTGTGTGTGTGTGTGTGTGTGTATGAGGTTGTGTGTGTGTGTGTGTGTGTGTGTGTGTGTGTGTGTGTGTGTGTGTGTGTGTGTGTGTGTGTGTGTGTGTGTGTGTGTGTGTGTATGAGGTTGTGAATGATAACTGATGTGTGTTCGCTGCCTCCATCCTTCTGCTAGCACATAAAGCCATAAGGTTCTGAATGATCCAAGACACACAAGTCTGTCAATATGAACAGAGTTCAAAATCAAATTGATAACATGAATGACAATAACAAGAAAGTTAATGCTATGTAAATGTTATATTCGTCATCAACGATAAATACGTCACATACTTAATCCAAAGTACATGAATAGACCACTATCTCAGCTTCATAAAAAACTGGACAACGGAGGTACATTATATATATTTTTATTAACCCAGAAGTCCACGTGTTTGTTTATACAGTACAGCCTTACAGTACAGCATGGTTCTAGAGTAACCTCAGCGATGTGTGATTCTGTTGGCTTATCCACACATTCACGCCTCATCTCAGAGGAGCTGCCTGCCTGCGTTCAGACTGTGAGAGCTTTGCATCCAGCCGCCAGACAACCAGTCAGCCAGCCAGCCAGACAACCAGCCAGACAACCGGCAAGTCAGACAACCAGCCAGACAGCCAGCCAGCCATCAACCATTACCCATACAGGATTACTGTACTGTCTGTGGAACACCTGGAGAGGGGGGCACTGTGTGATAACCATGTCAATGAATTAGGGGGTGCACATTGGCAATGCGTTAGTGCATCTCCAGACCCCATTCCCTGATAACTGCTTTGATATCCACTTTTATGTGACACTGGCCATGCTGCCAGAATGAGATGAAATGAAAACCACTGAGTTAAAGCTGTCAGGTCCTCTTAAGGAGATAACGGCTTATGTAATACCAGAGTAAGGTTTAAGTCATCCAGCCATCTGTCATAGATTCTACAATACCCCCCCATTTAATAAAATGGCTCAGATGGAGCAAGCTCTCTCTTCTCTCTCGCTCCTCTCTCTCTTTTTCTCTCCTCTTTCTCTTTCTCTCTTCCCCTCTCCCCTGATTTTCTCTCTCTCTCTCTCTCTCTCCTGATTTTTCTCTCTCTCTCTTGCTGCCCACTCTCTCTCTCTCTCTCTCTCTCTCTCTCGCTCTCTCTCTTTCTCTCTCACTCCCTCTCTCCTTCTCCCTCTCCCTGTCTCTTATTCTCCTCGTCTCTCTTGATTTCTCCCTGTCTTTAACACTATTGCATTGCTCAGTAAGACCGCTTGTTGATGCTTCTGTAAGCATATTCATAAGAACTCACAAAAATAGAAATGGTTGTCAAGATGTCAAGCTTGGGAATATCGCACACAAAAACAAGCCCCTTATTTTCACACATGCCATGCTCTGTATGAATGACTGTGCATATTCCGTGTGGGTGTTGAAAAAGCAACCATTAATTTAATGATGCTCTGGCATCATTGTACAAAATGAGTCTACCCTGACCGCCAAATACCACTCAAATGGCATTATCTTCACTTGACTGTGAACTCCAGGTCAGCATGCCAATATGACAGTGTGTGTGGGACACGTCTCCAGCATATCACTCCCCACGCCTGCCTATAAGGCAAACCATGTTATTAGAGACAGATCTCCCAGTAGCAGTAGTGAACAGTTGGGAAGGAGAGGAGAGGCAGTGCATAGGAAACGTATTTTCTGCTCTGTAATCACCACCCACTGGATTCATTATGGGAAACCGTTCTGAGACTCTCTTTCTTCTGCTGCTACATCAGCTCCCATTCTCTTCCTGGATATATTATCTGCTGCACCTGCTGGGAGAAAAAAAGCTGACTGACATCTTTTTGCAATGGCTTTTCAATGTGAGAAATCCCACGGGTGTGACTGCCAGCTCGCAAGGTAGCTAAAACCCAGCAATGAAAGAACAACAGGCCATTAACATGGTTTTATCCCCACAGCACAAAGTGATTCTTTTTGTGATTTCAAGCTAAAAAAAAAAGTGCTACCAGAGCAGACAAGAATTGCCTTCTAGTGCTGAAGACAAACAGTGTTAACAGCCTTCTCCACAATCTCTCCATCAATCAATCTTCTCCAATCTCTCCATCCCATTCTGAGTATTGAGGAGATCTCACCATGAACTGAAATGAGACCTACGCTAAATCATAAGAATAAGAAGTTAAGTATGTTGAAGTGGACTAGCCTAATGGACAGGAATGACTCTGTTGTAGAGGTCACTAACCAACTTCCCGATTGACCTCCTCCTCCCTGTGTTTTGGCTCAGTCCTTTCGTCTGTAGATTTCCTCCCTTGACCGCCTCCTGATTCCATTCATTACTTTAGTGTGAGCGTCAGAATAGCAGAAGGAGATTCTAATAAATTGCTGACACATGCAGATATGTTTAATAGTTAGCGAAGAGACCAAAAGGGTCCCAGTTCATTATTATTAGGCTCCGGTTTTCTCAGAAAGCACGGTTTGATGAAATCATTTCCTCAATTAAATATCAGCTCATGATACAGGCAATACAAGGGAGAAATGTGTGATGTTATAGGTGGGGCAAAGACAATATTATTCATCTGTGTATGAATATTAATCACTTAGCAGGTAACAGGCATCATCATAGAAACTTTATCTTGGGAGTAACAATGCGGTTATTAATCATTTACAGTGACAGTTATGATTGGCATAAATGCAATTCTTTCATCATCGTTAATTCATTTTTCATAGCATTTTAAGGAATAAATCTGCAGAGGTTATCAAACTATCTAATGTAATCCATGTCAATCATTGTTGAAGGCACAGATGCCTCTATAAATATATTAGGAGCATGACTAATTCACTAAAAACATTGACTTTTCGAGTAGTTTGTGTTCAAAAAGTGCAATTCTCATACTTTAGAGACAACAGAGACGCTCTTTATCAGTTCTCCAGCCAGAAACAACTTGGCTTCAGTACTGGAGCTCAATGTATTAGCTGGAGAATTAGTTCAACTACATCTAAGGCCAGATCTAATCGTCTGAGATGCAGTGATCTAGATTCCCTGACCTAATGGCCATTGGAGAGGAGCCACTCTATCCATGGGAAAATCTGAGAGAAAGTAATTGGACAAACATTCTGGGGTTGAACAAGGCCGAAACTGGCCTTGGTGTAATCCTTGTTGCCAGACTGAGACTTTTGCTTGGAGAGAACTGAAATGAAGCTGAACATGACCTGTTTCCTAAGATAACTCTAGACGTCCTAGACCTAGGCCATAGGATGTAGCGGTAGACACCTTTTTCCACTTTAACATTTCTTGTTGTTTTGTCTCTGCTTTTCTACAATCTCTTACCTCATGGTGAGATGCCCTGGTCATAAGTGTGTCCCTGTTGTGGGTGTGCCAACCCTTGCATTGCCATTCTTTAATGTTTATTTCATATTCAATAACTTTGTGTGGGACTGAAAAGCTTCATAATTCATCTCACAGTGAGATGTAGATATAACTTTAACGTAATCTGGCATCAAGGGGCGATATCTCCGCAATTTTGTCGACTTTTACTGTGTTTTCTAAACCCTTATATCACGCAATAAAGTCAAGTGAGACCAAAAATAATCACGCTAAAAGCGGTTTATTGTGGAAGGACAAACTCATTTAATAATGCACATTTTCAAGACACCATGGCGTTATTAGTAGATGAATACTTTATGTGTGGCCATGAAGACTTCCTAAATACTGTGCTTCCCAGTCCTGAGCATCCCCAGTTGAAGTGTTGTGTTGTGTTCTCCTGCATTATGTAGTCGTGTTAAATCAGTAATAAGCATGTCAGATGAATGTGTGTCTCAAATCAATATGACAAGCTTGATGTCTCCTCCTGTACATTTGGGTTGAGGTTTTTGCACAAGAAGAACTTTAAGCAACCCTCAACATCCTTTCCTTAAACTCATGTCTCTCAAATTTACAGGCCTAAATTAATTACTAAAAAGTTACATTTTTAGCCTCTTACACTGAAGCAGATCAACCTACTGGCGTACAGGTACGTACTGATGAGCGGTATGTGGTAACATTCAACTATCAACTTTCGACTATTTAGAAAAGTATACATTTAATTCATTCAGAATCCCACAACGGGGGCTATCAGCACGTTTTAAATTCATGAAAGCATTGAAGTGTGAGCCAGAACACTCCTCCATAGGAGTTGATTTTAGCTTAAATAGACGAAATGTACAAAGAGGGAAGTGTCCTTGGTATACCCTTGAACTATCAGAGTGTTTGCTGGTAGTTAAACACAGTCTCTGTACTCACAAGTCAACATTTAATCATTAAGCTCATTAAATTCAGCGTTTTTAATGTTTACAGTTTTTAATGTTTCCCATCACATGATGATAATGTGAGAGTGGGTCGTGAAGCATATCAGAAAACAGACATTACAACATGGACCAATGGCTGTGGCCTGCAGCCCAATTCTACGTACAGTACACTCTTAAAAAGGTGCTATCTAGAACCTAAAAGGATTCTTCAGCTGTCTCCATAGGAGAACCATTTGAAGAACCCTTTTTGGTTCCAGGTAGAACCCTCTTGAGATCCATGTAGAACACTGTCCACAGAGGGTTCTACATGGAATCCAAAAGGGTTCTGCCTGGAACCAAAAAGGGTTCTCTTATGGGACAGCCGAATAATACTTTTGGATCCATTTTTTCTAAGAGTGTAGAGGGGACCTCTAAACAATAGATAAGCATGTTATTCAACCGTGTTTGTCCTATAAAGGTTTGAAATGACCTCACAAACCCTTTTGATGTTAAACATGTTTCCTCACCACAGTTGACTTCATATTATAGTGTTGTATGTCCCACCACTTCAACAATGATTTTGATTTTGACAATGATTTTCCAATGCATGCACATATTTATTAGAGGTAGTTGCAGGAAGGTTAAACAACTGACAGCCAGCTATGCAGGAGAAGCATAAAAAAGCAACCCTGCCATTGGAGTCGCAACCATACGTAAGGGTTTCCATGGTAACAATGTGGAAAATGGGATGCTACAGAAGCATCTTGTACAGAAGGATTTGCAACACAGTGTGATGTGTCTCTTGTGTTCTTGGGTGAAGAAATGTACAGCTTTGAATGCAAGTGCGCCATTGGCTACAATGTGACAACACCAGATTCTGTTTGACACCTCTAGTTTGTTATGGGTTTGAGAGTAAACCACCTCATAAAGCTTTATGTTCTAGATTCAATGTGTCACAGTGATTTGGAGCAGTAGCTCTTTTGGATTTAAAGTGGAACTGACAGCTTTTTAGCAACATGAAATCTTATTCAAATCTGTTCATATGCATCCCCAGGAAGAATATGAAACTTTACATTCCCTGACAAGCGAGCACTTAGACATGGTCATTTTCACATTTTCATATATTCATGGAATGTTTGGGAATGACGTATAGTAAGCAATTTGTGAAAATTCTGCAAAATAAATAGCTAGCTACATAAATAGATATGCTAGCCCAGGAGTGTCAAAATCAATCAGTGCATGGGCCATATTGAAAAAACACAACAAATTCGCAGGACAGACATATTATTTATTTTTTTTACGTGCAACTGTGACCCAAACAGGCCATTGTTCTGTTAGAAGAAATATCACCCTTTATAATGTCCACTGATGTACATAGGATGCTGTATGGAGTATTTTACCATATTAAAACATAAGAAGAGATAAATAATATGCTGTGACCCTAAGGTATTTAAGAACTCCAAATAAGAAAAATGTAGCTATAGGTTGTTGTAACATATACAGTTGAAGTCGGAAGTTTACATACACCTTAGCCAAGTACGTTTAATCTCAGTTTTTCACAATTTAATCCTAGTAAAAATTCCCTGTTTTAGGTCAGTTAGGATCACCACTTCATTTTAAAAATGTGAAATGTCAGAATAATAGTAGAGAGAATGATTTATTTCAGCTTTTATTTCTTTCATCACATTCCCAGTGGGTCAGAAGTTTACATAAACTCAATTAATATTTAGTAACATTGCTTTTATATTGTTTAACTTGGGTCAATCGTTTCGGGTAGCCTTCCACAAGCTTCCCACAATAAGTTGGGTGAATTTTGGCCCATTCCTCCTGACAGAGCTGGTGTAACTGAGTCAGGTTTGTAGGCCTCCTTGCTCGCACACGCTTTTTCAGTTCTGCCACAAATTTTCTATGGGATTGAGGTCAAGGCTTTGTGTTAGCCACTCCAATACCTTGACTTTGTTGTCCTTCAGCCATTTTGCCACAACTTTGGAAGTATGCTTGGGTTCATTGTTCATTTGGAAGACCCATTTACGACCAAGCTTTAACTTCCTGACTGATGTCTTGAGATGTTGCTTCAATATATCCACATAATTTTCTTCCCTCATGACGCCATCTATTTTGTGAAGTGCACCAGTCCCTCCTGTAGAAAAGCACGCCCACAACATGATGCTGCCACCCCCGTGCTTTACGGTTGGGATGGTGTTCTTCGACTTGCAAGCCTCCCCCTTTTTCCTACAAACATAAAGATGGTCATTATGGCTAAACAGTTATATTTTTGTTTCATCAGACCAGAGGACAATTCTCCAAAAAGTACAATCTTTGTCCCCATGTGCAGGTGCAATTCGTAGTCTGGCTTTTTTATTGCGGTTTTGTTGAAATGGCTTCTTCCTTGCTGAGTGGCCTTTCAGGTTATGTCAATATAGGACTTGTTTTACTGTGGTCCTTTGCTGTTGTTCTGGGATTGATTTTCACCTTTCGCACCAAAGTACGTTCATCTCTAGGAGACAGAACGTATCTCCTTCCTCAGCGGCTGCGTTGTCCCATGGTGGTTATACTTGTGTACTATTGTTTGTACAGATGAACGTGGTACCTTCAGGCGTTTGGAAATTGCTCCCAAGGATGAACCAGACTTGTGGAGGTCTACTATTTTTTTCTGAGGTTTTGGCTGATTTATTTTGATTTTCCCATGATGTCAAGCAAAAAGGCACTGAGTGTGAAGGTAGGCCTTGAAATATATCCACAGGTACACCTCCATTTGACTCAAATTATGTCAATTAGCCTATCAGAAGCTTCTAAAGCCATGACATAATTTTCTGGAATTTTCCGAGCTGTTTAAAGGCACAGTCAACGTTGTGTATGTAAACTTCTGATCCACTGGAATTGTGATACAGTGAGTTATAAGTGAAATAATCTGTCTGTAAACAATTGTTGGAAATATGACTTGTGTCATGCACAAAGTAGATGTTTTTTGGTTATTCATTGTCAATATTTAAAAACCGAAGCCGGACTGCAACATTTTAGTAGTGTAACTAGAACTGTGGCATTTGTACACCTTCCCTCTGCTGCACGCTATAAACAAGACCCACAAAGCAGTGCAATTGAGGTTGAATTCATCGATGGAAAATCATCAGGCTGTAATTTCATAAGTTAATGACTCAACTGTTGACTTATTTATACTCGCTTGTGTAACCTATTCGGCACACGGGCCTTGTGTTTGGCATATGTGTGCTAGCCTATTAGTCACATTATGACTGACTTATTGCCCTTGCTAGTTCATCCATTTTTGTAAAAATATATTGAGTCATTGAAACTGAATCAGCGCATCCCGAATGGGTGGAGGCAGCAAGCAGTGTGCCACGTCAGCTGTGATTTACAACCTGATAGCAATTTAATTAAAAAAATAGTGGATTGTTTGTCTGACTTCTGATCAAACCCCTTTGTATTTTTTTCGAAAGACTTATATAACCAGTGGCCATAGCCATCTACACGTATGAAATATTTACTCTACTGCACCATATATTGGTGATTATAAACTGGGTGGTTCGAGCCCTGAATGCTGATTGGCTGACAACCGTGATATATCAGACCGTATATCACAGGTATGACAAAACATTTATTTTTACTGCCCTAATTATGTTGGTAACCAGTTTTTAATAGCAATAAGGCATCTCGGGGGTTTGTGGTATATGGTCAATATACCACATCTAGCCACTGGGCAAAACAGCTCCAGCTCCTTCAAGCTGGATGGGTTCCGCTGGTGTACAGCAATCTTTAAGTCATACCACATATTCTCAATTGGATTGAGGTCTGGGCTTTGACTAGGCCATTCCAAGACATGTAAATGTTTCCCCTCAAACCACTCGACTGTTGCTTTAGCAGTATGCTTAGGGTCATTGTCCTGCTGGAAGGTGAAACGCCGTCCCAGTCTCAAATCTCTGGAAGACTGAAACAGGTTTCCCTCAAGAATTTCCCTGTATTTAGTGCATGATTCCTTCGATTCTGACCAGTTTCCCAGGATGAAAAACATCCCCACAGCATGATGCTGCCACCACTATGCTTCACTGTAGGGATGATGTTCTCGGGGTGATGAGCAGTGTTGGGTTTGCACCAGACATAGCATTTTCCTTGATGGCCAAAAAGCTACATTTTTGTCTCATCTGACAAGAGTACCTTCTTCCATATGTTTGGGGAGTCTCCCACATGCCTTTTGACGAACACCAAACGTGTTTGCTTATTTTATTTTTTTAAGCAATGGCTTTTTTCTGGACACTCTTCCTTAAAGCCCAGCTCTGTGGAGTGTACGGCTTAGTGGTCCTATGGACAGATACTCCAACCACCGCTGTGGAGCTTTGCAGCGCCTTCAGGGTTATCTTTGGTCTCTTTGATTAATGCTCTCCTTGCCTGGTCCCTGAGTTTTGGTGGGCGGCCCCTCTCTTGACAGGTTTGTTGTGGTGCCATATTCTTTCCATTTTTTTAGAATGGATTTAATGGTGCTCCGTGGGATGTTCAAAGTTTCTGATATTTTTTATAACCCAACCCTGACCTGTACTTCCCCACAACTTTGTCCCTGACCTGTTTGGAGAGCTCCTTGGTCTTCATGGTGCTGCTTGCTTGGTGGTGCCCGTTGCTTAGTAGTGCTGCAGACTCTGGGGCCTTTCAGAACAGGTGATTATATATACTGAGATCATGTGACAGATCATGTGACACTTAGATTGCACACAGGTGGACTTTATTTAACTAATTATGTGATTTCTGAAGGTAATTGGTTGCACCAGATCTTATTTAGGGGCTTCGTAGCAAAGGGGGTGAATACATATGCACACACCACTCTTCCATTTTTTTTATTTACAAGTCATTTTTTTCATTTCACTTCACCAATTTTGACTATTTTGTGTATGTCCATTACTTGAATTCCAAATAAAAATCCATTTACATTTCAGGATGTAATGCAACAAAATAGGAAAAACACTAAGGGGGATGAATACTTTTGCAAGGCATTGTATTTCTGCTCTTGATTATGTTACCGATTCTATCCTATGCCAAAATGTGGAGCATGTGGTTTGAATTGGTCAGGTGAGTATGTATGCATCAATAGTCAGCTTACCTGTTGGCTCCTGGCTAGCAGGGTTTTCCAACTGTTCCTTCCAACACCATCTGCTGGTTTACTCTATCAGCATTGTGAGATGATGAACAACCAGGGTTCAGCCATAGATGCATTTGAAGCTAGTTAATTACATTTATTTCTCATTTCTTATGCATCACTCTTCATAATTTGTTTGTTTTTGGTTGTCCTTTTCTATACCAATGCAGGTGATGCAAAAATACTTTAATGAACAGTATAATTCTGAGCTGTAGAATGCCAGTTACATAATAGCCTATTTTCACAATGTACTATAGGGCTGCTGTACCACTACCTTATGTTGTTGCTGCTAATATATAAAGGCAGCCATTTAAAGGTAAAGCCGTTTAGCTTAGTTTGAAACAGAACTGTGCCATGGTGGAGGGCCTGCCTGGACGCTCAGGTCTGTGCTGCCTCAGCAGCCTGTCTGACTCTGGAATGTGGAGGTGGAACGATGATTTCCATGGAAGCTTATTCAGCTGTAACAATCCAATGAGGAATTCCTTCTCAGGTGGTGATGGGAGTTGCAACTAGGACGTTTTAACCTACTTTCCCTCTTTGAAGCAGCACTGCTCTCCATAAAAATGGATGGAGCAGAAAATAGAGGCATTTTCAGAACTTCTGAAAAATGTTGCAATTGGAAGAAAGGCTTGAATAACTCATGACGTGTGAAATAATGTGTATAAACAAGAACCACTGCAGTACAGTCACTGTGAGTGATGACATTCTGTTCATTACACAATTGCCTTTATTTCAAAATGAATGTACAGTATGAAAACAATTAGACTACAGACTGAGTTGATGCTGGTTTAGGATTGTACTAGTGCAATATCATATGTTTCACTCAATGGAAACAATAAGATATTGTATATTTAGATTAGGAGATCAACTGACTACAATCTACAGTGACAAGCTCAGAAACATAGGCAAATCGTCAAAGATATCACACTAATAAGCATACAATGATTGCATATCTGTTGAATAATATAATTGCCTTATATACATATTGTGTCATGAAAATAAGCTTATGTTATAGGTTTATCAGCATAGGATATTACTGTAAAGAAAAGCTAGAAATACATTTACTTCAGATAATATAAAATACACAAGATTAAGAAACTAAAACAGGAGCACAGATGAATGAGCTATTACAGAGGATATTACAGAAGCATGTTTCTCAGCCTGCCTTAATAATAGCAAGTTTAACAAAGATGTCAATTGTTTGTTTGGGGTTGATGGAAAGTAGAACACCACAATTACAGAAAGCTCAGGGCAAGCTATTAAATATCCCTTTTTGCTCTTCTTTCTCTTTCTGTGAGACTGTTATAATATCTCTGGCTTATGGTTGGAATGTAATAGCTAACTGTACAGTTGTCAGTTGTCATGGCTAGTGTGGGTGTTGCACAATGACAGGTCATTCTGTGGCTGGGCCATGGCTAGTGTGGGTGTTGCACAATGACAGGTCATTCTGTGGCTGGGCCATGGCTAGTGTGGGTGTTGCACAATGACAGGTCATTCTGTGGCTGGGCCATGGCTAGTGTGGGTGTTGCACAATGACAGGTCATTCTGTGGCTGGGCCATGGCTAGTGTGGGTGTTGCACAATGACAGGTCATTCTGTGGCTGGGCCATGGCTAGTGTGGGTGTTGCACAATGACAGGTCATTCTGTGGCTGGGCCATGGCTAGTGTGGGTGTTGCACAATGACAGGTCATTCTGTGGCTGGGCCATGGCTAGTGTGGGTGTTGCACAATGACAGGTCATTCTGTGGCTGGGCCATGGCTAGTGTGGGTGTTGCACAATGACAGGTCATTCTGTGGCTGGGCCATGGCTAGTGTGGGTGTTGCACAATGGCAGGTCATTCTGTGGCTGGGCCATGGCTAGTGTGGGTGTTGCACAATGACAGGTCATACTGTGGCTGGGCCATGGCTAGTGTGGGTGTTGCACAATGACAGGTCATTCTGTGGCTGGGCCATGGCTAGTGTGGGTGTTACACAGTAATAGGTAACAGTGTTGTTGGACGATGGTTGCAGTACACTCTTCGAAAAAATGGTGCTAAGTAGAACCATGTAGGGTTCTTCAGTTTGTCCCCATAAGGGAACTCTTTTTGCAGAGGGTTCTCCCTGTATAGCCCTTTATGTATGGTTCTTCATAGAACCTCCTGTTTGGTTTTACCTTGAACCATATATGAAAGGTTCTGCCTACAACCCTCTATGAAGGGTTCTACCAATAACCACTTTATCATCTAAAGGTTCTTCCTAGAACCCTCTTTGAAGAGTTCTACAGAGAATCCTTTTATCTTTGGAGGTTCTTCCTAGAACCCTCTACAAATGGTCCCACCGGCCTTATTAGCCTTCAAAATTGTATTATTTATGACAATACATTACAAATATCATATAGCCTTTCTTTCAGAGTTATACCCTAACACAATTGTGTTAGGAAACTCCTAGTTTACAGGCAACACCAGGCCTGCAAGTCACATTATGCTGGCTTGCAAAGTGATGTTTAATTCCTATTGGAATCCAGCCAGAGTTAGGATAAACAACAAGTGGAATTCTTTATCACCCTCAACCAGCATTTAAAATGACTGACTGCCAGGGTAGGGAAGATAGAATACTGAGACCACCTCAATCATCTAAACTGGAACAACCATCTAAGTAACAGATGAAATAAATAACTACGGACAGATTGGATTTATTTCAAAAAAAGTGTAGCATCAAATATATCAATCAAACAATGCACATGCAAAAACACAGATATTAAAACAAACAATACTGAAAATCCCCCTGCAATAGAGAATGGTGGGATATATGATACAGTATATGATTCTATGTATAACTCTTCTTGCCTTCCAAAGAATCATCAAAGAACCCTTTCTTCCAAAAACAGTTCTTATGCTTTTAAAGGTTCTAGGTAGAACCCTTTGCCTCACAAAGAACCATTGTCTTCACAAAGAACCCTTTTGGAACCCTTTCTTCTAAGAGTTTAGGTGTTATACAGAAATGGGTAACTGTGCTGTCGTTCGACCATAACTGAGTAGTAGGTGTTGTATAACAGGTAACTCTGTAGCAGGACCGTGGCTAATGCGGGATGCTGGAGTAGAGTAAAGGTTGGTTTGGCTTCAGTCTTGGCAGCACGTTGTAAGGGTTGGCGTGTCTTCAGTCTAGGCCCGGCAGCGCAGATTCTGGTCTTTGAGGCTATTGAGGGCTTTGTCACGGTAACCTGCTGGGGCAACACACCTCAGGGACTCCAAAGGGGAGAGGTTGGCCTTGGTCTGGGACATCCAGCGCACCAGGTTGTTGATGTTGCAGTCACACGTCCAGGGGTTGTCGTGGAGATACACCTCCTTCAGGCCTGGTAGGAGGCAGAGCAGAATCACAGTCAGATTAGATGCTTATTGTGACATCTTTCATCTTTCTGCATAATCCAAATGGATATAACGTTGCATTACCAAATGTAACTTAAAGGCCCAGTGCAGTCAGAAACTTAATGTATCTGCGTTTTATATACTGGTAACAAAATTATGGACACACTTGAGTAAGTGAAGGATACAAAGTATATTGAAATAAGGCGCTTCCACACAGGTGTGGTTCCTGAGTTAATTAAGCAATTAACATCCCATCATGCTTAGGGTTATGTATAAAAAATGCTGGGCAGGCAATTATTTTGGCTTCCATCCTATGCCCCCAAAGGATGACAATTCCCCCATCCACAGGGCACGAATGGTCAATGAATGGTTTGATGAGCATGAAAACTATGTAAATCATAAGCCATGGCCTTCTCAGTCACCAGATCTCAACCCAATTGAACACTTGGGAGATTGTGGAATAGCGCCTGAGACTGTATTTTCCACCACCATCAACAAACACCAAATTATGGAATTTCTTGTGAAAAAATGGTGTTGCATCCCTCCAATAGAGTTGTAGACACTTATACAATCAATGCCAAGGTGCATTGAAGCTGTTCTGACTGAACACCCTATTAAGACACTTTATGTTTGTGTTTCCTTTATTTTGGCAATTGCCTGTATATTTCCACACTATGAGGTAGGAATAATACTGTGAAATTGTGAAAATGATCATAATGCCCTTTTATTGTAAGAGCTGTTTCAGCCTGTTTTGGTGGGATGGAGTTTTGGTCTTCCATGATGACATCACCATGCGCTAAATGAGTTAATAGACCAATAAGAAAGAGTTCCAAACCTCTCTGCTAATAACAGCACATTTTTTTCAGGTGTCACTTCCAGCACTCAGACCACTCTTAGCAAAATTATAGCTTGAGAAGCTATTTTTGTTTCTTTTTGACCCTTTTAAATGAAAACAATGACTGTAAGCTACTTTATTGTTACCCAGAAATGGTTTGATATTGAGATAAAAATGGGTGCATTGGGCCTTTGTCTATCTATGGTACACATGAAGAACACATATGACAAATCATATTTATTTCACAAATTTAAAAAAGGCATAGAATAGTTTGGTGAACAGTCAGTCTCTTACCAGACAGCTGGGTGAACATGCTTCCATCCACAGTCTTCAGCCTGTTCCCACTGAGGGCCAGCTGGGAAAGCTTGGGTGTGTGTCTGAACAGGTCCTGAGGCAGCCTCTCCAGCTCATTGTTCCTGAGGTAGAGCTCCTGCAGGTTGGACAAGCCCTCCAGAGTGGCTGAGGTCAGCGTGGACAGCAGGTTGTTATCCAGCACCAGCATCTCCAGGGAGGCCAGAGGCTTGAAGGCCCCAGCCGGGATACTCTTTAGGCTGTTGTTGTCCAGGTTGAGGAACAGCAACTCCGTCAAGCCCACAAAGCCCTTTGTGGAGATTCTCTGGATGCGGTTGAGGGCCAGGTCCAGGACCTTGAGGGCGATCAGAGGCTTGAAGGCGTTGGAAGGGAGGGCAGTCAGAGAGTTGAGAGGCAGGTCCAGGTCTGAGAGGTTCCTCATGCCAGTGAACATGTCTGGTTTGACACTGGAAATCTGGTTCTGGCCCAGCATGAGGAAGCGGAGGTTGAGCAGATCCTGGAAGCCCTTCAGGGGGAGTTTGTTGATCTGATTCCCATACAGGTTGAGCAGCATCAGCCTCCGGGCTCCAGAGAAGGCCTGGGGGTGTATTGATTTGATGACGTTGCGTTCCAAGTTGATGCTTTCGATCTTGGGGATGGGTTTCAGAACGTTTGGCGGGAGGTCTACTATTCTGTTCTCGCCTGGGACATCGACCACAGAAATAGTATGAGAAAGAAATCACAACAGAAAATGGTAAGACCAGCCTATTTCTTGTGGTTACGTCAATAAAAGAGCCTATCGATTCCGAGACAGACAGCTGGCACATACTTTAAAAAGTTTATATTTAGTTTCAGGATATTGGCAAAACACCATCAGGGGGCATATTGATCACAAAGTTCTACATTTCAATGAGAGTTTCAGTTTAATACTTGAGGCTATTTTCAACAAAATTGCGGGAAGGGGTTTTTCCCACAATTGCAAACAATGGACTCACCCATTTTAAGAATCCAGGAATCCGGGGGCAGTTTGGAGGGGAACTTCCTCATCCCCTTCTTGTGGCAGTTGACCTCTGACCTTTCAGGGCTGGTTTGCTTGGTGCATTTACATACATCGGGACAATTCTCTACAGCCTCTGCCACACAGAGCACCAGCACCGCTAAGCAGGCTACCAGCTGCATGCCTACTACCCCCACAGGGAAAAGAAGGTATTCAGCACTTGCAGAGTGATTAAGTTTGAAGATTTAGTTTGTGTTGGAAGGATGATTAGAAATTCAATTTAAGATAATCCCATTGAAATTAGACGAGAGTTTTAAGAATGAACAACTTTTTTAGACACGCTCTAAAAAATATCCAAGTGCAGAGTGAACGGCTACACACCTACAGTTTATGTTAGCTAGAAGAGACCGATCAATATTTTCTCATCAGCACATACCTGAACAGTTGGTGCAACTTGTTGGAGTATAAACCGCTTCTTTAAGACGTCTACTTTGTTTTGCCTCTCAAAGTGAGTGTCAGATTTTCTTAAGCTGCCTGTTCGGCTGTCGTGTAACTACCTGCTAGTCAGAGTGAATTAGCCCAGACGTCTGCCCAGCAGCCAGCCTGTAAACCTACCAACTCAGCACATCTGCAATGTCACAGTCCCTGGAGAAAAATGGCATTCACAGATTATGGATGTGAGCCACATCACACAAACGGAGAAGTCTCCGCCAAGTGAACTCCCCCATGGCCCAGAGGAGTGCATGGGGGCGTGTGAGAAAACATACATCCCAGTCACTATGTGCCAGTGAGTGTGTGTGCCAGTGCATTTGTATTTGTGTGCATGTTTGCATTTGTGCGTGGGTGTGTGTGTTTGAGAAGAGTCATGGGCCTAGCGTAAAGTGTGTTTGACTTGGCCTGGGAGCCAAGAGGAGTGATATACAAAATACGCACAGAGTGATGTCATGGAGCTTCTGGGGTGTCAAAGACATAGAGAGAGGATGGTGGGTATCTCAGAAGGCATGGCTCCCTGCCACCCTGACAGCCAACGTCATGGAGATTATACTGAGGTTATGTGACTCGTGAGGAGCCCAGCAGCATCACACAAACAGAAAATGTGTCACTCTCTCAACTGTAATTCCTTATGAAGGGAGAGAGGAGAGGAGCCATCACCTATGTCACTCTCTGATACATAGGGCCCAGTGCTGAGAGAGAGAGAGAGGGGGGGGAGCAATAGAGCAGCTTAATCAGCTGTGTAGTGCTAGGGCAAAAAACTAAACATGCACCCCGGGGGGGGGGGGGGGTGTTCTATTGCTGCTCCCCCCTCAGCACTGGGACCTGTGTATCAGAGAGAGAGAGAGAGAGAGAGAGAGAGAGAGAGAGAGAGAGAGAGAGAGAGAGGGAGAGAGAGAGAGAGAGAGAGAGAGAGAGAGAGAGAGAGAGGCCAAGCTCCCTCGGTAGTGATGAGGGATTACAGAGACACATGTTAAGAAAAGCTTCAGATTGACATGTCTGCTGACTGAGACGATTTTATTGTATGATAAGGATGAAGCTCTTTTCAAGCCTGGCCAACAACAACACAAGCCATCTGCGGCAGCATAATTATTTTGTTCTGACTGAAGGCTCAGATAAGCAGTCACACAACTCAGCTCTTCTTCACTGGAGGAGAGAGAGAGAAGCCCAGCTAACACACTGAGTTTTGCGGAACACACAATAACTTTTACTGCAATATGATGTCATTCACAAACTCTACTCAACTCAATGTGGTGGGCTGGGCAATCACTTGGCATGGCTGAAATCAACGCCTGAAGTATCCCAATCACAGCCAATTCTGATCAAATGCTGTTTCTATCAAGTGGTCCGCCTCTGTTTCTAGTGCATACTGATAGGAGTAAGATGTTAACAGCCATGTGTAAGGTCTTGTAAAGGCGTAGATGAGAGAAGTCTCTATTGAACAGAAAGCTAGCTGTCTTTACATCCAATTAATGGAGTGGCATTGATTTCTCTCCCATTTCTTTGTTGCTCTAATAGCCAGCTCCATATAAAGTGTCAAGTACTCTGACTATATTTCTTCTCCACTGCACACCTGTAGGCTCTAATGCACACATAATAATGCCTTCTGTTTGGATACAGCCACACTTCAAACATCTCAGAAAATGATTGTTTTCACTGCTGGTTTCAGCTTGAGGGTTTAACCAACCAGATTTCACAATAGCAATTCTTAAAACATTCGTCTTTGTCATCTTGCTCATGACTTTGTCGCAGTGCCCTTAAGGTTCTGTTCAAGTTTTACTTTGTAAAATAAATCATTGTTTGTTCATGGTTTTATTATAGATTGCCCTAAACCCCTTTGTGTCTCTAAGGTAATGCCATCCTTCACACTATCTCTGAGAGAGCTCTGCTCTCTTACAAACTACAGTGAAAAGTGGTTTGTCACAAAACGCAATACATAATAAAGAACATTGTCTCAGCAACATGCTCCAAACCACTCTTCACTGTCAAACACTTCATTTTTATTTCACCTGACATAGCAGTAGGAGTCAGAGAAGTAGGAGTCTAAGAGACCATTGGACCATTCTCAGTATTTGCATGAAATATGCATTATGCTAAAAGTGAGGTGTGATACATCTGAGTTCTTCATTGTTCTAGTCTTCCTGTAGATGCTTGAAAGACAAAAGCCTTGGTTCTCATATTAGAAGACGTGAGATAACTTTCCTAATGACAGCTATTTAGGTTCTCAGTGGACAGCTGTTGTGTCTAATGATACTCACTTAAGCGTGGCAGCCCTTATTCCCTATGTACGACATTTAGATGGCTGAGAGAGTCAACCGTTGTCTACTTAACAGAGAAATCAAGCGCTGCTATCACTAATGGATCTTCCTCATTATCCTCCTTACTACTCTCACACTCAAGTTCAAATTATCTTTCGCTCTACAATTTGAGTCCCCTGGATCTGACATAGGACCCCTATTGAATACAATTACCATGGCAATATAAGCATCTGCAGCTCAGGAGTGATTGTGGCTCACTTGCATCATCTGGTGGCTAAGTGTATTATCACTATAGCATTATATTAACCCAGTCACTCAGAACCGTCCTATACCCTACAGTATATATTGCTATTAGGGCAAGGGGGCAAGGGGGGGGGGGGGGGGGGGGGGGGGGGGTTTAACCGGTGTTTCCAGTATTATTCACTGGGTTTGCTGCAGGCACAAAATACTAGGAAAGGCTCTTTAATTGGCACAAGCTGTCTCCAATCAATCATTCAATGCCTGGCAGTGGGTGAGTGTTTGGATCTCCTAAACCAGGGGAGGCGTTGCATACGAATCTTAATTAATCGAACAAAGCCTATTATTTGGCAGGAAATACTATTTGTAGATCAGGGATTCTGCACCTCACTTTGCTCAACCTGATCCTCTCCACATTGGCAGTGACTCAAATAAAAATAAAAAATGCAATTCTGTTTTAAATCTGTTCTTTTCCTGCAGTCTGAACAGCCAAAAAGCACATGTAATTGGATATTTCAAGTCAGATACAAATCTGATTCCTGACCATGTGACTAAATGGTTAAGCTAGCTAGTTGACTGCCTTAGGCTAGCTAGCTAGTTGACTGCCTTAGGCTAGCTAGCTAGTTGACTGCCTTAGGCTAGCTAGCTAGTTGACTCCCTTAAGCTGGCTAGCTAGTTGACTGCCTTGGGCTGGCTAGCTAGCTAGTTGACTGCCTTAGGTTGGCTAGCTAGCTAGTTGACTGCCTTAGGCTGGCTAGCTAGCTAGTTGACTGCCTTAGGCTGGCTAGCTAGCTAGTTGACTGCCTTAGGCTGGCTAGCTAGCTAGTTGACTGCCTTAGGCTGGCTAGCTAGCTAGTTGACTGCCTTAGGCTAGCCAAAAAAGTTTTGATTATTTGAATCAAATGTGACGTGCTAGGGCAAAAAACAAAATGGGGACCCAGGGCCGAGTTTGGGAAACCCTGGCCTGCACTATTGTGCACACACCCACCATGACTATGATAATTAGCATAGCCATGTCAGCAAAAGACCGCAGTCTGAACACACACAAATCCGATTTGGTCACTTGTAACGTGTTGTTTGGACAGTCAGTAGCCCTATTCCAAAGGATATGAAAAACAAAACTGATTTGATCATTAAGACCTGCAGTCTGAACAAGGCTCAACAGACTCAATTCCTTATCATTGGAGGTTATACAAATGGGGCAATAAGGACCGTTAAAAGGGAGAGACTATGAATCCAACCAGAAAATATAAACAATTCCAAATCTAAATAGGCTATGGCTTAAAAAAGAGACAATACCCACTGGGTCGCTCTTTGCAGAGAACAATATACAAAAAATGCAGTTTAGCATTTAGATTATAAACGGATACAGGTTAGACAGCCATCTGAAATACATTTTAAAAAACACATTATGTTGTCTCAGTAGAATGCTTCTACCTTAGAAGGTTGTGGAAGCTATAGTCTCATCTTTACATAACAAGACATCAACCAACACAAATATTTCACAACGTATTCGTCTGTTCTTAAAATATGAGTATGATAGGCCTTTTTATATCAGAAAATGTAGAGGGAAATGTAGACTATTTTCAGAACATAAATGCCTATTTTCATTTTCTATAGAAAAACCAACCCAACTACTCCTTCAACTCTGTTTAAAAAACGCAGTATTTGGAGAGATGCGCTTCTCCGCCTCCACAAAGCGCAGGTACTTGGAATGATAATCTGAGACTGTTGAATAATTCAATGCTTGTAAATGCACTGTATCAACCAGAACAACTTTAACGTCTTCACCTAGCTCTCCTACAAAGATGGAGAATAGTCTATTGGTTTTGTGTGTCACTGGATTCGTCCGTTATTATAGAGATACTTTCAGGTTTTTAACAGACTGCCTCAAATATTTTGGACGTGTTTTAAGGAATGCGCGCATTTTGGGGTTTGTCAACTTTTTCGAGAGGTGTTGTTGTTGGCGCTTGCAAAAGCCATATCCTCAGCATTTACGTTTTTACATGTATTTCTATAGCGAATGAAAATGTCTACTTTGTTAATTTAACGTCAATCCACAAGGTTGGGAATTTATTTTGGGCTAATTAGATAATTATGTTAGATGGTCATGATATGCACAAGTGACAATTCACATGTGGTGTGAGAAGGTGCTATATATCGACCTCTTGAGGTCGGATAATCAAAATGCAGGGTATTTTTTGTTGTTGTATATATATATCAAATACATTTTAAAAATCGCCTGGCCCTACCTATAATTCCCTCCTAGAGAACTGTATTCTTGACCTTGTTTGGATTAAGCTTCCTGCTGTTAATAGATACATAGCTGGTTGTTTAAGTATTTCTGACCCTGCTCAGTAGCAGAAGTCTGTTTGGCGTTTGGAGTGAATTTAAAGGACTCGCAGCTTGTGGTCGAATAGAAAGGGATTTTAACTGGATTCTTAAACTGCCTTCTTTCTTTTGCTCTCTCTCCATCTCTCTCTATCTCTCGCTTTCTTTCTTTTGCTCTCTCTCCATCTCTCGCTTTCTTTCTTTTCTCTCGTCATCATCTGAGCCTATTCTAAGACAATCTATGCGTTTATAAGAATTGCTTAAAACAGGCCACTTCCAAACATTATACTAGGTCAGGAGTAATGGAACACTCAATTGTCAATTACTTCAACAGGGAGGTGGTCTAGATTAATTGAAAGCGGATTTGGGTGACTTGAAACAAACAGACTACAAAGAGACATTCGCCACTAAAGCCTGAAATATTAATTATTTCAACACTTTAATCTATCATTAATATTCTATTTGCTTTTTTGGGGGATGATAGCGCCACATATCACACCATAGGTCATAGCCGTTGGAAGTACGAGTGCTTATGGTCCTGCAGTACACCCTTCTGGTGAGATGGTAAAACTGTAAGAATTTGTGTTGTTGCAATAACAAACTGTAAAACACTTTTTCTTTAGCATTTTTTTTCATATAAATGATAATGGGATTGGTGTAGAGGTAGGAGAGAGAGAAAAACATGGGATATTTACATATGGAGCCCATTCTACATGGAGAGCTCTCAGTTCTGTTTTGTAAGCAGTGTGCTCTTATCTATTCAGTTCTTATCTATTCAGCTGTGGGGGTTTGGAGTCGTACACGCTCTGCTGTACAACAGAGAGTTTCGTTTGGTTAAGTTGGGTCTCTCCCCCTCTCTGTCCCTCTCCCCTCTCTTTCCCTTTTCTCCCACTTGTGGTTGATATCAAGTGATGTGGAGCAGTGCTCGCAATTACTTCACTTATATTTGATATTAGTTTACAATTCTAAACTTGGCGACAAGGGAATGGGAACAATATCAAATAAGGAACATGGCTTTCTCTCGCCCTCGGCTCGAAGGCCTGCTCCTGCCCATGTCAAACATGTACACTTACATTACCAAAAGTATGTGGACACCTGCTCCAAACATCTCATTCCAAAATCATGGGCATTAATATGGAGTTGGTCCCTCTTCTGCTGCTCCACTCCGGCTTCACAGTAAACTTCACTGTAGGCCTAATTAACCCATGCATTAACAGAAATGAATGTAACCAAATGAAAGGGATAAACATTTACTACTGGTGACATGTAATAAGGAATTGCAAAAAATATATAAACAAATAAAAGGGCAAACAATTAACACAATAAACAGTGAATGTGCAAGAATTTATTTGATTTATTTTTATTTCACCTGAATTGGTGGGAGACAGGCTGCTTAGCACATTCTGGAGAGAGATATGTTCATATCTTCACCCCTCTCCCCTTCTTCTTGTTTCAACATGTTCAATTATACAATGATACATTATGTTCACACATATTTTAGATGCATTGCTTTTCACTGACAGATGCATCTGAATAATCACCTAGGCTTATTGCCCAACACTACCCAGATTGTGAGCTTTCCAACTATAGTCTTATAGGTCTACACACTTGTGATTTGAAACAATCCACAGCTTTACAATAAGCGAATGATTCTCTGTGGCTAAGCCATGGTCTCTGGTGCAGTATTTTGAATGCTCTGATTATTTCTGTATAGACAGGAGTAATTATATCATTTAGGCACATTTATTTCAATTTACTTTAGGATGCAGTGACTACTGTTACCGAATCTTATCCTATGCTTAGGCTACTCATCACATTAGGAATTGTATTTTATTCTTAGCCTGCAAATACTTTATTATAAAGGTGATATTTTTCAACCAATAGTTTTTCCCCAAGAGAGTTTTCAAATATATTCCACAAACATTACAGCAACTCCAGTCCTTTTCATAATATCATGTTTTACTCTTTATAATCACTCGTGAAGGCGCTGGCTCTGCTGTAAATTGGCAGCAGCCAGGAAAGGGGGGAAAAGGTATTTTATGTAAGGGAAGATCAAACCGTGAAGGAGAAAAAAATCACTGAGCGTTCTATGATTCATTACTTCTCACTTCAAAGTGTTCTTAGAAGCAATTAGCCTTGTCAAAATAACAGCCTTTCTGTGTTCTAGTGGAAGATTCTCCCTGCTGTATTCCACAAACCTTGACCTCCATGTTGTGATTCTGAGTAAACACTGCTGAATGCAAAGCAGTGCTGCTTTACTTTGATGTTATAAAATACTATTGGGCAACATAATGAGGCTGACCTTTTACTGAATATATATGTCATTTAAAAAAGTGAGTAAATCTCTGTTGCTATGCGGCACACTTTAGATTTGTCTGGGGACCATATATGCACAGGAAACGTGTCGCCTTAGGAACAAATGGACAGTTTACTATGGGCCTCCCATTCCCTCACTACTGGTGTTTCACTGGTGGCCGGTGGTGTGTACTGATGGATGCCAAGGTAAGCCAGACTTCACAAAAAAATTGACCGATATAAAAAAATATAAAAAATAATAATAATGTATATTTCGGCTCTCTGTGCTTTGAGAAAGCATCCAAGCGAGTGAAACAGCTCCCCTCTTTCTCAACATATAGCCACATATAGCCCATCTGTCTGATGCTGTCTGGACAAAAAGAGTATGACACTGTTTCCGCCCGTAGCATTGAATGCAAGGGAAGCCAGTGAGCATTTGGCCTCCCTTGATACGTTTGTTAAATAAAATAATAGTGAATCAGTGTTGAGCCAAACTGAGTGAGCTCAACTGTAAATGGTCCCGGCGCACCAAAAAAAAAGTCACAAGGGAAGCAACTTTGGATTTGGATTCACACCAATCACATCAAAATCAGAGCATCATTTACAGAAGAATAAAACATTGTTGCATCTTGTTGTCCTCCAGTGACTAGCTAGCTAGCTAAAATCATCCCTTTCCTAAATTAGCCATGGATGGAGATAGGGATTTGGACTTGTAGTTTTACTTCATTCTCCGTACTGGCCAATGATTATAAAGGCGATTCTGATCCAACCATAAATTCATACATTTTGTTGTGATCCTGGCTTGAGAGGATGGAAGTTACATATGTAACTAGATGTAGTAGACTAGCTGGCCTTGCCCATCTTTGCCCATGAAAGGAAGTTAGGCTAGTGAGCAAGCATTTTAGCCAGATAGTCTGGGACAGTAGAAACTAAAAGTGTGTACTGTAAGACAGCGTCATAGACCGTTTCGGCAACATGAAAGAGACGAGGATGGCGTTGGCGTTTCTCTACAAGTAGGGTCAACCGGTTTTTTCTACTTGCATTTATGCGCGCGCATACAGTACACACACAAAATCAGTACCATGGAAATGGTGCTGGAATAGTGGAGGCAGCTCCTTTTGTCTGTTTGACTTGCGGTAACTCTCTGTGGTTCTAAATCAATGGTTGTTTAGTAGTCCAAAAAATGTTGTCAACATTAACCTTGTTCGACCCTGCTGTAGGTCATGTAACTGTTATTTACATGCCAAATGCTTTGTGGACTTCACCAGACAGATGTTGCTCTCCGCTTTTCTGATGGAACAAAGAGATGGTTGAATTTATTCTGCTAACGTTACTGTGTCTTCTTCTTGTCTCGGCCTTTAGGCCTATATATCACAGTGGAAAGGCATATGAACTAACAGGTTATAGAGCAAACAACTCAATTACCACAACACATAGTTGTTTTATTTATTTTACTTACCTATTGTTCACCTAACACCTTTTTTTGCACTATTGGTTAGAGCCTGTAAGTAAGCATTTCACTGTAAGGTCTACACCTGTTGTATTCGGCGCACATGACAAATAAACTTTCATTTGATTTGACATGGGTTGTAATATGACTTTTTTTCCCCCTGGCTTGTCTTCCCAAGTGATTTTACCCACGCAACGCTACTGCTGACGGCATGCAACACATCTGTGACCTACTGTATGCCTAGAAACTGTCAGGAAAGTGGTGGAGTCAAAGTATATAATCTGAACCCTTCTCAAAATCTTATACACACTCAAAGCAGACTGCATCTGGAATTAAAAAGTGACTCATACAGTATGTCATCACTATTGTGTTGACTGATTCATTCCAGTCACTAATATTTTATTAAAAAGGCCTAGGTAGCCTAGTCACCCGAAGTTTGAATATAAACCAAATTTGATCACATTCTGATTTTCTCTTAGCACAAATAACTGGGCATATTTTAGGCTTTAAATACATGATGATTCGTTTCCCCTGGCCCAGATAGGATCAGAGCACTTCTCTAGGCTACCTGCAGCTGTGCTTGTCAATCAGTAGGTTACACTTGATCAGACAGAAACACAGACTAATTGTGCACGAGTTGGCAAATTAGTCAAAACAACAGTACTTTGGCCTCCATCTCATTGATATAAAAAAAATAATAAAGATCCTCTCTCCTGCGGGTCCTATTGCTCAATCGCACTGCTCAATGTGTATGTTAAACTTTTAGCTAAACTATTGGCTATTCGTTTGGAGTCGGTTTTACCATCTGTTATTTCCTTTGACCAGACAGGTTTTTATAAAAAATAGACATTCTTTCTCAAATATCAGACGAATGTTATGTATAATGCTTCTATCTCAAAGCTCCCAGAGATTATAATCTCTTTAGATGCTGAGAAGGCTTTTGATAGTGGAGATGGGCTAACTTTTTTTTATACTTTAGAGAAATTTGGCTTTGGCAAAAAAAATCTATTGCTTAGATCAAGTTACTTTACACTTCTCCACTTGCATCTGTCAAACCAAATAACACCCACTCAGACTATTTCCATCTTCAGAGGCACGATACAGGGATGTCCAATACCTCCCTTCCTTTTTGCCATCGCTATAGAGCCCCTCGCTGCATTTCGATCCAACCCACATATAAAGGGAGGGATCAAAGGTGGCATCAAACAAAGGGTCTCACTTGCTGATGACTTGCTTCTCTATTTCTCAAACCCTAATGTATGTATCTTTACCCATTGTGCTATCTTTAATGCATTTGATCTAGTCTCTGGTTAAAAGTTACATCTGAATAAGAGCTAGCTTTCCCATTTAAATGCTGCAGCCTTTCAGAGTAGTTCTCAACAAATGTACATACTTGGGGGTGCATGTTACAGACAAACTTGAAAAACTTTTAAAGGCTCATTTTACACCTCTCCTACTAGGGTGGAGCACGATTTTGAACGATGGTCACTCCCGCTATCATTAGCTGGTCAAATTAACTCCGTTAAAATGAATATCATTCCTAAATTCTCCTACCTTTTTCAATGTATACAAATTTTTATTCCAAAATATTTTTTTCTTCAAACTCGATGGGATTATCTCAGACTTCATTTGAAAGTCTGAGATAATGCCCCCTAATTTCCAGTTCTATTATTATCCATTTAACTCAGTACTTGATCTGTGCTGATACCCCACATACATTGCCTTCAGAAAGTATTCTTACCCCTTGATTTATTCCACATTTTCTTGTGTCAGAGCCTGAATTCAAAATTGCTGAAATATATATTTTTCTCACCCATCTACATACAATGCCCAATAATGACAAAGGGAAAACACATTTTTAGGAATTTTTGCAAATGTATTGAAACTGAAATACAGAAATATATAATGGCCCTAAATATTCACACCACTGAGTCAATACTTTGTAGAAGCTCCTCCGCTGTGAGTCTTTAAGAGCTTTCCAGAGCTAAATTGTGCAACCTTTGCCCAATATTATTTCCAAAATTCTCCAAGCTATCTCAAATTGGTTGTTGATCAATGCTAAACAACCATTTTTAAGTCTTGCCATAGATTTTCAAGTAGGCCTAACCATTGGCCTCATTGTAAAATCCCTGAGGGGTTTACTTCCTGTCCGGCAAATTAGTTAGAAATGATGCCTGTATTTTTGTAGTGACTGGTTGTGTTGATACACCATCCAATGTGTATTTTAATAACTTCACCAGGATCAAAGTGATATTCAATGTCTGTTTTTTTATCCATTTACCAATAGGTGCCCTTCTTTGGAAGGAATTGGAAAACCTCCCTGGTCTTTGTGGTTGAATCTGTGTTTGAAATTCACTGCTTGACTGGGGGACCTAATTGCATGTGTGGGGTACAGAGATGAATTAGTCATTAAACAATCATGTTAATGCAACTTATGTAACTTGTTAAGCAAATATTTACTGCTGAATGTATTTAAGCTTGCCATAACAAAGGGGTTGAATCCTTGTTGACGCAAGACATTTCACCTTTACATTTTTTATGAATTTGCAAGAAATTATAAAAACATATTTCCACTTTGATACTATGGGGTATTGTGTGTAGGCCAGTGCCAAAAATCTCAATTTAATCCATTTTAAATCCAGGCTGTAACACAACAAATCATTGCACAAATCAAGGAGTGTGAATACTTTGTGAAGAAACTATCATTCCAGCATGGTTTGGTCCTGTATGCCATCTTCACTGGCTACTTTGGCACACTCCTATTAACTCTGCTACTTCAGGTTATACCAAAAATATTTTGGTAAAAAACACTCAAGACCTGGAACCAGTTTAGACGTCACTTTGAAAAGCTCTTCCTTAGTAGATGGAGCCTTATCCCAACAACTCTCAGATAAATTCCACCTTTTGAATAGTAATTTCTTTAGACATTTACAAACATTTACAGACATGCTTAAAACAGGCCACTTCCAAACATTATACTAGGTCAGGAGTAATGGAACACTCAATTGTCAATTACTTCAACAGGGAGGTGGTCTAGATTAATTGAAAGCGGATTTGGGTGACTTGAAACAAACAGACTACAAAGAGACATTCGCCACTAAAGCCTGAAATATTAATTATTTCAACACTTTAATCTATCATTAATATTCTATTTGCTTTTTTGGGGGATGATAGCGCCACATATCACACCATAGGTCATAGCCGTTGGAAGTACGAGTGCTTATGGTCCTGCAGTACACCCTTCTGGTGAGATGGTAAAACTGTAAGAATTTGTGTTGTTGCAATAACAAACTGTAAAACACTTTTTCTTTAGCATTTTTTTTCATATAAATGATAATGGGATTGGTGTAGAGGTAGGAGAGAGAGAAAAACATGGGATATTTACATATGGAGCCCATTCTACATGGAGAGCTCTCAGTTCTGTTTTGTAAGCAGTGTGCTCTTATCTATTCAGTTCTTATCTATTCAGCTGTGGGGGTTTGGAGTCGTACACGCTCTGCTGTACAACAGAGAGTTTCGTTTGGTTAAGTTGGGTCTCTCCCCCTCTCTGTCCCTCTCCCCTCTCTTTCCCTTTTCTCCCACTTGTGGTTGATATCAAGTGATGTGGAGCAGTGCTCGCAATTACTTCACTTATATTTGATATTAGTTTACAATTCTAAACTTGGCGACAAGGGAATGGGAACAATATCAAATAAGGAACATGGCTTTCTCTCGCCCTCGGCTCGAAGGCCTGCTCCTGCCCATGTCAAACATGTACACTTACATTACCAAAAGTATGTGGACACCTGCTCCAAACATCTCATTCCAAAATCATGGGCATTAATATGGAGTTGGTCCCTCTTCTGCTGCTCCACTCCGGCTTCACAGTAAACTTCACTGTAGGCCTAATTAACCCATGCATTAACAGAAATGAATGTAACCAAATGAAAGGGATAAACATTTACTACTGGTGACATGTAATAAGGAATTGCAAAAAATATATAAACAAATAAAAGGGCAAACAATTAACACAATAAACAGTGAATGTGCAAGAATTTATTTGATTTATTTTTATTTCACCTGAATTGGTGGGAGACAGGCTGCTTAGCACATTCTGGAGAGAGATATGTTCATATCTTCACCCCTCTCCCCTTCTTCTTGTTTCAACATGTTCAATTATACAATGATACATTATGTTCACACATATTTTAGATGCATTGCTTTTCACTGACAGATGCATCTGAATAATCACCTAGGCTTATTGCCCAACACTACCCAGATTGTGAGCTTTCCAACTATAGTCTTATAGGTCTACACACTTGTGATTTGAAACAATCCACAGCTTTACAATAAGCGAATGATTCTCTGTGGCTAAGCCATGGTCTCTGGTGCAGTATTTTGAATGCTCTGATTATTTCTGTATAGACAGGAGTAATTATATCATTTAGGCACATTTATTTCAATTTACTTTAGGATGCAGTGACTACTGTTACCGAATCTTATCCTATGCTTAGGCTACTCATCACATTAGGAATTGTATTTTATTCTTAGCCTGCAAATACTTTATTATAAAGGTGATATTTTTCAACCAATAGTTTTTCCCCAAGAGAGTTTTCAAATATATTCCACAAACATTACAGCAACTCCAGTCCTTTTCATAATATCATGTTTTACTCTTTATAATCACTCGTGAAGGCGCTGGCTCTGCTGTAAATTGGCAGCAGCCAGGAAAGGGGGGAAAAGGTATTTTATGTAAGGGAAGATCAAACCGTGAAGGAGAAAAAAATCACTGAGCGTTCTATGATTCATTACTTCTCACTTCAAAGTGTTCTTAGAAGCAATTAGCCTTGTCAAAATAACAGCCTTTCTGTGTTCTAGTGGAAGATTCTCCCTGCTGTATTCCACAAACCTTGACCTCCATGTTGTGATTCTGAGTAAACACTGCTGAATGCAAAGCAGTGCTGCTTTACTTTGATGTTATAAAATACTATTGGGCAACATAATGAGGCTGACCTTTTACTGAATATATATGTCATTTAAAAAAGTGAGTAAATCTCTGTTGCTATGCGGCACACTTTAGATTTGTCTGGGGACCATATATGCACAGGAAACGTGTCGCCTTAGGAACAAATGGACAGTTTACTATGGGCCTCCCATTCCCTCACTACTGGTGTTTCACTGGTGGCCGGTGGTGTGTACTGATGGATGCCAAGGTAAGCCAGACTTCACAAAAAAATTGACCGATATAAAAAAATATAAAAAATAATAATAATGTATATTTCGGCTCTCTGTGCTTTGAGAAAGCATCCAAGCGAGTGAAACAGCTCCCCTCTTTCTCAACATATAGCCACATATAGCCCATCTGTCTGATGCTGTCTGGACAAAAAGAGTATGACACTGTTTCCGCCCGTAGCATTGAATGCAAGGGAAGCCAGTGAGCATTTGGCCTCCCTTGATACGTTTGTTAAATAAAATAATAGTGAATCAGTGTTGAGCCAAACTGAGTGAGCTCAACTGTAAATGGTCCCGGCGCACCAAAAAAAAAGTCACAAGGGAAGCAACTTTGGATTTGGATTCACACCAATCACATCAAAATCAGAGCATCATTTACAGAAGAATAAAACATTGTTGCATCTTGTTGTCCTCCAGTGACTAGCTAGCTAGCTAAAATCATCCCTTTCCTAAATTAGCCATGGATGGAGATAGGGATTTGGACTTGTAGTTTTACTTCATTCTCCGTACTGGCCAATGATTATAAAGGCGATTCTGATCCAACCATAAATTCATACATTTTGTTGTGATCCTGGCTTGAGAGGATGGAAGTTACATATGTAACTAGATGTAGTAGACTAGCTGGCCTTGCCCATCTTTGCCCATGAAAGGAAGTTAGGCTAGTGAGCAAGCATTTTAGCCAGATAGTCTGGGACAGTAGAAACTAAAAGTGTGTACTGTAAGACAGCGTCATAGACCGTTTCGGCAACATGAAAGAGACGAGGATGGCGTTGGCGTTTCTCTACAAGTAGGGTCAACCGGTTTTTTCTACTTGCATTTATGCGCGCGCATACAGTACACACACAAAATCAGTACCATGGAAATGGTGCTGGAATAGTGGAGGCAGCTCCTTTTGTCTGTTTGACTTGCGGTAACTCTCTGTGGTTCTAAATCAATGGTTGTTTAGTAGTCCAAAAAATGTTGTCAACATTAACCTTGTTCGACCCTGCTGTAGGTCATGTAACTGTTATTTACATGCCAAATGCTTTGTGGACTTCACCAGACAGATGTTGCTCTCCGCTTTTCTGATGGAACAAAGAGATGGTTGAATTTATTCTGCTAACGTTACTGTGTCTTCTTCTTGTCTCGGCCTTTAGGCCTATATATCACAGTGGAAAGGCATATGAACTAACAGGTTATAGAGCAAACAACTCAATTACCACAACACATAGTTGTTTTATTTATTTTACTTACCTATTGTTCACCTAACACCTTTTTTTGCACTATTGGTTAGAGCCTGTAAGTAAGCATTTCACTGTAAGGTCTACACCTGTTGTATTCGGCGCACATGACAAATAAACTTTCATTTGATTTGACATGGGTTGTAATATGACTTTTTTTCCCCCTGGCTTGTCTTCCCAAGTGATTTTACCCACGCAACGCTACTGCTGACGGCATGCAACACATCTGTGACCTACTGTATGCCTAGAAACTGTCAGGAAAGTGGTGGAGTCAAAGTATATAATCTGAACCCTTCTCAAAATCTTATACACACTCAAAGCAGACTGCATCTGGAATTAAAAAGTGACTCATACAGTATGTCATCACTATTGTGTTGACTGATTCATTCCAGTCACTAATATTTTATTAAAAAGGCCTAGGTAGCCTAGTCACCCGAAGTTTGAATATAAACCAAATTTGATCACATTCTGATTTTCTCTTAGCACAAATAACTGGGCATATTTTAGGCTTTAAATACATGATGATTCGTTTCCCCTGGCCCAGATAGGATCAGAGCACTTCTCTAGGCTACCTGCAGCTGTGCTTGTCAATCAGTAGGTTACACTTGATCAGACAGAAACACAGACTAATTGTGCACGAGTTGGCAAATTAGTCAAAACAACAGTACTTTGGCCTCCATCTCATTGATATAAAAAAAATAATAAAGATCCTCTCTCCTGCGGGTCCTATTGCTCAATCGCACTGCTCAATGTGTATGTTAAACTTTTAGCTAAACTATTGGCTATTCGTTTGGAGTCGGTTTTACCATCTGTTATTTCCTTTGACCAGACAGGTTTTTATAAAAAATAGACATTCTTTCTCAAATATCAGACGAATGTTATGTATAATGCTTCTATCTCAAAGCTCCCAGAGATTATAATCTCTTTAGATGCTGAGAAGGCTTTTGATAGTGGAGATGGGCTAACTTTTTTTTATACTTTAGAGAAATTTGGCTTTGGCAAAAAAAATCTATTGCTTAGATCAAGTTACTTTACACTTCTCCACTTGCATCTGTCAAACCAAATAACACCCACTCAGACTATTTCCATCTTCAGAGGCACGATACAGGGATGTCCAATACCTCCCTTCCTTTTTGCCATCGCTATAGAGCCCCTCGCTGCATTTCGATCCAACCCACATATAAAGGGAGGGATCAAAGGTGGCATCAAACAAAGGGTCTCACTTGCTGATGACTTGCTTCTCTATTTCTCAAACCCTAATGTATGTATCTTTACCCATTGTGCTATCTTTAATGCATTTGATCTAGTCTCTGGTTAAAAGTTACATCTGAATAAGAGCTAGCTTTCCCATTTAAATGCTGCAGCCTTTCAGAGTAGTTCTCAACAAATGTACATACTTGGGGGTGCATGTTACAGACAAACTTGAAAAACTTTTAAAGGCTCATTTTACACCTCTCCTACTAGGGTGGAGCACGATTTTGAACGATGGTCACTCCCGCTATCATTAGCTGGTCAAATTAACTCCGTTAAAATGAATATCATTCCTAAATTCTCCTACCTTTTTCAATGTATACAAATTTTTATTCCAAAATATTTTTTTCTTCAAACTCGATGGGATTATCTCAGACTTCATTTGAAAGTCTGAGATAATGCCCCCTAATTTCCAGTTCTATTATTATCCATTTAACTCAGTACTTGATCTGTGCTGATACCCCACATACATTGCCTTCAGAAAGTATTCTTACCCCTTGATTTATTCCACATTTTCTTGTGTCAGAGCCTGAATTCAAAATTGCTGAAATATATATTTTTCTCACCCATCTACATACAATGCCCAATAATGACAAAGGGAAAACACATTTTTAGGAATTTTTGCAAATGTATTGAAACTGAAATACAGAAATATATAATGGCCCTAAATATTCACACCACTGAGTCAATACTTTGTAGAAGCTCCTCCGCTGTGAGTCTTTAAGAGCTTTCCAGAGCTAAATTGTGCAACCTTTGCCCAATATTATTTCCAAAATTCTCCAAGCTATCTCAAATTGGTTGTTGATCAATGCTAAACAACCATTTTTAAGTCTTGCCATAGATTTTCAAGTAGGCCTAACCATTGGCCTCATTGTAAAATCCCTGAGGGGTTTACTTCCTGTCCGGCAAATTAGTTAGAAATGATGCCTGTATTTTTGTAGTGACTGGTTGTGTTGATACACCATCCAATGTGTATTTTAATAACTTCACCAGGATCAAAGTGATATTCAATGTCTGTTTTTTTATCCATTTACCAATAGGTGCCCTTCTTTGGAAGGAATTGGAAAACCTCCCTGGTCTTTGTGGTTGAATCTGTGTTTGAAATTCACTGCTTGACTGGGGGACCTAATTGCATGTGTGGGGTACAGAGATGAATTAGTCATTAAACAATCATGTTAATGCAACTTATGTAACTTGTTAAGCAAATATTTACTGCTGAATGTATTTAAGCTTGCCATAACAAAGGGGTTGAATCCTTGTTGACGCAAGACATTTCACCTTTACATTTTTTATGAATTTGCAAGAAATTATAAAAACATATTTCCACTTTGATACTATGGGGTATTGTGTGTAGGCCAGTGCCAAAAATCTCAATTTAATCCATTTTAAATCCAGGCTGTAACACAACAAATCATTGCACAAATCAAGGAGTGTGAATACTTTGTGAAGAAACTATCATTCCAGCATGGTTTGGTCCTGTATGCCATCTTCACTGGCTACTTTGGCACACTCCTATTAACTCTGCTACTTCAGGTTATACCAAAAATATTTTGGTAAAAAACACTCAAGACCTGGAACCAGTTTAGACGTCACTTTGAAAAGCTCTTCCTTAGTAGATGGAGCCTTATCCCAACAACTCTCAGATAAATTCCACCTTTTGAATAGTAATTTCTTTAGACATTTACAAGTGTGTAGCTTTGTCCGTGACATGACCTTTCAATTCCTCACTCTTCCCGTGGGCCCTTTCACTGATGTCTTTTTGACACCATCCCCAACTGTAAAAGGTATTATCTCTTATAGCTATGATCAAACGTACTCTCTTCACAATCCTTCATTCACAGCTATTACAATGTTATGGGAACAAGGTCTAGGTGATGAGTTTACTGATGACACGGGAAGATATTCTGCACCGTGTCCACTCCTCTTCTATTTGTGCCAAACATGGTTTAATCCAATGCAAAATCCTCCACCGCACTCATTGGACTAAACTCAGACTCTCTAAGATCTATCCTGACGTTGACCCTGTTTGTGACAGGTGTCAGTCAGCACCTCCTCTACATAACTATTGGTCTGCCCTTTTTTATACCATATCTAAAGTATCACAGGCGCTTTTTGTTCCTACTGCCATAACATTATTTGGGGTAATACCAGATACTTTGATACTGGCAAATTATAAATCTGACTTTATAGCCTTTTTGAGTTTGTTGGCAAGAAGGTTGATTTTACTTCGGTGGAAAATGCCCTCTTCTCCTCATTTTGTGTGGATTAAAGACATTTTACACTTTAAGTAAATTAGAGAAATAAAATATACTTCTTCGGACAAATGTTTACTTACGTAGAGACACTGCAATTTCAACGTACTCCACGGTAAACTGCCTGTACTAGTTTTGTATTTCAACAAAACATACATTAAAACAAAGTAAAACAAAAACACAGTTAGTCTTCTAAATGAATAGAACAATTATAAGTCAGGTTAATATGAAACACTAGTAGATCAATTAAAGTATTATTTAATATTTGTGTATGGGCATATACAATCCAGCTTCTAAAAAACATGTTTCCATGTTATATTTTAATTTATAAACTGGATGCTGATTGGCTGACAGCCGTTAATTTTTTTAAACATTTATTTTTACTGCTCTTGTTACATTGGTAACCAGTTTATTATAGCAATAAGGAACCTCGGGGGATTGTGATATATGGCCAATATACCACGGCTAAGGGCTGTGTCCAGCACTCCGCAATGCGTGTGCATAAGCACAGCCCTTAGCCGTGGTATATTGAACATATACCACACCCCCTCGTGCCTTATTAAGTATAAAACGAAGTGCAATATATTATTTCAACCATTGTTTACACTGTAATGTGTAAATACCAATAAAAATAACAGTATTGTCCCTCTTTTCCATGCTTTTGTGTCAGTATTTGGTATGAAAGAAAAAAAAAGTGCTGAGGCAAATGTCAGCTTGCCACACATTTTCCAGCGGGCCTGCTGTGCTGATTGATCTCTGCAACGTGGATATATGGAAATCGCCACAAATGAAGAAACATAACCTATATGATCTTTTGACTTACATATCTCAACATTTTGAGATAGTATTGACATAAAATTGATGGTGGGAATGGTATTCCATAGGAATTAGCTTTGGCAATAGAATTACGTCTAAGAGTACAGGTCAGGTCGACTTGGACTCGAAGGATGTCTGCAAGGACAATACACACATCTTCCTCATGCATTGGCCTTATGGCAAGACTGCACATATCCTTTACCATAATGCAAGGTAGGTTTAAAGTTTAAAAAGGGGATAGTACTTTACAGGTGCTTACCAGTGCTGTTTATGTGATTCCATTACCATCCCATTCTCTACGTTCATGCAATTATTCAAATAGAATTGTCCAAATTATTTATAGGCTCATTAACATACCATAATGATCGCTCTACAATCCTAGGATCTGGTATGGAAATATACCACTAAAAAGGAAAGATTGCAGACAGTATTAAACCTAGCAAAAAGTAAATCCGGTGCTTTACTAAGTACAAAATGTTTATCTCTCCGGTTACTTCCTGAACTCTTTGCTACCCCATGTCAGTGACCTTGTTTGTTTCTTGACCTTAGCTAGATGTTGGGATGGTGTCTGTGGCAGAACTGTGAGGGGTGGAAGAGAGCCTAGAGTAGAGACAGAGGCTGACTGCAGGGTAGACTACTGGGTAGGGGAGCTGATCTGCTAAACTTTAGTCCTGAGACCACCACTGCTTCCTATTCCGTTGCTTTACTGCAAGAGTTCAAATGTTGCCCGCTTGTACCCTTCACCAAAGCGATGATTCAGCCCTGCTGGGGAGCAAGGTGAGGAGGACTATGCTCACAGGCAGGATTATACAATGTATAGTCTCAATGAAAACCTTTTAATATCTCGGATTCAAAACGATGCTCCAAAACCTGTAACTGGACTATTGTTATACAATATTCAAACTTGGAAATTGGAAAAAGTGAAAGGTATTATGTAGAAGTGCTGCAGCAATACATTATCTGCTCGTGAGAATAGAAATAAGGTACAGTATAACCAAACAACCTAGCCCGAGTGCCATTCTGATTACTATCATGCAAACTCCTTGGGCTTGACAATGAGCAATGGAGTTGGCAAGAGTAAGAGACGTTAGACCAGGCTACCAAACACCTGCAGAGAAGACTTTCACATCTCTCTGGTGACATGTGCTGAGAGCAAAACAGACACATTATTTTGGGGATCTACCCTTCACACTGCAGTCAGTGTGAAGGGTCACATGAATTAGAGCATCTCAAATTGATTATGTGTCTGCAGCAGGGGGCTGGGGGATGATCTCTAGTCCTGTTCAGATCTGCAGCAGCAGCCAGCCCCATCCTCTGACCTCTGGCTGCATCGCAGAAGTGTTGAATTGTTTGCTTGACCTTCCATTGTTTCACTTGTCTGCTCTTTCTAGGAGTCTCAGTGCATTGTGTTTTGAATCGTTAGACATGTCTGAATAACATGGATACTGTAAGTGTAAACCTTTATTTTTTTCCAAAACCTTTGTACAAGGCGAGATTTCCAGCCATTGTCACATTTTCCGTTGGAGACGGACATTGAACAAATCATGAACATTGGGTCTTCTTCCACTGTCCTAGTTACAGCCAACTTGTTTTAGCTTCAACAAACAGACAGCTGACCCAAACAGGAAATTGTTGCCAGTCCCATCAGTCAAAACAAAGGTTGAATACAGAATGGGTCTCAATGACAAATAGTTAGACAAATCACAAGTTATGTTCTAAGATTACATGGTAATATTGTCTAGAGAACAGCAGATCTAGCTGTAAACAAAAATGGCTAGTGGTAATTTAGGCAATTAACAGTTTAAATCAAATGCAGCTTTAAATATCTATTGTAAAACAAGATCTAACATCACTTGTATATTTTGTACTTAAAATAAAACAAAGAAATCTAGTATTTACATTGCATTCAGTTGCATAAAATGCAACCTATTCTAGTTATTCTATTGCTGCTATACTGCTCATCTACAGCTGGGTCAGAAAATACTTGCACAGGATTAAACACCGTTGCCAGGTGGTTACCACACGACACAGCATTCATTGCACGTACAGAAAGTATGACTGTTTTCACCGTGACAAACTAAAAATTGAACACTAAATGAAAAATATGGTTGTGATGCCTTTTTTGAAAAGTAAGGTCTTGAATAACTTAAGGTGCTTAACATGGATACTGTCTAAGTGCCCTTGCAGATGGTAATGGTTTTAAATAAGATACTGTGGATTTGATCAACAGACTGGTTGTCTTCCCTCTGGAAAGGGGACTGACTATAACAGGAGCTAAACAATACTACGATCCAGAAGACTGGGGAGGAATTTGACAGTGAACCAGAGTAAGCAAAGTCAAATCATAGACTTTTGGTATAAAATACAATCTTTCATAGTGCATTTAAAACAACCAAATACTTTTTATTTTACACTCAGTTAACACTAGGCTACAGCTCTATATAAAAATATGTCTAAATGCTATTTTGTGAATGTTGTAGTCCTGAGGAAGATCGTTAATCCCATTTTAACTGTACAGATAAAAAGAGCATTTAAATCCCATCATTGACAATATACACAAAAAGCAATGTATACCAAAGGTATCATTACAAAATACTTCAAAATTAAAGCCAAGCAAATATTGTAATTAGATATGGGAGTGAAAACTTAAAAACAGATCAAATATGCAATGTTAACAGGCATCTTAAAGTTTAAAACAAATACAAATAATTATGTACAAAAATATATACATCCCTTCCACAGACTGAGGCTTCTTCTTTCTTCAATTTTGAAACCTTTTCGCTCTTAAAGGGCATTAATCAAATTCAGCCAGCTAATTAGTGTACCTTCATAAAACCATCACACTTCAAAGAAAGCTGCTCCTGCAGAACTTCCAAGAATCAAGCTTCTCCCTTTTTGAAATTCAAGTGTCCCAATGTCTTTAAATTCTCATTTCCAAACAACTGGTTGTTTACAAACTCATGTAGCCATGCGCTGAGTTGTGAGCTTGCAGAATTGGAGGCCGTGGAGTTGGTTGGAGGTCGGGGTGGCGAAGGTTTCAATAGACTCTGGGGATGATGCGGTAGCGGACCTCTCGGCAGTAGTCGTCCCACGCCGAGCCGTACTTCCTCCTGCACTGGGCCTCATCCCGGGCCTCCCGGTGGACCAGCAGGGTGGTTAGGTAGATCACATAGAAGTATGGCAGGATGTGGGTGAACCCTACAGGACGACCACAGACAACACACACTTCAGCGTCTCCTCATATCACTACACACATATCAAGACGTGTAGATTTACTGGTCTGTTTCTGGTGCATGGTCAGCACAGCTCAGAAAAACAAATCAAACAAATTAACCAGCACCTGGTAACTAACCAGCTATGACTAACTAAGTAGCCATCACTCACCACAGGGTAGTGACCATGCCAGAGCCATGATGAGGTCACCCAGGTAGTTGGGGTGACGGACGAGCCCCCATAGACCAGACACCAGGAGACTCTTCCCCGTGGCAGTAGGGATGGTCTTCAGATCTGGAAAACACAGCGTTACAGCGAGTCCAACAACATGACAGAGAATAACTTCATCAAGGCAGGTGGCCTGTTAATGTTTATACAGGAATAAGACGTACTGGGATTGAGGACTTACGGGATAATGTAGGGTCTGAAGGATTTCTTCTGAAGGCATTTTTCTGCGAGTTTGCTTTACGGAAGATGCTAAATCCAATGACTAACACGTGAAGACAACATCCTACTGTTACTCATACAACAAAAAGTATATTACAGATTACATGTAGGATTTATATAAACGTATGCCAAATGCCCAAACGAAAAAAATCCCAGTACTGACTAACCATTGAGAGTAACGATGCCTACGATCCAGGGCAGAGAGAGGTGGCTGGGGTGGTAAACCAGGTAGTAGGACTGGAGACTGAAGGTGAAGGGAACCCACATCAAGTCTCCAAACACCAGCATGAAGCCAAATCCAGCATGGGTTGTATCCATATAGCCCAGGACAGCCTCCTGGGGAGTAACAGTCAACCATTAGATTACATCCTACAACCAAATAAATAGAGACCAAATAAAACATTAGTTTCTGTACCTCATGCCAGTAGGCATCAAGCACATAGAACAGGTGGAAGCAGTTGACCAGGATCATGGCTGGTGAAGGGTAGTCCAGGTTATGGAGTTTCATCTCAGCCAGAGCCATGGCAGCGTTGATCACCAGCTGGACAGAACACAGACGTCACAAGCCTGATTAAACAGACAGCAAAACAATCCATACACTACATGACCAAAGGTATGTGGACACCTGCTCATCGAACATCACTTTTCCAAATCATGGGCATTAATATGCAGTTGGTCCCCCTTTGCTGCTATAACAGCTCTTCTGGGAAGGCTGTCCACTAGATGTTGGAACATTGCTGCGGGGACTTGCTTCCATTCAGCAACAAGAGCATTAGTGAGGTCAGGCACTGATATTGGCCAATTAGGCCTGGCTCGCAGTCGGTGTTTCAATTAATCCCAAAGGTGTTACATGGGGTTGAGGTCAGGGCTCTATACAGACCAGTCAAGTTCTTCCACACCGATCTCAACAAACCATTTCTGTATGGACCTCGCTTTGTGCACAGGGGCATTGAGATGCTGAAACAAGAAAGGGCCTTCCCCAAACTGTTGCCAAAGTTGGAAGCACAGAATGGTCTAGAATGTCATTGTATGCTGTAGCGTTAAGATTTCCCTTCACTGGAAGTAACGGGCTTAGTCCAAACCAAAAAAAGCCCCAGACCATTATTCAGCCTGCATCAAAAGTTATAGTTGGCACTATGCATTGGGGCAGGTAGCGCTTTACACCACTCCAGTCGACACTTGGCATTGCGCATGGTGATCTTAGGCTTGTGTGCGGCTGCTCGGCCATGACAACATATTTCATGAAGTTCCAGAGGAGCAGTTCTTGTGCTGACATTGCTTCCAGGGGCAGTTTAACACACTACAGTGAGCTTCTATAGTGTGTGAGCTTGTGTGGCCGCTGTTGCTCCTAGACGTTTCCACTTATCAATAACAGCACTTACAGTTAACCGGGGCATCGCTAGCAGGGCAGACATTTGACAAACTGACTTGTTGGAAAGGTGGCATCCTATGACGCTGCCATGTTAAGTCACTGAGCTCTTCAGTAAGGCCATTCTACTGCCAATGTTTGTCTGTCTATGTAGATTGCAAAAGTTTGGACACACCAACTCATTCAAGGGTTTTCCTTTTTTTTTTACTATTTTCTACATTCCAGGTGACTACTTCATGAAGCTGGTTGAGAGAACAAGAGTGTGCAAAGCTATCATCAAGGCAAAGGGTGGCTACTTTGAAGAATCTCAAATATATATTTTGATTTGTTTAACACTTTTTTGGTTACTACATGGTTTGTGTTATTTCATAGTTTTAATGTCTTCACTATTATTATTATTGTTATAATACAATGTACTAAATGGTTAAAAAAAAGAGGAAAACCCTTGAATGAGTACTGTACCTGTCAGCAACGGGTGTGGCTGAAATAGCAGAATCCACTCATTTAAAGGGGTATCCACATACTTGTGTATGTATAGTGCACCTCAGACAAACTAGCGCTGAAATGTACTGTAGTATGATTTTAGGATTTATTCTGTGTTGTTCACATTTAACACATAATGGGAAACTGAACACTGAGCTTGTTTTTTTTTGCAGTTGTGTGTGAGGAAATAAAAACAGCTTAATCTACACTAAATGGCTAATATACAGCTGAAAAGTACTCTAAATGGAAACATGTTTAGGTACACTAAACTTACCCAACCCATCAATCCTGGGCGCAGCTCACAGAAGTATTTGAGATCAAAGCCCTTGATCCGGGGGTTGAGTTCACTTCCCATGAAGAAGTCATAAATCACACTCCCTGAGGTGAGAAGAGCAGATTAATCATATTACGTTACCCATTTGGGAGGCATCATGCCAATAGGCAGTACAGTAATCTTTGCCCTTAACCTTATGCTGGCCCATGCCATAATATACCGATGTCATGTAATAAATCAGGCCTAGATTGTAGAAGCTTTTCTCTACCAGTGATAACTACACAAACACACCCACTCACCAGAGTTTCCTCCAGGGGCCAGCTGGTCCTGGGGTGCCCAGCGAGAGCGGACGTACAGATAGACACTGAGCAGGACAGAGAAGAGCAGGGAAGACACAGCCAGCTGGAGGAAGTGGCTGTGGATGTAGCCGAGGTCCACCCCCTGATGGACTGCAGCCCCCAGGGCAGCCACCGTCAGCACAAAGGCATGGAGGGCTGGTGGTGGCAGAGGAGACATGCAGGGTTAATACACAGGAAGTTCTTCAACCAAAGGGTCTTTCCTTACATGACTTATATGTTAATGAAATACATTGGCATAGTGCTTTACTAGAGATCTCAATGTGCTGGGAGTAACTGACCAGTTAATTCCTTCAAAATGACAAACAAGAAGACATGAAACACAGGAGAATGTCTCACTGTTCATTCTGTACTTCAGCCACTCTCCATTCTTCAGGGGGATTCCTTCTACAACCTGGGGACATAAACACAGGTTGGACCATCATTCAACCTTACAGGAAATACATTATGAGAGGGATAATGTAGCTGGGACAGGGGACTTTTTGTACATGTTAAAAGCTTACATTATCCCCTTTCACTAATGTAAACACTCCCCAGACCTAGAGAACAGGATTTCATGGGAGCCATGTGATGAACGTTTCCTACATTCTCAAAAAGGCAAGTGTGCTTCAACTGTATTCAGAAGGCAGATGAGCAGGAGAGGAAACTGAACAAAACCTTCCATTCTTCCCTGTAGTGTTCCAGCGTGGACAGTAGCCTACTACTGCTGATTCCTCTCATTTCTGCCCTGGCTAATGAGCAGAAACGAGGCGCCAGTCATGTGCTCTGTCCAGGTCACGGATGGGTGTCATGTGTATGGCCTGTACTCTAGGGGGGTTGGTGTGTGTGTAGTCTTCAATCATGGTGGGAGTAGAATTCTGAGAATATGGTTGGCCCACTAGACGATCATCTATAGTTCAGTTCTGTGTTTTCTCCACAATGACTAGAACAGAGTAAGCTGATCCTACATGCGTGCCAGAAGAGCAGTGAGGTTATTGGTGATCACGTTACCTTTCCGACAGGCAGCACGTAGAGCAGGGCCTGGAAGAGGAACCAGAGGACCACCATGCCAAACACATGTGGATCCAACAGGGAGTCCAGGGCAGGCAGAGGGGGGGGGCTCATCAGGCTAGCATCCTCCTGACTACAAACCACCATCAGTCCCAACACGGCCACAGGCAGGAACAGCATCATGCAGGACACTCCTGCAAACACAGGGGGGAAAGACACTGAGTGACTGGAGCCATAAGGTAGTCTGTCTGTCTTCTTTATTTAACCAGTTACTGTCCCTCCCGAAATGCATTCTTGTCAAACAATGTGCATCCTAGTGCTATTTGATTGGCATAACAGTTTGCAGACTAGCACCATCCCCCCCTCACATTCTCTATCCAGCACATGACAAGCTGGGAGAGGCACAGCAGCCACATTTCTCTGTTCCTCCTCTCACCTAGCCTCCCTCCAAACTCCAGCTCAGTGGTGATGGGGGCTGTGGCTGCTGCAGGCTTCGGCTCAGCTTCCTCCTCTGTCTGCTCGGCTGGCTTGGCGTCACCGTCATCCTTTCTGCGTCTGAGGTTGTAGCGGCTCTCTAATACCTTCTCTTGCTCCGCCTCTGCAGGTTTCTGGAGGTAGACATGGTTAGACAGTCAGGCTGAGTGGTGGTACTCACTTACACAGACATGGCTAACCCTCAGTGACTTAAGCTCATAGGGAACATAATGCACATCCATTCTATTTGCCACACAAATTATCTGTAGATGTGCATCTCTTAAGGAAACGTGAACACTTGTTATAGCAGGAAATACCACCATAAACCATTGTTTGTTTTTACTACAAGGTTGGCAGCGTTATATGGGCATTCTAAGTATTAATTTAACAAACTATGAGCAAACTGCAATGAGAAGTTCTCAGAGCCTCTGAATAGAGCAGAGAAAAGAGGTAGCACATGTTCAAACAGCATGTGACTGACTTATGGAACATTAGCAGGACCCTAAGTGGTGTGTGGCTCAGTCAGCTGGGGCTTGGTACAGGTTTGAGTCTCCCATGCAGAGTCCTCCCAACACACAGGAGGTACAACATGAATCATGACATTCCTACATATAAAAGCCCATTCACAAACAAGCTAAATAAATAAGAATTTGTTCTAAACTGACTAGCCTAGTTAAATAAAGGTTACACACACACAAAAAAAGTTATTTTGTTGGCATTGAGAGTGAGAGAATCTACAGTCTTAACTTTGGTCTTTCTTTAAAAAAAAAAAAAAAAGTTTATTTTGTGTCCCCATTACCAGTAAAATCTAATCAAAACCTATTTCTTTCACTTACTCGCTGTGCTGTTCAGTTGATAATTTGTTCAGTCGTTTCCATCTCAACCAGGATTTTTATGAAACGGCATTTGGGTCTTTGCGTGTCAAATAAGCTTGTTGACCAATCAGGACCTGAATATGACTGCACGTCACATAATAATTTAACACATTCATACATTTTTTTACATAGTTATCACACATCGGTTACACTCTCACTCATATGTCACAATGATTCATCAATACGTATGCTATGATGCTGGAGAAGTTGTCTCGAGCATCTACAGTGCTGGTCATTTAAAAAAAAAAGCTAGCTAGCTCATGGATGCAAACAATGTTCTTCCCCAAAAACAGCAAAACGACAATCTGTTTCAGTAGCTAGTTAACTAGCTATATAGTTAGCTAGCTGTCATCTAAAATAACGCTAATTTATAAGACAGTTCTTATTTGATTAATGGGCAGACTCATCTATGTGAAGCTAGCCACAATAAGGATTAGCCACAATAGTGGACTTTGTGGTTAGCCTTCATAATAAAAGTATAGCATAATTATACTATTTGCATCACTGTCAATGACATACTTTTATTTTGAAGGCAAACAGCAAATTCTACCATTGTGCCTAATCCTTATTGTGGCTAGCTTCACAACACAACACAGTCAGATCAAGCCTCACTAGCCAGATGAAGTTAGCTGGCTGCTTATAACATTAGCTTTGGGCAACAGGGTTACGTAGCTGACTTGCTATTTATTTTCATGAACTAAAGTTCAATTTCAATAGGCGAACAACAATACTTACAAGGATTCCTAAATAATTGCTAAGAATAATGAAAATGACTGCAGTTTCTACTGGTCATTGTTTTCAGGCTGGTTGTATTGGTGCAAGCTAGGTACCAAGCTAAAGCTAGCTACCCCAGAAGTTAAGGTTGAACTAATTATTATGCTTTATTACCAACGCAGTACTGTAAACACATGACCGGTGTTTGCAGACTTTTTTTGTACAACTTTGAGTGCTACTATATCTTTTTTGACACGCAAAGACCCAAAACGGCACGCCTTCGTATGTATGTCATGAAGCTAATAGCAGTGACGCTATTACTGTGTAACTCCGGTAGGGCAACGTTGGAAAAATAGCGTTCTTGGTAGTGTTAACCGGTGCTCAACCAGTTGGCGAAAGCCAACACCACCCACGACAGAGAACGGTTGATTATCAAGGGCAATAAATTCCATTATCTTGGCTTTAATGGATTTCACCTTCGAGTTGTCTCACTGAAATTTTGTTACTCTTTCAAATGACTGCTCGACTTGTTGCTCGATCCACACAGCAGACATTATGGGCTAGTATATGAATGCTGTGTTGCACGTATAGCGCAAAATTTGACGCGTCATCATTACGCCATGTACCTACGTTATATAGGTATGAACGTCAGCTTTGACATCGGTTTTGCACATCGGTGTTAAACTAGACATCGGCCGATACCCATGTTGGCTTTTTTACCTAATATTGTCCGATTACGATATGTTCGATATATCGTGCGTCCCTAGTTACAAGTCTAATGCCAAACTTGCTTACAGCCCAAAAAACATGTAATTTTGTTCTAGGTGCATTGACATCATTATTGATATATGCAAACGTTAACATAAAAATATGTACTTTATCTAAAGTCTCACCTCATTGACTTTGTCAGCAGTATCATTCTCTTTGTTTTCATGCTTGTGGCCATTGTTCTCAACTGGCCTAGCCTGTGGTAAATGGAGTGAGGGAAGCAAAACGTCAACATGAGGAAAAAGGAACGCGATGACAAAATACGGAAAAAGAGGCAGACGTGTCACTATGTAAAGACGGACCCACTGGTCACACATACACAAAAAGTTTAAAAATATTTATTACATTTTATTAGCCAACGCTTGATCTACTATCAAATAATGCCATCTCTGAGGTCATGCGTTTTACAGTGCATTCTGAATACAACACACATGCAGCAGAGAAACACTCAAAAACAAAAAGCCATTCTAAATCCCAGCAGTGTGTGTGACATGTGTTCCTCACCACAGGGCTGAGTCTGATCTCCAGCACTTCTTTCATTTTGGGCTCCTTGCGTGCAGCAGGCGTCTCCGTGGCAAAGGTGCGAGACGAGGAGCGCCGGGTGGTCCTGGCTGGAGAACGGGAACGACTGCGCCGCCGCGATGGAGAGCGGGAGCGAGAACGACGGCTTGGTTTAAAGCCAGTTGGATTCTGGAACATAAGTTGTCGCATTTAGCAAGGTTACAAACTTGTTATTACATAGCTGAATTTATAAAGGCCAGCACCAATGGCGCAATCAACATATAATAAGATAATATTTGAGTAAAATAAATTCCTGAATCTTGTCAAGATAGAGAAATTCCATCCATCTGTGTCATGTCATCAGTGACATGGTTGCCATGGAGATAGAGAGTGCTCCTACCTTCATGTCAGCCTCTCTGAGCTCCAGCTCAGTGCCATCCTTGTAGACGACCGTGTAGAGCTGAATCTTGGCATCGTAGCTCAGCACCTTGACTTCGTAGAACAGGCTGCTACCAGGCCAGCGGCCCATCACCATGTCCCCACTCTGAAACCTAGTACCCGGCATCCTCATTTACCTGACGGAGAGAGAGAGAGCATGTTAAAAACCAGGGGAGTATCATGGGGTGGTCTAAGCCACTGCCACATGTATAATGTAGCGCTGCCAGGATGGGTTCAAATCAGGGATGTTTCTCTCCCGTTGAAATACAAGAGGGTTTTGAAACTGCAGTCTCGCTCAAACTTCTGTTTTCATGACTGGGCTTATATAAGTTTCACTCCAGTACCAGATTTCTGAGGAGCTGCTCTCGTGCTGTCTGACAGGTGATAGGCTATTCCACTCCTCAAACTAGGATCTGTATGCTGTGCTCATGTGATAAATAATACATGACGACTAAGGAAAATACACGAGCCAATTTAATTCCACCAAATTATGCAAATTAACCCATAGACTGATAAGCAACCGCGGTCAAATGTATGTAATAGCTAAACGTTAACATCCCTAATTACAATGATCCACTTTTTCAGATGAATTGGGTGTGCGTATCAAAACGGTCTACGACGGGGACAACTTTTCTTCCAGACATTTCCCCAATCACACTAGATTTAGGCAGATTAGGCTAGATGAGACATTCACAGTGTGCATTAAGAACATGCAAATGGGGGACAGAAGACTTGACACAATGGAGCAGTGAGGTCAGCGGTATGGAAGGGGATGCAGAGCTCACAGAATTGCTGACGTTCCCATCCCCACTAGGGTTAACTCTGTAGTTTTAAAACTAGTCATTGCCATTCCAGTCCCCTTTATCACTCTCTCAATAGCCTTTGTACACAGAATTCTAGTAATGTTCAGGTAACATCAGAAACTGCATTTTAGAAGTTTAACAGAGGTTGTGCTCCCATGTCTAATCAACAAGTGAAAGCGGTTGAGTGGTTATACAACTGTTCTTGCCACGGACTATTTAAAACACATACACACTATGAAAACATAGTCCCTGTGAATATAAATATTAAATAGAGGGAGAAAACTGTGCCTGACATACTTAGACAACTCAGTCCTTGTAATGACCACAAGCAACTATTCACTGGTATGTGTCATTTTTCATCAAATAAAAGTCAAAAGGTACGTTACATCACAGCTGCTGAAATATATACAATTTAATGAATGCAAAACCCGACACACCCTGCTGTCCTGGCGTCCCTGTTGAATTCCTCCATATGGTTAAAGGTCTAGCTAGCTAAACGATGCGGACAGGATACCCTACTCCAGGAAAGATGCCAGGTTTGATGTGGTGGGAGCTTCGAAAGTCAGCCCCTCGTCTTTTGTTTTGTGCCATACCTCAGACACAGCCCTTTAAAAATACATTGTAAATTAAAGCCGTTTCAATCACTTTATGAAGAACGTAAAACAGTCCTAACTAATCGTTTACAATAATGTAATGGTGTTTGTAATTGGTTTTATAGAAAGTTCACCAAACCACCGCCAGGTGTTCATTAGAGAAGTTTAACCAAAGACTTGTCTGTGGTTCAACCGTCCAATTAGTTGTTTTTTTTGCCATCCATCTTAATGTCAGCTAACAGTTAGGGGCGTTTTCACATATGACATTCGGTACCCTGGTTCGGTTTCCTGGAGCGTTTGACGGAATACGTTTAGCTTTCACAAGACCTGAAAACCACCGTTTTAAAGCGTGATTAGCAAGACGCCTTCTCCTTCTTCTAGCGAGCGCGCTTGTGTCCAACCCGCAGAAAAGCTCCATGCGACTCGCGCTGCCGAGTCACAATAACCCCGTGCTCGGTGGTTGTGGATCCTGGACCCGCGCAGCTCCAGGATCCGTTTGCGTTTCACACATGATTTATAGCCCGAAATCGGGGTGCCAAACACTACAGGACACCGGGTCGTAGGGGATTTGTGAAAGCGCCCTAAATGATGGTGCACGCAAGTCAGTTGTTAAGATATTCCGGAGATTTAGCCTAAATTAAAACAATTAAATGAAAACATGGAGACAGTTGAATATATAACATTAACCAGCACACCAGAGTGATTTGAGTAACCAAAAACTAGCGTTACCTAGCAACACGGTTGGGTTGGAAGAGCAGTCCCAAACGGTAGCTACAGGTTGTAGCTAACTACCGGGACTGCAACTAACCGTACTCCAAAATATGAGGCAATGTGAAAATAAATAACCGCTCGCAAGACGGATAGCTAGCTAACGTTCGCGTTAATGTTAGCCGTCTCTACTCCGTTAAAGTTCATTGTAATAGCTTCAAGTGACAGCGGGTGGAGGGAAAATGCCATGCATTCAAATCCCGGCTAATGCTGGCTAGCTACGCAACGTAAACTAGCAGGCTGCTTAGTGGTAAGTCGGGTATGTTAGATAACGTTGGCTAGCTAACGTATCAGGGCATGTTTACATTTTTGCAATTGTAATCATTGCACCGACGCTTTAATATGTGCAGACAATAGATAGATAGGTAGTTAGCTAGCCTATTCATTATAAGCAGTTAGGTTATTAGCGAAATTGCTCAGCTGCAGCGCAGGTGTTACTGTTCTGATCCCATAGCCACGCAGCCCAAAACAAAGTCAATACCATAACGTTCAGCGGCCAAGTTCTCAGGAAAAACATTTAAAGTGGCCACATTCATGCACAATCAATTATAGAATTAATTAACGCCCTTACCCTCAGATAACACGTACAACTCAAATTAGGAAAATAACATAGATATCCCTTTAAAACCTGGAAGGAAAGTGAATCGCACGCTAACGTACGTTCAAAAACTGCAGCTAAATGTCGAGCCAATTCTCCCTCCCTCTATCCGCCAAGCCCACCACTCAATAGGATGGCGCGAAGCCCGCTGATTGGCTACAACGCTATTCTTTTTAAATTATTAAATTTTCTGATTGGTCGCCAGAGGATTTTAACAGAGTGCGGATTGGTAGTAACCGGCGTGTCCTACGGTTTTCTTTGTTTATGGTGTCAGACGTCTACCAGCGCCGGACAAAATGGAGGAAATTATGTTTTAATCTGTGGGAGATATACTTTTTTACTACAACAAATATTAACTCATGTTTAATTAGATGAATTGTTCATGACAGCAGCATAATGTATGCATGGAAAATACTATGACACCATACTTTCTGGATTTGTAGTAAATTGTAAAGCATATACATGTTTTATTTAATACAAAATAAAAGCATATTAGTATTTTGAGTTTAAACAGTAACAATCCACAATTAAACATCCCCAAATTTGTAAAGAAATGTCTCAGGTAGCTTTGTTACAGGCTGTTGATTACTCATGAAACAAACACCTGTTGAAAGATCTTAGCATTAGATGGCACAGGTCACCAACACATAATTTCCCAACTTTCTATTGTACTCATGCATTCTAGACCAGAGCAAATGTTTAATCTAATTCAAGCCCAGGGTATATAGTGCTTGTTATTTCATCTAGCTGAAACTAAATTAGAAGAAACAGTGCAGAACCAGTGGGGTATACCTCTATCAACCAAATAATGTCTATACGAGATCAAGTTCACATTCACATATTTTTGCAGGGTTGCTTTCAACTTTACAAACCAGCTGGTGTTATCCTCACAATATGAAGCTCTGATTAATCTTCAATTTCAACACATTGCTCTGACTGACTGTACAACTGTGTTTTTAATTTAGATGTCGCTTTATAGGCTTAGAATGATTGCAAAACCACATTCAAGGAATCAGACATTGCAAGAAAATGTTGAGACATGCTGATTATGAAGGATGATTATCATGAAACCAGTGGTGTAAAGTACTTAAGTAAAAATACTTTAAAGTACTACTTAAGTAGCTTTTTTGGTATCTGTACTTTACGATTTATATATTTGACTACTTTTACTTCACTACATTCCTAAAAAAAACTGAACAGAACAAAAGTTCTGATGAAGGCCTTGAGGCCGATACGTAAAGATTATTAAAGAGCATTGATACTATCAAGAGCAGTGCAAGGGTTCCTTCTTTTTTCTCACTTCCCTACATTCCTAAATAAAATAATTTCCCCTGACACCCAAAATAACATGTTACATTTTGAATGCATAGCAGGACAGGAAAAGGGTCCAGTTCACTTGCTTATCAAGAGAACATCCCTGGCCATCCCTACTGCCTCTGATCTGGTGGATTCACTAAACATGCATGCTTTGTTTGTAAATTATGTCTGAGTGTTGTAGAGTGCCCTTGACTTTCTGTCAATTAAAAAAAACAAGAAAATGGCACCATCTGGTTAACTACATAAAAGTAATTTGAAAAGATTTTTACTTTTGATACTTAAGTGTATTTCAGCAATTACATTTACTTTTGATATATTTTTTAAGCCCCTTTTCGATCTTGTCTCATCGCTCCAACTCCCCAACCAGCTCGTGAGTTGAAGGACGAGTCATGCGTCCTCCAAAACATGACCCGCCAAGCCGCGCTTCTTAACACCCGCCTGCTCAACCCGGATGCCAACCACATCAATGTGTTGGAAGAAACGCCGTTCAACTGATGACCGAGGTCAGCCTGCAAGCTCCCGGGCTACCACAAGGAGTCACTAGAGCGCGAAGAGCCAAGAAAAGCCCCCCAGCCAAACACTCCCCTAACCCGGACGACGCTGGGCCAATTGTGCACCGCCCTATGGGACACCTGATCACAGCCGGTTGTGACACAGCCTGGGTCTTTAGTGACGCCTCTAACACTGCAATGCAGTGCCTTAGACCACTGTGTCACTCGGGAGGCCCTCTACTTTTGATACTTAAGTATATTTAAAACCAAATATTTTTTTACTTTTACTCATGTAGTATTTTACTGGGTGACTTTCACTTGAGTCATTTTCTATTAAGGTATCTTTACTTTTACTCAAGTATGACAATTGGGGACTTTTCCCACCACTGCATGAAACATTATCTTGTGCATCAAAAGCAATGATTGCATGGAGAGTGAAAACAACGGAGCAGAGGTGTCAAATCATTCACAGTTCATGACTACGTAAAGATTTAGAAAAAAATTAAAATTATCTCTACTGCCCAATTACAGCGTTTTCTCAGCCCTCTCTCTCCCTCTGAGTTCATGAAGCCAAGCAGCCGCTTAGGGTCTTCCTGTTTTACAGCAGTTTCCGCCCTTGCAGAGCATTCGCTCTACTCCGGCTGCAACACCAAAACCTCAAATGAGACTTCTCAGCCCTCCTCCAGGAAGTGTCTTTATACTGTTCATTATGTTGAAAACAACTGCACACAGTAGTAGACTCCCACTGTGAGATCTTGTCACCCATGTGAAAAGAAGCAGTAAGACCAGATGCAGATAACTGGTTGCGCTTAGCAATTGTGATGGGCTCGGTCTCAGACAGAAACTGTTTCTGTTAATGGGGTGTGAAATAGTGATGTAAGGGCCGATGTGATTGGAGTAGGCCTGCTGAAAATTCCCTAGACCTACTCAAGGAACAAGTGGCAAGGGAGTGACTAACACATCGGACTGAATTGTAATGCTGGTTCAGTTTTATGACAATCCCTATACAGTAATGACCTCTTTATACTCAACATCTGCAAAGTATTCAACACTGAAACGAAGAGTAAAACAAGGCTGATAATAACCATGTGACAAGAAGAGTCCAAGGTGCTCACCGAAGCTCAATTTCAGTATTTCTGCTGAATCATCGTTATCAAGCTTTTTAATATTTGATGAATGCCCTGCATATAAAGCAGGTATGCTCTCCCACACATTCTCTTTGGTGCAGATCTAAACAGGTTATTTTCAAAGGCCGGGAAGAACTCAGAGAAACTGCTGATGCAGCACAAGTTTTTAGATCAGTCTCAGAGATCCTGTGCATCATATTCTGTCCCACAGGAGAGAATTATCCAGATTAAAAAGTTGTAGGAATTAGTTATTGAAACAATGTTCATTTAACACCACACAATTCAAATGTACTTTTTGATCATGTATTGCAATTTTTTATTTTACTCGCTCAAACAAAACAATGTTAGCATGTAAGAAAATTGTAATTAACATGAGAATGGTATGGTACAATTTGAATAAAATAAAAAATAAAGGAAGCTGATAAATACATTTCTGAGACATTCAGTTTAATTTCTCCCGCATGTTTTTTATTATGTCCACCAGCTTCAGTTCCCTCAGTAGATGGCAAAATCTGAGTTTGGGGTCAAAAATCAACAATTTGATATCAAATGTTTTCAATTTAGAGGATATATTTATTTTCAGATTTCCAAGCGCCAAGAACCTAAACCGCTCTGCAACATACAAATGGCATGAGGAAAATACACCATGTCTGTACTTTGAAACGGATATTATTCTCCCTTTAAAATAACTATACCAGGATGCAAAAAAGAAGAAGAAGATTTTGACAGTTCCTAGTATTATTACTGGTCTTTAAATCTTTTACATATTAAATGCAAATACAGAACAAGGCACAAACCATGAAGATTACAAACAGAATTATCCGTAGATACGAATGATCCTTGATCAGAACGTTTCACTACTCAATCCAAAGAAATCGATATATAGATATGTATCCTTCTCTTGACAATGATGAAACAAAAGGCGACTCAGTAGAGCGTGACGTGCGTAGGAGGAGATTGTAGCTGAAACCTTTGGTGCGATAGTCACACTCTTGGCGATGGCTGCATCTTGTAAGCAGGTTCATCATAGTATCATGAATTTCGATGGGTTTATAAAGTGCAATCGATGCTGTAAACACTCGTGTGCAAACCTTCCTATGCTTTGATCCAGAGAGAATGAAATGAGTTGTGTTTGAGCAAAATACACACAAGGGGAGTGTTTTGAATAATGCTCACCACCACACCTCAGCTGTTGCCATGATATAACCCTGATCAAAGTCGATCCCCTTACCAGCAAATCAAGAGAATAGAAGCAATAGAGTTTTACATTGAAGACAGTTCTTTCTTTCACACCAGTCTCAGGTTGACTTGGTTTCTCTCAGTTGATTGTACATCGAGATTATTAGGAACTGTACTGTACTTTTTTTTCCCAATAAAAAGTTGTTGCCATTCCTATGACCAAATGAGTCAAACAAGGTGGGCCATTATCAGAACTTCAAATTATAGGGGAGGAAATAAAGGCATTCAAAAAATAAAAATAAATCATCATTAAGCGCAAGTGAAACACTTAACTTAATGGCACAAGCATGTCCATGGATACATCATGCAGACAAACCTATTTCTGGGGTGTCCCTCACGCCCTTCTTCATTACTAGTTCTTTCAAATGCAGCAACAAAAAAAATAGAATATAGAATTTAGCTGCAATATCAATTAAAAGATATTAAACAAAATACCATGAATTGAAAAAATAATGGCATTCCTCAGTAAATTCAGTACATAAATGGCTATAAACAGGGAGGGTCTGTTCAACCATCTCTTCTCAACCCATCTGTTTCACACAGTTAGAATCTATGGAGGAGGTGGATATAGTGGAAAGGAGGAGATACTGTCACAGTCACATCCTTAGAATGAATCCGTTCAGAATGGAGTTAAAAGAACACAAACATTTAAAAGGAATAATGTGGGGGAAATTCAACCCAGATGCTACACTTATTGCTTATAAACCAATGGACAATAGTTCAATTTCGTGGCAGCCTCACGACCCTCACCGTACAAAACCTTACATGCACCAAAAATCGTCCAGAAATTGCGAGGGAGAGAGAGAAAAAAGTTCAGCTCATAATAACAGTACAGAGATTTCAAATAGCTCCATCTCCAGATCTGGTCATGGTGATTTTAGCATTATTAACCATCACTAATTGACAGAGGTTGTTTGGTAAAGAGCTACATTACGAAAGGCATACCCTTTGTGACTGTCTCATCAGCCTGCAACACACAGAAATGCAGAACAGTAGCTCGTTATAGAAAAAAGAAGATAATGATATTCGGATACGAAGCCAAACAGACCAAGAGACAGACCATCATGTAAAGAGTTGATTAAGCTACTTGATATGGCCATAGTTTACATTAAAACAGACATGATTGAAAGACTTCTAGATATCGTTTTTTCTTCATTTGTACATATTCAGGTTAAAATAGTATTTAAGGAAGACTAGCTTTACAGAGTCCTGCAGCAGTAGACTATACCAAGTCCATCAGTCAGTCCTTCATTCACACCCAGAGGCTCCCTCCTATGGCCCTATGGGGAACTGAGTCCTACTTCCCTTATCCTCCTGCCTCCAAACTTCACACTCACCCACTAAATGTGTCTTTTCACTATGAAATCACAATTGCACGCTAACTGTTCCAATTCTTAGTGTAAATGCTGTCTGTTTGATTTCTCACACTTCAATGGTTAGTACAGTATACAGTTCAATATTAGTTAGTTTTTTATTTGTTGATTTTCCTTGTTTTCTTGTGTTATCGACAAAGGGAGAAATCTTTGCATAATGACAGTCACTCCTCTTTTAAGACTGTGTCCTGTCCTCCAGGTGAGGCTGCGGGAAAATGGCAGGAACGGCCAGGCTTCACAAGATGGACGCCAGCAGTGCTTCCCATGCTACACGCCTCCCGCTCTCCCTCGGCCTCCTGCTCTCCCTCGGCCTCCTGCTCTCCCTCGTCCCCAGCTGTGTCTGACGCTGTTCTGCCGACAAAACACTGTCTTCTTTATTAATACGGTTATTATTGTTATCGTCGCTACCTTTTTAGACTTTTTTTGTTTTCCTTTTTCGGTTCTTTATAAGATTGTCCTATCTGAAGTTGACCTGTCGCAGATGTCCGGTAATGGATGTAATGCACAGGCAGGTGAGATCCTTCTACGCCGTGTTCGACTTTCCCAGCTCCTCCCTGATGGCTGTGGACAGACAAACAACATGTCAGTTATATGGTATTTTGTGTTGTCTTTGGTGTGATATGCAGTGGCGTGAAAGGTGCAATGCTAATTCTCTGATGACAAAGGTACAGTGGGCCTCAACTGAACGCAAGATCTTCCTGTGCTTTGAGGAACTTATTTCACGCCCTGTCACTTATTACGCGGCAGAAGCCCTGGCCGTGACCCCACTCTCCGAGGGCGTCATATGGGGGGTTGGGACATGCAGAAAACACGTTTCCAATTCACACCTCACACTCGTACAGGTTACCCACTTGTACATGCAGTGGAACAGGACAAATATAAAGCGCCCTCTGTATGTGCATCAGGTTGCTCAAGCAATCAGTTACCATCAATAAGTTCCTCTTTCAGCTTCGACAACTCCTTCCTCATCTCGTCCAGAATGTCCTGAAAATAAGGTTGCAAAGACAATTAGAGACAGTGGAAAAACAAAGCATTTGTTTCAAACAGGCACTTTGAACTTGTGAAATGGATTGAAACTTGCACCAAAGCAGAGGGACGGAACAGTGACATTAGCATCAGTGAGAGATACTGTCCCAGAGAGCTGAATGAGTGTTAGTAAGCCCATAGTGTTACCACTCTGTGTTACTCCTCTGTCTCTGACTGAGGCTGCTGCTGTGGGCACAGATAGGGAGGGTATAAGGAGAATCTGCACTTATCTAACAGGCTCATTCATAGGGGAGGAGGGAGGGATTGCCCCAGCATGGGACACAGTCATTGGGCACACCCTCTCAGGGCTCTGTAGTATGCTGTGTAAAATACTATAGCTCCACTGTTCTGCCAGCAAATAGCAAGTCTGTCCTCTGAATACCTGTTTCAATCTGTCGTAGTCGAGACCTTCTGTTGGCACCCCGTTGGCACTTAGGGATCCAGTCGGTGTGGTTGTGGACTTCGGTCTGTAGACGGGATAAACAGAAAAAGTTACAGTAGTATACCTAAATTGGGGCTGTAGTCGAGGGGGAGTCCAGAAGTCACTCTTGGAGGAAAACCAGACAGAAAAGTATCTACTGTGGCTGGGTTATTCCTCTCTACATTCTGCATTCACTCATCACACTTCAATCACTTAAAAAAAAAAGTTACAAACGTAAACAACTTGAAAGAAAGTACAAATTCATTCAAATTGACAGTTTGATTTCAAAACACAGCAAGAAACATAGGAAGTTAAAGAATTTAACACACAGAGAAAATTGTCATCATACTCCAACATTCATTCTTTAAAATTCAGTATTGAGAAATTGATCTACAAATCTGGCATGGTAGAGAATAATGTACCATAATGATTTTCATATCCATGTGTCAAAATTGATAACTACACTAGTTGAAAACAGCTGAGCGCATTTGACAGGGTACCTAACCCTTTGCCCACATTCAGTATAAGGTCCTTTCATGAACTTGATTTGTTAGTTTGTGTATCATTATGCTCTGAGCAAACTGAATCTATACTGAACAAAAGATTCTCTGGTCAAATGAAACCGAGATTGAACTCTTTGGCCTGAATGCCAATCGTCACGTCTGGAGGAAACCTGGCACCATCCCTACGGTGAAGCATGGTGGTGGCTGCATCATGCTGTGGGGATGTTTTTCAGTGGCAGGGACTGGGAGACTAGTCAGGATCAAGGGAAAGACTAACAGAGCAGACAGATCCTTGATGAAAACTTGCTCCAGAGTGCTCAGGACCTCAGACTGGGGGCGAAGGTTCACCTTCCAACAGGACAACGACCCTAAGCACACAGCCAAGACAATGCAGGAGTGGCTTCGGGAGAAGTCTCTGAATATCCATGAGTGAAACTGATCAAACATCTCCGGAGAGACCTTAAAATAGCCGTGCAGCGACTCTCCTCATTCAACCTGACAGAACTTGAGAGGATCTGCAGAGAAGAATGGGAGAAACTCCCTCAAATACAGGTGTGCCAAGCTTGTAGGCTGTATTTTCTGCCAAAGGTGCTTCGACAAAGTAAAGGGTCTGAATACTTATGGAAATGTGCTATTTAATTTTTTTATTCATACATTATGGAGTATTGTGTGTAGATTGATGAGGAAAACCCACCAAATTTAATCAATTTTAGAATAAGGCTGTAACGTAAAAAAATGTGGAAAAAGTCAAGGGGTCTGAATACTTTCCTAATGCACTGTAAATTACGCAACATTCAACAATTTCAAAGATTTTACTGAGTTACAGTTCATATAAGGAAATCAGTCAATTGAAATTGATTCATTAGGCCCTAATCTATGGATTTCACATGACAAGGAATACAGATACACATATGTTGGTCACAGATACCTTAAAATAATTTTAGGGGTGTGGATCAGAAAACGAGTCAGTATCTGCTGTGACCAGCATTTGCCTCATGCAGCGTGACAACTCCTTTGTATAGATTTTATCATGCTGTACACATCGATCCAGAGCATCCCAAACATGCACAACGGGTGACATGTCTGGTGAGTATGCAGGTCATGGAAGAACTGGGACATTTTCAGCATCTAGGAATTGTGTACAGATCCTTGCGACATGGGGCCGTGCATTACCGTGCTGAAACATGAGGTGATGGCGGCGGATGAATGGCACAACAATGGGCCTCAGGATCTCGTCACAGTATCTCTGTGCATTCAAATTGCAGCTAATGAAATGCAATTGAGTTTGTTATACGTAGCTTATGCTTGCCCATACCATAACCCTACCATCATGGGGCTCTCTGTTCACAACGTTGACATCAGCAAACCGCTCACCCACACAACGCCATACGCGGTTGTGAGGCCGGCTGGAAGTAATTGTATAATTCTCAAAACTTGAAACATACAGTTGAAGTCTGAAGTTTACATAGACCGTAGCCAAATAAATTGAAACTCAGTTTTTCACCATTCCTGACATTTAATCCTAGTAAAAATTCCCTGTCTTAGGTCAGTTAGGATCACCACTTTATTTTAAGAATGTGAAATGTCAGAATAATAGCAGGGTGAATTATTTATTTCAGTTTTTATTTCTTTCATCACATTCCCAGTGGGTCAGAAGTTTACATACACTCAATTAGTATTTAGTAGCATTGCCTTTAAATTGTTTAACATGGGTCAAACGTTTCGGGTATCCTTCCACAAGCTTCCCACAATAAGTTGGGTGAATTGTGGCTCATTCCTCTTGACAGAGCTGGTGTAACTGAGTCAGGTTTGTAGGCCTCCTTGCTCGCACACACTTTTTCAGTTCTGCCCACAAATGTTCTATAGGATTGAGGTCAGGGCTTTGTGTTGGCCACTCCAATACCTTGACTTTGTTGTCCTTAAGCCATTTTGCCACAACTTTGGATGTATGCTTGGGGTCATTGTCCATTTGGAAGACCCATTTGCGACCAAGCTTTAACATCCTGACTGATGTCTTGAGATGTTGCTTCAATATATCCACGTAATTTTGCTTCCTCGTGATGCCATCTATTTTGTGAAGTGCACCAGTCTCTCCTGCAGCAAAGCAACCCCACAACATGTTGCTGCCACCCCCACAACATGCTGCTGCCACCCCTGTGCTTCACGGTTGAGGTGGTGTTCTTTGGCTTGCAAGCCTCCCCCTTTTTCCTCCAAACATAAAGATGGTCATTATGGCCAAACAGTTCTATTTTTGTTTCATCAGACCAGAGGACATTTCTCCAAAAAGTACGATCTTTGTCCCCATGTGCAGTTGCAAACCGTAGTCTTGCTTTTTTAATGGCGGTTTTGGAGCAGTGGCTTCTTCCTTGCTGAGTGGCTTTACAGGTTATGTCGATATAGGACTCGTTTGACTGTGGATATAGATACATTTGTACCTGTTTCCTCCAGCATCTTCACAATGTCCTTTGCTGTTGTTCTGGGATTGATTTGCACTTTTCGCACCAAAGTACGTTCATCTCTAGGAGACAGAACGCATCTCCTTCCTGAGCAGTATGACGGCTGTAAGGTCCCATGGTGTTTATACTTGCGTACCATTGTTTGTACAGATGAACGTGGTACCTTCAGGCATTTGGAAATTGCTCCCAGGGATGAACCAGACTTGTGGAGGTCTACCATTTTCTTCTGAGGTCTTGGCTGATTTCTATTGATTTTCCCATGATGTCAAGCAAAGAGGCACTGAGATTGAAGGCAGGCCTTGAAATACATCCACAGGTACACCTCCAATTGACTCAAAGTATGTCAATTAGCCTATCAGAAGCTTCTAAAGCCATGACATAATTTTCTGGAATTTTCCAAGCTGTTTAAAAGCACAGTCAACTTTGTGTATGTAAACTTCCGACTTCAACTGTATGTGGCATTGTGTTGTGTGATAAAACTTCACATTTTACAGGGATGCAAAAAATGTGTGCGCAAAATTTGAGAGAAATACGCTTTTTGTGCATATGGAACATTTCTGGGATCTTTTATTTCAGCTCATGAAACATGGGAACAACACTTTACATTGCGTTTATGTTTTTGTTCAGTGTCGATTTAGGCAAAGTGAACCAGTAAATGAACTGGAAATCTGTCCTATGACTGGAATCATGAGTAGAATAGCTTAATGCCTTAGGTAAAGCCAGACCAAAGCAAACATGTTACACACACACCAGCCGTATGAGTTCACACAGCTAACATTGAGTAGTTCAGCCCAATTCAAACACAATCAGGTTGACGTTGTGTGTCAGAGTTCAGAAAAAGGCAGCTATAGTTAGAGCATGCACAAACAGTGCAGCAGCCACACACAGCCATGCATCTCCGCTACTGGATCAGCTGTGACAGGAAACCATTGCCAACAAGAAAATCACCATGGGCTACAACTGCAGGAAATGATTAAAGAAAATGACACACTTTCCGAGTGTGAAAGCGGTGAGGAAATGAATTCCGTGAACAGCCAACAGCTTGCCAGGGAGAAAGTGGAAGCCAAGAGAGTAGGAAAGGTGTAACATTAGGTTACAAGAATGTTAGCTTGTTACGATTCCCAACAGCTGTCTTTCTGTAGTGTGTGTATGTGTGTGTGTGTATGTTTGCGTCTGTATGTCTGCTGTAGTGGTCTCTGGTCCTCTGGCCTCCTCTATAGGTCAGATATGAATACCAGTTTATGGGGGAGGAATTACTTACGACCATCTGCGAATGCAGGGCTGTGTGGCCTTATCTATGGGGTTCTTCTGAGACAGTTGGCACGGATGTGAATATTCACAGCACTGGGAGGGGTCTCCTCTATCTTGCTCACTATATAGTAGCACACAGCCACAGAGTCAGTGTTGAGTATGTGTGTATACTAAAGCAAAGCAATTGGAAGAGTTTACATGTATTCGTAGATACTTAGATTGGTTCTTCATGTATAAACAATAAACCATTTTTATACCTAGTGTTCATTAGCAATCAGGTGATTACTTTGTTGGCAAAATAGAGATATGGGAATTACAAGTCACAACCCCCCCCCCACCACCCCCCGTCTGTGAGAGAGAGACTAGCTTTTAAAAGTGCTGTCCTATAACCCCAGGTCCCCTCCCTAATCAAACCCACACCAAACATACAGGCTCCAGACAGCAGACTGAGTATAGCTACCAGGGAATCTGGAAAAACAACAGCTACTGATGATACATTGATTTGTTTTCAGTTAACTTTACATTGATAAAGCTTTGGAATTTTCTAAGGATCCGGTAATTGTCTTTTCCTGCTAATATGCTAAAATGCTACACCGGCCTCTTTATAATGAAGTTCATCTAAAAAATATCATACATTCTCAGAGGATGAAAACAAAAAAGGACTTGTGGGGAGGGCAGCATTCTGTTTTGCACATACTAGAAGTGTATTTCCAGAAGACTTTCTCGTCGACAAACCCTCATTTAAATCCCTGCAATTAAACCTGGAATTGTAGGCTTTGATTGACACATCCCAGGAACACTCACTGCTACGGACAGCCTAGCTAGCGGTAGCCTAGCGGCAAGCATGTTTTAGTCATGTTATTAACCAGTTATAAACCAGCAAGCCCAGGGGTCGGACCCCAGCAGTGTGACATGCTATGATCTGTGCTCCTTCTTTAGTCATGTTATTAACCAGTCATAAACCAGCAAGCCCAGGGGTCGGACCCCAGCAGTGTGACATGCTATGCTCTGTGCTCCTTCTTTAGTCATGTTATTAACCAGTCATAAACCAGCAAGCCCAGGGGTCGGACCCCAGCAGTGTGACATGCTATGCTCTGTGCTCCTTCTTTAGTCATGTTATTAACCAGTCATAAACCAGCAAGCCCAGGGGTCGGACCCCAGCAGTGTGACATGCTATGCTCTGTGCTCCTTCTTTAGTCATGTTATTAACCAGTCATAAACCAGCAAGCCCAGGGGTCGGACCCCAGCAGTGTGACATGCTATGTCCTGTGCACCTTCTTTAGTCACGTGATGATGAGCGGCAATGCTGAGGCGCTCAGTGATTCAGATAGGGAGAGGATATTTGGACGTAGTCGTGTTTGACCCAGTTATAGCTTTAGACTCAGTGACTATGTAATATAGACATTTGCACATGAAAGCACACGGTTGAAATCTAAGCCCATTTATGGGATGGAATGCTGGTATTTACCTTCCAATGACCGGGGATTTGCTACCATTCATAGTGTTAGTCCTCTCCCAAGGTTTTCTGGGCATGTCTGAGGAGGAAACAAAAAAAGCATTGGACATACTACACTGATAGAACTGAACCACTATCAGGAGACAAACAAAATAATACAAACAAACCACAGACTGAAAAATATGAGCTAAACTACAGACATAAATAGATCTGTCCAACTACATGAACTGCTGGCTAAAACTAACTAGGATCTTGGTGATCTGAATGTGGAAGGTGCATGTTGCTGTTCTGGTCCTTCATATATCTCTGACCACTACAGTCCTGTACTGTATACTATACTCACCAGGTGTACTACAGGCTGACACTTTGGGAGTTGTGTTGCCCTCGCCGCTCTCATCCTATTGGAGAGAAGCACAGGGCATTGAAAGGTCAGAAGATATAGGTCAGGCAGCTTCAGATAAACAGCTGTGAATATATGACCTGTTTTTAAGTAAATCATCCGCTAAAGGAAATCCATTGATCCTCTTCGATGTCACAAATGACCATCAAAGAGAAACATATGAAGCCCAAAAGACATCCAGGAGAGGGAAAACAAACACCAGGCTACTGAAATATAGATGGGTAAATTATAAGTCACATAATAAGTTGCATGGACTAACTGTGTGTGCATTAATAGTGTTTAACATGTCAGTCAGTCAGCCAGTGCGTCAGCCAGCCAGTCAGCCAGCCAGTCAGTCAGTCAGTCAGTCAGCCAGTCAGTCAGTCATACTCACAGCTCGTTGCTCTGGCTCAGGGGATGATCCCTTCTCTGCAATTCTTCTCCTGAAAAACAATACAGAATATTAAGATATATTCCCAACCTCATAACAGGCTGTACTGTATGCCTAAACAAAAATAATCTAACTTCTAACTTTAAATAATGTTTTGGCTGACCCGACAGCTACATGGTCTGCAATGATATTGCACTCATGGAATTCACAGATTTATTGTGATATTTCCTCCCCCATCCTCAATATTGTCCTCTCATGTTGTAGATGGGGATGTAATGTAATGTCACCTCCTGGCCAGCAGGGCGCTCATCTCCTCCATCAGCCCCCCTCCTCCAGGTGCTCCACCCAGAGGGCCGTTCCCTCCAGGTTTGGCCCCTGCAGAGCCAGACAAACCCCCAGCCATGGCTGCAGCCAGAGCAGCTGCGGCATCACCACCACTATCACTCTGAGGGGACAGAGAGAAGGACATGATAGTGTTGTGGTGGCAGGCCATGTTACAGAGGCACATAACTGGAGGTCAGGTATGGTGGAGTACAGTACATGGTGGAGTGAAGCACTGTTTGGCTACATGATCACTGTGACTGGTGTTGGATAAGCCCCCTATCCTGGGATGAGGATATGGGATGTGACAAACAGTGTGTGTCTGTGCAAGGGTAGAGATGTTTGTGTTTCTGTGTGTGTTAGCCTCTCACCCGTGGCACTTTACGCAGCTTGGCTCCAGCGAGGGCAGCAGCCAGCCCGGACAGGGGGCGGTCCTCGGACGGGGAGAAGAGACCAGGTGGCAGGGGAGGGGCTGGGGGAGGGGGAGGGTGGGCCTGGCCACCGGGGAGAGGTGGCGGTTCAGGTGGGGAAGGAGGCCCGCCGCTGGTAGGAGTGAGTGTGGGGGGCAAGGGGGGAGGGGGAGGAGGGCCTGGTGGGGCTGGGGGGGCAGCGGCCGTGGGGGTCACAGTGGAGCCGGGAGGCAGGGGGGGGAGGGGGAGGAGGGGTGGGTAGCACAAGAGTCAACGCTGTGTCTGTTTGGGTGTGTGGGGGGGGGGGGGGGGGGAGAAGAAGAAGAGTAAATGGTCATTATCAAACTTTGGGACAGAAAGAGCAGAGTCAGGAGTTCTCTCCTGTTTAGTGTTCTCCTCACACACAAAACTCAGGCTTCCTAAAGTACCCATTCTATACTCACCATCAATACTAACATTATCAGGCTTGACCATTTATTGGTCAACTTTATACACGGTATGAACATGCTACATCCACGTGTTGTTTGTCATACAACATGCACATTAGTGAGTTATGGCCTAAATGTATCCATTTGATGGAAGCAAATGGAGACATCCCACACAAACAAGGCGAAAAATGTACACACAGACACACAGTGAAAAATGCATTGGAAACAGGATCTCGAGCGGTCTAAGTTAGGTCAATATCTTCATAAGAGCAGCCCGAAACCACTGAACCACATAGAGAAGTATCAACTCTAATAATTAGCTTGTAGAAAATCATTATGATCATCATCATCATTATGAAATCATTCCTCAACACAGACAGATGATTGGATCAATAAGCCATTGTGGAATGTGCCCATGTTGAGCTCCTGTCAATGAGGTTCAGTCCAAGTGGTGGAAATAGTCAGACTGAATCTACATATAAACGCTACTAAAGAGTTACTCAAGGGGGAGTTTTAATACATACAAATATGGCCCTTTATCAACCAAAAAATATATTGTATCATTAATGCTAACGCAGTATTAGAATTATGTGAATCGGAACATTTTAAACTGCATTGGTTTTCAGAAAGATTTAAAAGAACTACTATTGAATTAAATGTTATTTCCAATAAAGTTGGTAAGGTAATCAGAGCAATGTGAGGGCAGGTTTAGGGAGAATAATAAATAGCTTGTCCTCATTTGACACGCAAATAGGTAAATAGAGAATCCTCTATCAGTAAACACAGACAGTGTAGTGGTGGCTTGGATAACAAATGAATGATACATATCAAATGGAGAGGACACAGATGTGATTTATCTGCTAATACTTCTATTCAGCAGAGAGACAAATGATCATTTACATATTATTGATTCCAGCCGCTAATCGTACCCTGGATAACTTGTGACACTCTAAAAAACTGCAGCTGAGTTTGGCCAATTAAGTCATTTCATAATCGAAATATAACCAAGATTTCTGTTAATATCTCTGCATTGGCGACCCTCTCCATCCCCTGAAACGTACAGTAGCATCATGATAACAAACCTAATCAAGTGAACAAGGATGGGAGTAGAAATAAAAGAGCTGTTCAGACAAGTAAACTCTCCACCCGTCAGTCCCTTACTGTTCGTAACACGCATACAATCCTTGATTAACACTGACATGACAAGTGAGGTTGAAAAGTCATGGCAAGGTCATGACAAATTGCTGAAAAATAATCATTTGAGGTGAGAAAATAAACAAGCAAAAGAGAAACAATGAGACAATGATCCTTCCGGACTGGAGTGATCTCTAGATGGATCAGAACCCCCTGTCTGTAAGAGGGCAAACAAACATACACGCCATGCCCAACAACCAGACCCCATTCACACCCACGAGAGATCACCAGACACCTCAAGACCATAAAAGCAACAGCATGGACATGCATGGTAGGAGCATTTTGACCAAGGTGAGTCAGACAGACACACATGACCAACATAGATTGACAAGCACCTACAGACCATTCTCAACAGCCACATAGAACCCAGCCAAAACCACATTAGCCATGCTAGTCACAGCTGCAGCCAGTATTGGCGCCCAGTTGGTTAGGGCAGCCCCCTGCTCCCTGGCACCCCATTAGTGGGTGAGCGGAGGTGGAGGTAGAGGAGAGGCTGAGAGAGGTGAGGCCTTACCCTGCTGGGCCAGAGGGTCTGCAGGCTGAGAGGCCTCTGGAGCCACGGAGCAGGAGTCTCCCAGCACAGAGAGGTTTACAGAGAGGTCAGCAGATGCAGGGGGAGCTGTGGAAGGAGAAGGGACAATAGCAGGCTGGGATGAGGGAGAGGACACAAGGGGAGCGATGTGGGAGACGACGGGCGACTGCTGGCAGGACGACGACAGGGACAGGGAGAGAGGGGGCAGCGGTGGAGGGGGAGGTGGGGTCGGAGGAGGTGGGGTGGGGTTGCTGCTGTTGCCGATGGTGACAGGTGAAGGAGCGGGGAACATGGGGGGCCCGTTGGGGGAGGGAGAGGGGTGTTTCTGTGACAGGGGGCTGGGGGCCGGGATGGCGATGACGGGGCGTGGGCCAGTGGCCTTGCCCGGCGGGCTACTGATCATGACGGGGGGTGAGGGAGGCAGGGGGCTGAAGTTGGTTGCTGACCACACCACTGACTTGGAAGGGGTTGCCGGGGCTGGGGCAGGGGGCGTGGGAGGGACAGGCTGTCGCCTGGGGACTGTGGCGTAGTGGGGCAGGACCGGATGGAAGGCGGAGCCGAGTGAGGTGGCGAATCGGGAGGCAGAGTGTCGTAGAGGTGGGGTGGGGGGTGTTGCAGAGGAGGGTGACGGGGTGGGTGGAGGGTAGTTGGGGGTGGTGGGAGACACAGACGTAGAGGAGGTCTTGGAGGAGTACTCTGGAGGTGGAGGGGTGTAGAGGGTACTTTCAAATGCTACACACATCAGATGGACAGGACAGGAGGGGAGAAGCAGCCACCATGCAGCCACACAAGAGGGAAAGAACACAGAAGAGGAGAGAGAGAAAGGGGAAAACAGAAAGGATAGAGAAGGGGTAAATGAAGCAGGTAACTAGCAGACCTAAATCTCCTTTTTCTTGATGTCTTTCTCTGACAGAAAATATGCTACTATTAGTACACAGGGTTAGACCAAACCAGAGGCAGACTCTAGAGACAATGTGTCATAATGTGTACACATGGATAGAGAAGCAGCAGAAAACCATAGATCGTCCATACCAGGACTGGGCAAGCAGAACAGTTGTATTCTATACATTTGGAAGTCAAGGCACCACAATTGAGAGATTTAACCAATTTGGACATGTTTGGTTTCAGTAATTGACTGATTGCACAGACTCTGGTAGAAACTTATCCCAAGATAATAAAATGCTTCAATATTTGGGTGACTACACAGTTTCAATCACTTGCAATTCTCCATTACCTAGCTTTCTATCATTCTGATAGAAAGCTATTGGGCCAGTAACCGAAAGGTTGTTGGTTTGAATCCTTGAGCCAACGAGGTGAAAAATCAGTCGTCGTGCCCTTGAGTAAGGCACTTAACCATAATTGCTCCTGTAAGTCGCTCTGGAAAAGAGCATCTGATAAATTACCCAAAAATAGATTAAAAAAAACACTACCATATAGTAATGATTTCAAGCCAGGAACCTTTACTAAAGAAACTATTTTGAATTGACAAGGAGTTTGCATAAAGTCTTACTGAACCACCCAGAAAAAAACCCCATAATAAAGTTTATCATGGTGCTTTTTAGTCAATACCCCCATCAGTAGTGTCCCCTCATCTCTCATATACATAACCAGTGAGGAGACGTGGGGGTAGTATCACTGGGTGGTCACGTTGCCAGAGTTTGACTGCATGCTCCAAATGATCCATGCTCTGTTTTGTTGTGGGGCCCCAGCCAGTATAGCCCTAGAGTGAGCCTAGAGTGAGCCTAGAGTTAGCCTAGAGTTAGCCTAGAGTTAGCCTAGAGTTAGCCTAGAGTTAGCCTAGTGTTAGCCTAGTGTTAGCCTAGTGTTAGCCTAGTGTTAGCCTAGTGTTAGCCTAGATTGAGCCTAGAGTGAGTCTAGAGTTAGCCTAGAGTGAGCCTAGAGTGAGCCTAGTGTTAGCCTAGAGTGAGCCTAGAGTGAGCCTAGAATTAGCCTAGTGTTAGCCTAGAGTGAGCCTAGAGTGAGCCTAGAGTTAGTCTAGAGGGAGCCTAGAGGGAGCCTAGAGCTGAGGCCGCTCCCGCCATATGTTTACTGAGGGCTAATGCTGCTAATCCTTTGTGTCGGCCTCATTCTGCTCCACTGACCCTCGGTGGTAGGCTGCGTACGTGCACGCGCACACACACACACACACACCTACCTACGCCGTATGGGAAGCCTGGGCTCTTGCTGAGAGATGCACTAGGCACACCTCCACACATTACAGCATATAGACACACTCGTTCACATATACTCATGTGGTGAATACACACACACACACACACACACACACACACACACACACACACACACACACACACACACACACACACACACACACACACACACACACACACCAACATTCTTGTCCTCCATTCCAAACCACTTCACTCTATGTCATGTCACTTTCTTACAGACCATGTCCTGATTGGCTGTTGTTGAGTCGTTCTGAATGCTCATTGTGTTTCTGATACAACTCCACTAACTGGAAACATTGCTCATGTATGATTCTCCCACCCCATCTCTCTACCACACCTCTCCTCCTTCTGTTGCTCCAAACAGAAGACTAACTCTTCTCCCAATCCCCCCCCCCACTCTTTCTGCCTCTCTCCCTCTTTTCATTTCTCCACTCCCCTTCCCTCTTGTTCCCCTTTTACTCCCCCTCTCTGGGTGGTTAGTGGCCACAGGCAGGCCCCAGCTTTGCCCTGTGATCCCAGAGTAGTAACCCATAAAGACACACACACACCTCTCACTAAAGCCCAAAATGGACATACACACTAACTAGAGTGGCCTAAAGAAGAGGGAGACCAGTGGAGTGAGGGGCGGGCTTAAAAGCACCACTTTTTAGCAGGGATTTCCATCAGACCGTTAGGAATGGCTGGATTAATGAGGTCGACGCACAAGGAACTCCTTGTTGTTTCTAATGTGACATGAGACAGACTCTACAGAGTTACAGACACATCAAGAAGCCAATCTGCACATGCCCTACTAGCAGACCCCTCCTCCACAACACCGGGTTGGTTTAAGTGTTCAGTTAGAGGTCGAGCATGGTGATCAACACACAGCATGACTTCCACAGACATCCAATGGGATACTACACATACTATGAATGCAATTGGAAATCCAACCCAAAGTTTTTGCGAGGCTATGTACAGTAGGCCAATAGCACACATGTATGTTTTTCCTGCAGGAAAGACAACAAGAAGCATATGAAGTGCATTCGCACACTTCAAAAGCACCTCAAACGTTAACATGCAGTGCAACATTAATGATGGTGTTTGTCTTGTCATGTCCTGTGGAAATTGTGTCGTGTACACATTTATTGCACAAAATGCGAGAGGAAAAATAAAATCTACTCGACATCATAATGCCTTAGACATGTTCATGGTAATGTTAATATGATGGCCCCTCCCCCTGGGTAGGCAGGCAGCATGTTAGCCTTGTTGATGTATTTTTAGCCTCTGACTAACATGGAGAATCTAGCCCAGCTAATGTGATGAGTGTGGCACTGAACCATGCCAACACTGGCAGCAATGACCATCTCTCATCCTTGATCCTCCCCCAACCAACTCCTAGAACCTGAGTCCCTCACCTGCCTATGCTTTGCTGGGCAGGCTGGCTTGGGTAGCCTACTATCCACCAACACATACAGTAGACATAGCCATCCCTGGTCAAACATAAGTAGGAAGAGAGGGGGGAGTGTGTGTGTGTGCGCGTGTTTGCCTGCTCGCTGAGACAACACAAACACTCCCCCCATGCCCTAGGGCCACTCAAGCTGTTCCCCGTGCCTGTCCAACACACAGGCATATGGGCAGAGAGAGATTGGACAGGAGCCTGGCTACAAGTCACATTAAGTAACGAGAGGCCAGGGATGGCTGAGTATAGTCAACATTCGCTTCAGACTCCAGTTAAATGCCACGCTGGGATTTTACACCCAAGACGGCTCTTTGGAGGAACTACTGCTAAAGGAAGTGAGAGCTAAACACACTCACCTGTTGGTGACTATTCTGATCTGTCATCTTGTTCGGTCCTGTGACTTCAGTGTCTATGTCCTGGACATCAGATGTGTATTGGTGTGTGTTTGTGTGTGTAAATGTGTACGTATGTGCATGCATGTGTGTGAGTGTGTTTTAGGTGTGTGTAGGTGGTAAATAAAAAGCCTTGGCTACTCACTGGCGTTGGAGATGTGTCTCCCTCTCTCCCAGTCCAACTGCTCGCTGTCCAACTGCTGCTCCTGCCGCGTCTCGTTCTCCATCCTCTCCTTCTCCTGCTTCTCTCTCTCCATCAGCTCCCTCTCTCTCTCCGCCCTCTCTCTCTCCAGCTGCTCTCTCTCCTTCTCCTGACGCTCGCGCTCCAGGCGATCCCGTTCAGTGCGCTCCCTCTCTGAGCGCTCCCTCTCTGAGCGCTCCCTCTCTGAGCGCTCCCTCTCTGAGCGCTCCCTCTCTGAGCGCTCCCTCTCTGAGCGCTCCCTCTCTCGCTCCTGGCGCTCCCGGTCCTGGCGTTCACGTTCACGCTCCCTCTCCTGCATCTCCCGCTCCAGCCGCTCCCTCTCCTGACGTTCCCTCTCCAGTCGCTCCCGCTCCACCTCCTTCAGCCGCTGCAGCTCCAGCAGCTGCCTGCCAAGGGAAGAGAGGAGAGAAGAGGAGGTGAGGAGGAGAGAGAAGACACCAGAGGGGTGAGGAAAGAGGAGATACAAGAGGGAGGAAGAGAACAGGTTTGATGAGGAGCGATGGGAAAGGAGCTCATATAGTGTAGGAAAGAGGGAGAGATGAGCAAAGGGAGGAGAAGAACAGAGAGACCAAAGATGGGGAAAAAACAGAGTGGAGAAGATGAGCCGACGAGGCTTTGACCTGGTTTTCCACGCTGGCCTAATGCACCATGCAGACCCACAGGCAGCGCTTTCACTCGGACAGGCCTTCTTGTTATCATTATATAAGCTTGTTGTCATTATGTAATTACTGTACAAGACAAGCCGTTACGCAATCACAGCTAGCTCTGCACGTTTCTGTTGTTAAACACAACAACGTAGCTAGTCTGCTTCTGGCTACAGCCTCTCTTTCTGTACTGATACGGAGAGAATCTGTAGGAAATAACAATAGAACAAGTCATCTGTATCCAGAGTGTACTTATGGTCTGCATAACAATCACCAAGAACACTGTACGTAAACACATTCAATATCAGCTTGTTCAGTCCAACAAAACACATAGCTGCAGAGGTCTGATATGAACTCATGATTGGCAATGATGCGTTTCTACAGGCACAGACAGTGAGCTCCAAAACGTATTGAGACAGTGACACATGTTGTTGTTTTGGCTCTGGACTCCAGCACTTTAGAAACTATACAATGACTATGAAGTAAGTGCAGAATGTCAGCTATGATTTGAGGATATTGACATTCATATCAGGTGAACGATTTAGAAATTACACCACTTTTTGTGCATAGTCCCCCCCCGTGTTAGGATGGATAAATTCACTTCTATGATTGTTAAAGTAGTCAAAAGTGTATTCTTCATGTTCCTAGCACACGATGACTACATCATGCATGTGACTCTACACACTTGTTGGATGCATTTCCTGTTGGTTTTGGTTGTGTTTCTGATTATTTTGTGCCCAATAGAAAGGAATGGTGAGTTTATTTTGTGTCACTTTTATTGTAAATAAAAATAGATATGTTTCTAAACACTTCTACATTCATGTGGATGCTACCATGACTACACATCATCCTGAACGAATCGTGAATTAAGATGAGTGAGAATTTTAGAAGCATAAATATCAAACCACCTCAAAAAATGCTGACCTCCCCTGTTATTATAATGGTGAGAGGTTAGCATGTCTTGGGGGTATGATGTTTGTGCGTCTGTAACTTTCTCACTCATCATTATTATTCACGACTCATTCAGGACCATCCACATCAATGTAGAAGTGTTTAGAAACAAATTATATTCTTATTCACAATAAAAGTGACGCCAAAATGACGCAATACATGATTTACCATTAATTTGTATTGGCCACAAAAGGATCTGAAACACAACCAAAACAAACAGCAAATGCATCCAACAAGTTTGTAGAGTCGCTATGTGCACAGGTAAGATCAGGGATATTGCCTCTGCGTATTGAAACAGGTAAGATCAGGGATATTGCCTCTGCGTATTGAAACAGGTCAGATCAGGGATATTGCCTCTGCGTATTGAAGCAGGTCAGATCAGGGATATTGCCTCTGCGTATTGAAGCAGGTCAGATCAAGGATATTGCCTCTGCGTATTGAAACAGATCAGATCAGGGTTATTGCCTCTGCGAATTGAAACAGGTCAGATTAGGGATATTGCCTCTGCGTATTGAAACAGGTCAGATCAGGGATATTGCCTCTGCGTATTGAAACAGGTCAGATCAGGGATATTGCCTCTGAATTGAAACAGGTCAGATCAGGGATATTGCCTCTGCGTATTGAAGCAGGTCAGATCAGGGATATTGCCTCTGCGTATTGAAACAGGTCAGATCAGGGATATTGCCTCTGCGTATTGAAACAGGTCAGATCAGGGATATTGCCTCTGCGTATTGAAGCAGGTCAGATCAGGGATATTGCCTCTGCGTATTGAAGCAGGTCAGATCAGGGATATTGCCTCTGCGTATTGAAACAGGTCAGATCAGGGATATTGCCTCTGCGTATTGAAACAGGTCAGATCAGGGGTATTGCTTCTGCGTATTGAAGCAGGTCAGATCAGGGATATTGCCTCTACGTATTGAAGCAGGTCAGATCAGAGATATTGCCTCTGCGTATTGAAACAGATCAGATCAGGGTTATTGCCTCTGCGTATTGAAGCAGGTCAGATCAGGGATATTGCCTCTGCATATTGAAGCAGGTCAGATCAGGGATATTGCCTCTGCGTATTGAAACAGATCAGATCAGGGATATTGCCTCTGCGTATTGAAACAGGTCAGATCAGGGATATTGCCTCTGTGTATTGAAGCAGGTCAGGTCAGGGATATTGCCTCTGCGTATTGAAGCAGGTCAGATCAGGGATATTTCCTCTGCGTATTGAAGCAGGTCAGATCAGGGTTATTGCCTCTGCGTATTGAAACAGATCAGATCAGGGTTATTGCCTCTGCGTATTGAAACAGGTCAGATCAGGGATATTGCCTCTGCGTATTGAAACAGGTCAGGGTTATTGCCTCTGCATATTGAAGCAGGTCAGATCAGGGTTATTGCCTCTGCGTATTGAAACAGATCAGATCAGGGTTATTGCCTCTGCGTATTGAAACAGGTCAGATCAGGGATATTGCCTCTGTGTATTGAAGCAGGTCAGATCAGGGATATTGCCTCTGCGTATTGAAGCAGGTCAGATCAGGGATATTGCCTCTGCGTATTGAAGCAGGTCAGATCAGGGATATTGCCTCTGCGTATTGAAGCAGGTCAGATCAGGGATATTGCCTCTGCGTATTGAAGCAGGTCAGATCAGGGATATTGCCTCTGCGTATTGAAGCAGGTCAGATCAGGGATATTGCCTCTGCGTATTGAAACAGATCAGATCAGGGATATTGCCTCTGCGTATTGAAACAGGTCAGATCAGGGATATTGCCTCTGCGTATTGAAACAGGTCAGATCAGGGATATTGCCTCTGCGTATTGAAGCAGGTCAGATCAGGGATATTGCCTCTGCGTATTGAAACAGATCAGATCAGGGATATTGCCTCTGCGTATTGAAACAGGTCAGATCAGGGATATTGCCTCTGCGTATTGAAACAGGTCAGATCAGGGATATTGCCTCTGCATATTGAAACAGGTCAGGGATATTGCCTCTGCGTATTGAAGCAGGTCAGATCAGGGATATTGCCTCTGCGTATTGAAGCAGGTCAGATCAGGGATATTGCCTCTGCAAGTTGAAGCAGGTCAGATCAGGGATATTGTCTCTGCGTATTGAAGCAGGTCAGATCAGGGATATTGCCTCTGCGTATTGAAACAGGTCAGATCAGGGATATTGCCTCTGCGTATTGAAGCAGGTCAGATCAGGGATATTGCCTCTGCGTATTGAAACAGATCGGGTCAGGGATATTGCCTCTGCGTATTGAAACAGATCAGATCAGGGATATTGTCTCTGCGTATTGAAGCAGGTCAGATCAGGGATTTTGCCTCTGCGTATTGAAGCAGGTAAGATCAGGGATATTGCCTCTGCGTATTGAAGCAGGTCAGATCAGGGATATTGCTTCTGCGTATTGAAACAGATCAGATCAGGGATATTGCCTCTGCGTATTGAAACAGGTCAGATCAGGGATATTGCCTCTGCGTATTGAAACAGGTCAGATCAGGGATATTGCCTCTGCGTATTGAAACAGGTCAGGGATATTGCCTCTGCGTATTGAAGCAGGTCAGATCAGAGATATTGCCTCTGCGTATTGAAACAGATCAGATCAGGGATATTGCCTCTGCGTATTGAAACAGGTCAGATCAGGGATATTGCCTCTGCGTATTGAAACAGATCAGGTCAGGGATATTGCCTCTGCATATTGAAGCAGGTCAGATCAGGGATATTGCCTCTGCGTATTGAAACAGATCAGATCAGGGATATTGCCTCTGTGTATTGAAACAGGTCAGATCAGGGATATTGCCTCTGCGTATTGAAACAGGTCAGATCAGGGATATTGCCTCTGCGTATTGAAACAGTATTGTGGTTAAATGGGAGAGGAAAGACTATGTATCTATTGGGCTAAGGCACTGCATCTCAGTGCAAGAGACGTCACTACAGTCACTGGTTCGTATCCAGGCTGGATCACATCCGTCTGTGATTGGGAGTCCCATAGAGTGGCGCACAATTGGACCAACATCGTCCGGGTTTGGCCGGGGTAGGCCGTCATTGTAAATAAGGATATGACTTACCTAGTTAAATGAAGGTTACATTTAAAAAAATGGTGACCTCTAAGAAATAGAGAATGAAACTAATTTGATCCTCTTTCCCCTTCCTACCATGCTCTTACTCCAGAAAGCACACCAGATATTCCCTGGCATTATGTGGCTGAGCGAGGAGGAGAAACTGAAATGGGTTTTTTGTCCATTGTGTATTTCCGTTTGCAGAATATTGCAGAATATAACAGGGCTACCTATAACTAAATAAGAAAATATTTAGCGTCTATGTGGTAAATGGTACGTATGTACATAGATTGTGTATAGGCTTGTCTCCCACATGAATCTTCTCTGTGGTAAATGGTACGTATGTACATAGATTGTGTATAGGCTTGTCTCCCACATGAATCTTCTCTGTGGTAAATGGTACGTATGTACATAGATTGTGTATAGGCTTGTCTCCCACATGAATCTTCTCTGTGGTAAATGGTACGTATGTACATAGATTGTGTATAGGCTTGTCTCCCACATGAATCTTCTCTGTGGTAAATGGTACGTATGTACATAGATTGTGTATAGGCTTGTCTCCCCTATGAATCTTCTCTGTGGTAAATGGTACGTATGTACATAGATTGTGTATAGGCTTGTCTCCCACATTAATCTTCTATGTGGTAAATGGTACGTATGTACATAGATTGTGTATAGGCTTGTCTCCCATATGAATCTTCTATGTGGTAAATGGTACGTATGTACATAGATTGTATATAGGCTTGTCTCCCACATGAATCTTCTCTGTGCCAGACTGGGTTCAAATGCCTTCTGTTTCATTTTTTCTGTATCTTTATACGTTATATTATATGTTATGTACAGAACCAGTCAAGAGTTTGGACACCTACTCATTCCAGGGTTTTTCTTTATTTTGACAATTTCCTACATTGTAGAGTAATAGTGAAGACATCAAAACTATGAAATAACGCATATGGAATCATGAAGTAACCAAAAAAGTGTTTCACAAATCAACATATATGTTACATTTGAGATTCTTCAAAGTAGCCACCCTTTGCCTTGATGACAGCTTTGCACACTCTTGGCATTCTCTCAACCAGCTTCACCTGGAATGCTTTTCCAACAGCCTTGAAGAATCTCAAATATAAAATATATTTTGATTTGTTTAACACTTTTTGGTTACTACATGATTCCATTTGTGTTATTTTCATAGTTTTGATAGTTATTCTACATTGTAAAATAAAAAATGGAATGAGTAGGTGTGTCCAAACTTTTGACTGGTACTGTATGTATGTATGTATGTATGTATGTATGTATGTATGTATGTATGTATGTATGTATGTATGTATGTATGCATGCATGCATGCATGCATGCATGCATGCATGCATGTATGTATGCATGTAAATGTTTTACTGCTCTAGGAATATTATTGTTTGGATAACCTTATTTACTATTATGTATAGATTTTTTTAGCTTAAATTGTTTCACTCTTTATGCGATGCGTACTGCAGAGAACACCGGAAGAAGAATTATCACAGTGAATTATTGTAATGTTTGTTTATTTGTCAATTAATCCCATTGGGGCTGGGTTGCCAACTGGAGATTTGACACACGAAAATAAAATTGTATTCATTCCTTCAGTCACAAGCTTGATGTAATCATTGCATGCAAGGAATATGAGACTAAAAACATTTGACTACTTTAATACATAAGTGAATTTGTCCCAATACTTTTGGTCCCCTAAAACGGGGAGACAAAAAGTGTTGTAATTTCTAAATGGTTCACCCGATATGGCAATGCCCTCAAATCAAAGCTGTAATTTAACCTCATCATCATTGTATCATTTGAAATCCAAAGTGCTGGAGTACAGAGCCAAAACAACAACAAATGTGTCACTGTCCCAATACTTTTGGAGCTCACTGTCTCTCACCACTAGAGGGCAGCATTCTCCAATAAAAGGTGAGGCAGGCTGCCTCCTGGCATAGTCTACTGTCGCTAACTGTGTTGTAGTAGAGTCAGGCTCCAAACCATTTCACAGACTGTTCTCTCTCTCCCCATCTCTCTGCCATGGAGGCTGTGACTGATGTATCTTGCCATTCTGTGGGGCTTCATCTGCCTCAGCCAGGCCTCTGTCCAACATTACCCAGAATGTCATAATGATACTGGAGAACCCTATCAATCTCCTGTACATACAGACCGCTACAGCTCAGTGTTGAGGTGTGGAGAGGACAGATGGATGACGCAGATATCAGGGAGTGTGTGTAATGTCAATGATGTGGGGGTTGGGAGGGAGTTTGAAACATCTTGGATTTGGTCACAATTTGGATCATACACTGAGTGTATAAAACCTCAGGAACACCTTCCTAATATTGAGTTACACCACCTTTTGCCCTCAGAACAGCCTCAACACGTCAGAGCATGGACTCTACAAGGTGTCAAAAGCGTTCCTCAGAGATGCTTCTCACAGTTAGTTGGATGTCCTTTGGGTGGTGGACCATTCTTTAAACACACGGGAAACTGTTGAGCGTGAAAAACCCAGCAGCGTTGCAGTTCTTGACACAAACCGGTGCACCTGGCACCTACTACCATATCCCGTTCAATGGCACTTAAATCTTTTGTCTTGCCCATTCACCCTCTGAATGACACACATATACAATTAATGTCTCAATTGTCTCAAGGCTTAAAAAGAGCAGGTGTTTTGTACAATCAGTGTACAGTATGTGCCAACCTGATTCCCTTACCTGTTTTGACCAAATGTCAAGGAAAGAACTCCACTGGCATGACAAAATAATCTGTGGTGCTGATTGGCTGACAGCCATGGTATATTAGACAGTATACCATGTGTATGACAAAACATTTATTTTTACTGTTCTAATTATGTTGGTGACCAGTTTATAATAGCAATAAGGCACCTCTGGGGTTTGTGGTATATGGCCAATATACCACGGCTAAGGGCTGTATCCAGGCACTCTGCCATGCGTCATACATAAGAACAGCCCTTAGCCGTGGTATATTGGCCATATACCACACCTCCTCTGGCCTTATTGCTTAAACGAACAGTATGCATGCCCTTTTCCCTCAGACAATTGTTCCCTCCCCTCTCTTGTTGCTGTAAACCAAACCCAGTTCGGGTTGAATCACCAGCTCAACGTGGGTCCTATCTGGTGTGACGTCACATCTCCCCTTCTCTCCATCTGGCCTGGACCTAGCTAAACACACACACACACTTGTTCTGCAATGATGATGTCACAAACAGACACCTGCCCCCTCCCTCCCTCCAGGTACGCCCCCTGAATCACACCTGTCACCACCTGTTACCAGCCAGCTTGTCATTGAACCCCTCCTACATCACTGGCTCTGCATCCCCTGGTAAGGCAACATCAAGTCTCCACACACCCTTCAGAGAGGAACATGATGGGAACCAATCGCTTCCATGTCCATTATCGGCCTGGAGGAGAATGATGTCAGATCACCTGGGGTGTAAACAACCTACGATACACCTGTTTATGAAAAAAAGCCCCCCCTCCCGCCCGCCTGCCCCTGAACTACTCATGCAGCACATTTTCCACCCAGCGATACCCAGTAGAATAGGACTCATCTGTAGCTGAATCTGTTCTACACTATGTGCTGAGAGAAGCAGTGAGACCAGTCAGAGTGGAAGCTGGACATCAATAAACCCTCAATGTGCCAACTCAGGGAACTGCAGGATCAATCCATCCACAATGACTTAATGAACTCCAGTGACCTAAGGCAGGGGATTTAATGGAAGGCAAACCTCTTTTCCTGATGGAGCTCTAAAAAGCCTTGAAATGCCTTATATTGACTGAAATGATGACCCTTGACTAATATCACCAGTGACATATAATCCATCATTAACATACATAGTTTAGGAACCACATGAGAATGATTTGAATGTTACTTAAGACTAAAGCTGTAGCTAGTTTTACAGAGACAGTATTACAGGGACAGTATTACAGGGACAGTATTACAGGCCGCGGCTCCAATCCATTCTGTAGGCTGGATTAGCCAGAGGAAGAGAGGAAGTCAGAGTCAGCTGGTGGATATCCTCTCTCTCCCAGGACCAGTGTGGAGGAGGCTGAGAAGGCTTTCACTCGCTGTCGCCTCAGCAAGGCTTCCCTCAGTCCCCCTTCCCCCAGTACCACTGACCCCATTCTACATATTCACCAGTCTCACTCTACAAAGTGTCCTCATATCACACTGCAATGTCACCGAACCGTAGCTGTGCCCAGCAGGCTCCCAGAGGAAGGCCCAACTCCTCTCTCCTGGAGCACTTCATAATGACAGCCTCATTACAGTAAGAAAGGGATTATTGAGAGCAGAGGACTACTGTTCCAGTTTAGTCCTCATCTCCCTCTCCCCTCCCTCCCTTAACCTCAACACCCTCCTCCCTCTCCCCTCCCTCCCTCATCTCCTCTCTCTCCCCTCCCTCCCTCAACCTCAACACCCTCCTCCCTCTCCCCTCCCTCCCTTAACCTCAACACCCTCCTCCCTCTCCCCTCCCTCCCTTAACCTCAACACCCTCCTCCCTCACCTACTCCCTCCCTCCCTCCCTTAACCTCAACACCCTCCTCCCTCTCTCCCTTAACCTCAACACCCTCCTCCCTCCCTCCCTCCCTCCCTTAACCTCAACACCCTCCTCCCTCACCTCCTCCCTCTCCCCTCCCTCCCTTAACCTCAACACCCTCCTCCCTCTCCCCTCACTCCCTTAACCTCAACACCCTCCTCCCTCCCTCCCTCCCTCCCTTAACCTCAACACCCTCCTCCCTCCCTTAACCTCAACACCCTCCTCCCTCTCCCCTCACTCCCTTAACCTCAACACCCTCCTCCCTCACCTCCTCCCTTAACCTCAACACCCTCCTCCCTCTCCCCTCACTCCCTTAACCTCAACACCCTCCTCCCTCACCTCCTCCCTCCCTCCCTTAACCTCAACACCCTCCTCCCTCTCCCCTCACTCCCTTAACCTCAACACCCTCCTCCCTCCCTCCCTCCCTCCCTCCCTCCCTCCCTCCCTCCCTCCCTCCCTCCCTTAACCTCAACACCCTCCTCCCTCACCTCCTCCCTCTCCCCTCCCTCCCTTAACCTCAACACCCTCCTCCCTCTCCCCTCACTCCCTTAACCTCAACACCCTCCTCCCTCCCTCCCTCCCTCCCTTAACCTCAACACCCTCCTCCCTCACCCCTCCCTCCCTTAACCTCAACACCCTCCTCCCTCTCCCCTCACTCCCTTAACCTCAACACCCTCCTCCCTCCCTCCCTCCCTCCCTTAACACCCTCCTCCCTCACCTCCTCCCTCTCCCCTCCCTCCCTTAACCTCAACACCCTGCTCCCTCTCCCCTCACTCCCTTAACCTCAACACCCTCCTCCCTCCCTCCCTTAACCTCAACACTCTCCTCCCTCCCTCCCTTAACCTCCTCCCTCACCTCCTCCCTCTCCCCTCCCTCCCTTAACCTCAACACCCTCCTCCCTCTCCCCTCACTCCCTTAACCTCAACACCCTCCTCCCTCCCTCCCTCCCTCCCTTAACCTCAACACCCTCCTCCCTCTCCCCTCACTCCCTTAACCTCAACACCCTCCTCCCTCCCTCCCTCCCTTAACCTCAACACCCTCCTCCCTCACCTCCTCCCTCTCTTCTCACTCCCTTAACCTCAACACCCTCCTCCCTCCCTCCCTCCCTCCCTCCCTTAACCTCAACACCCTCCCTCCCTCCCTCCCTTAACCTCAACACCCTCCTCCCTCACCTCCTCCCTCACCTCCTCCCTCTCTCCCTCACTGAGTTAATTAAAGAGAGCAGGAGTGAGGAGTGTCCTACTGTTCATTAGGCGCTGGGCCACTAGAGTACGAGGCTCAAAGGACCATTCCCAGGAGTTTCTCTATAGGATAACATCCCCTGATCACCACAGTGATGTAGGTACAGTAGAGAGTACAGCAGAGAGTCTACTGTATAATGTAGTGTATATCAGCGCTAAGATAAGGTGTGCTCTAGAGATGAACATATACTCCACCCAGGGGCAGTCTGGGAGCAGTGGGGCGGTAGCTCCACCAACTAGATGATCGTCAAACTGTGACAGGAGTGCTGACAGGCTACTGGAGACCACTGCACAAGCCTTTAAACACCACGATAAAAAAATATGAGGGGCAGCAGTGATATCTAATATAAGAATGTCAGAGGTTACATTTGGCAGGATGCTGTTGAGAGCAGCAGGAAGGGGTTATTACGCAACACCACTAGAAAGACAGACATGGTTGGAGAAGGTCAGTGGGGGATAATGCACCTGTCGTGCAATATCCCAATGACCCATCATATATGGGGAGGAGTTACAGCATACAAAACAGAGGTCAACTGTATAGGAATAGCCTAATACCAGGGGATAGTGTATGGTACATTTTCATGCTACACACTCTATATAAAACAAGACTTGCTTCACCATAAAGGGACTACGTTTTACAAACATAGACATTTGATTAACTTGGGTTATAGTGGCATGACATTCCATCTGTCCACAGCCATGGATCAGACTAATTCCCTACAGCGTATATTTATTTATTTTTATGTGCAATGCTATCTGACACGTACTGCATTCCCTGGCATACGAGATCATAACATTCCTACACAACACGCATGGAGAACAGTTCAAATAAGCACCAGGGTGAGGGAAGGGGGTAAAAGTGGGTTGGGAAAGAAAATAAATAACCTTGGATGAATTACTGTTCAACTGTACAGTATCTCCCTGTGTGGGAATAATTGTCAACATTTGAAATATAGTTTAAATCAAATTAAATAGGCACCAGGTCTCACCCTGTCTGTCAGGAGAGATGGCGTGGAGAGAGGGAAGGAGAGGGGGAGATGGAGGGGAGAGAGGGAAGGAGAGAGGGAGATGGAGGGGAGAGAGGGAAGGAGAGAGGGAGATGGAGGGGAGAGAGGGAAGGAGAGAGGGAGATGGAGGGGAGAGAGGGAAGGAGAGGGGGAGATGGAGGGGAGAGAGGGAAGGAGAGGGGGAAATGGAGGGGAGAGAGGGAAGGAGAGGGGGAGATGGAGGGGAGAGAGGGAAGGAGAGGGGGAAATGGAGGGGAGAGAGGGAAGGAGAGGGGGAAATGGAGGGGAGAGAGGGAAGGAGAGGGGGAGATGGAGGGGAGAGAGGGAAGGAGATAGAGAGATGGAGGGGAGAGAGGGAAGGAGATAGAGAGATGGAGGGGAGAGAGGGAAGGAGATAGAGAGATGGAGGGGAGAGAGGGAAGGAGAGGGGGAGATGGAGGGGAGAGAGGGAAGGAGAGGGGAGATGGAGGGGAGAGAGGGAAGGAGAGGGGAGATGGAGGGGAGAGAGGGAGATGGAGGGGAGAGAGGGAAGGAGAGGGGGAGATGGAGGGGAGAGAGGGAAGGAGAGAGGGAGATGGAGGGGAGAGAGGGAAGGAGATAGAGAGATGGAGGGGAGAGAGGGAAGGAGAGGGGGAGATGGAGGGGAGAGAGGGAAGGAGAGGGGAGATGGAGGGGAGAGAGGGAAGGAGAGGGGGAGATGGAGGGGAGAGAGGGAGATGGAGGGGAGAGAGGGAAGGAGAGGGGGAGATGGAGGGGAGAGAGGGAAGGAGAGAGGGAGATGGAGGGGAGAGAGGGAAGGAGAGGGGGAGATGGAGGGGAGAGAGGGAAGGAGAGGGGGAGATGGAGGGGAGAGAGGGAAGGAGAGGGGGAGATGGAGGGGAGAGAGGGAAGGAGAGGGGAGATGGAGGGGAGAGAGGGAAGGAGATAGAGAGATGGAGGGGAGAGAGGGAATGAGAGCGGGAGATGGAGGGGAGAGAGGGAAGGAGAGGGGAGATGGAGGGGAGAGAGGGAAGGAGAGGGGGAGATGGAGATGGAGGGGAGAGAGGGAAGGAGAGAGGGAGATGGAGGGGAGAGAGGGAAGGAGAGAGGGAGATGGAGGGGAGAGAGGGAAGGAGAGAGGGAGATGGAGGGGAGAGAGGGAAGGAGAGGGGGAGATGGAGGGGAGGGGAGTTAAGACAGAGAAGCTGAGATGGTGAATGGCAGGTAGTCCGCCCAAGGGGACAGCGATTAGTTTACATCCAGTGTAACTTTCAAGGGAGGGACGTCATGTTGGAGCAATGTTCTCTTTGAGTTAAACATGGATATTCTGAAGCAGTAAGGTCATCAGCCTTCTCAGATGAGGGATCATTAAGAAAACAGGGATGTCAGTTTGAGTACTAGTGTATAATGTACCCATTAACTGAACGACCAAGTTCATTCCAATATAGAAGCTTTTTGGGATATGACAACTATATCTCTCAGACTGTTGAACCATACAATGTATTATCATAGTGGGCCAAAATGGAGAATTAACAATACAATATATTATCATAGTGGGCAAAAACAGAGAATTAACAATACAATATATTATCATAGTGGGCCAAAACAGAGAATTAACAATACAATGTATTATCATAGTGGGCCAAAACAGAGAATTAACAATACAATGTATTATCATAGTGGGCCAAAACTGAGAATTAACAATACAATATATTATCATAGTGGGCTAAAACTGAGAATTAACAATACAATATATTATCATAGTGGGCCAAAACAGAGAATTAACAATACAATGTATTATCATAGTGGGCCAAAACTGAGAATTAACAATACAATATATTATCATAGTGGGCCAAAACTGAGAATTAACAATACAATATATTATCATAGTGGGCCAAAACGGAGAATTAACAATATAATATATTATCATAGTGGGCTAAAATGGAGAATTAACAATACAATGTATTATCATAGTGGGCCAAAACGGAGAATTAACAATACAATATATTATCATAGTGGGCTAAAATGGAGAATTAACAATACAATATATTATCATAGTGGGCTAAAATGGAGAATTAACAATACAATGTATTATCATAGTGGGCCAAAACGGAGAATTAACAATACAATATATTATCATAGTGGGCCAAAATGGAGAATTAACAATACAATATATTATCATAGTGGGCTAAAATGGAGAATTAACAATACAATGTATTATCATAGTGGGCCAAAACGGAGAATTAACAATACAATATATTATCATAGTGGGCCAAAACGGAGAATTAACAATACAATATATTATCATAGTGGGCCAAAACAGAGAATTAACAATACATCTCAGTCTTGCTGAGAGAGAAGGCAGCTCCCTGCAGGTCCTATTGAATAGAAGAATGGAACCAGATGAGAAATGATCAAAGGATGCCTCACCGCATGTCAACACACAAACACAGAATTTCCCTCACTTCCTCACAGGAGACCAACATACACAACGAGCCCAGTGGAAAAAGGCTGGATTTGTCTCGGACTTTGCCTCTCTCCCACTTTAGGGAATGAAGGCTTCAAAGATGTGAAAAACCTTGCTGATCCATTTACTGGTGTCTCAGTTCCCGACATGCGTTGCCTGGGGAACGGTTGCTAAGGGAGTGTAGGCGGAACACGGCCTGAATCCGAACGTTTTCCAACAACTTACTACTATTGACCAAAAAAGAAAAAGAAAAAAGAAGCTTGGGCTCTATTTGACAAGAAAAAAAGAATCACGAATGTGTTTGACAAATGACTTATTTAGACAGTAGGAAACCTGACAGTATGAATGCCTCAGGACGAGGGCAGAATACATATTAAGACCAAATTAGAACCAAGGTTGGGGCAAGAGCAGATGTTAGGCAACATGGTATACAGTTACAGAACATCCTTTTCACAAGCAGATGTTAGGCAACATGGTATACAGTTACAGAACATCCTTTTCACAAGCAGATGTTAGGCAACATGGTATACAGTTACAGAACATCCTTTTCACAAGCAGATGTTAGGCAACATGGTATACAGTTACAGAACATCCTTTTCACAAGCAGTGAAAATTCTGCATTGACGAGTAAGCGTCTTTGGAGTGGTATGAGAACAAATTGCAAACAGTCCAAGCTTTTGGGTGTAGCAACAGTGTGATGCTGTTATCCTTTATTCCGACAGCCAAGGAAAGCAAAGCTGCAGAATCACAAAGCCTGGAAAGCCCACAGTCCAGTCAGTCAGAGCAGCTTTCCTCATTGGCTCAGAGGCCTGAACAGTTTTGTCTGTGTGGACTGATGCCCAGTTAGTCCATATGGAGCTACTCTGTAAAGGACTCAGTCCAAATCTACAGCTCACAGTCACTACCACGTGTCCCCCTAGCCAAGTGCAGGAGACCAGATCAGAACACTAGTCAAGGAGGGGAATTCGTTTTTGTCCAACAGCAGCCCTGTGTGTGTTGGACACTAACAGAACACAAATACATACAGTGGGGAAAAAAAGTATTTAGTCAGCACCAATTGTGCAAGTTTTCTTGCTTGTTTATAGGTGACCAAATACTTATTTTCCACCATAATTTGCAAATAAATTCATAAAAAATCCTACAATGTGATTTTCAGGATTTGTTTTCTCATTTTGTCTGTCATAGTTGAAGTGTACCTATGATGAAAATTACAGGCCTCTCTCATCTTTTTAAGTGGGAGAACTTGCACAATTGGTGGCTGACTAAATACGTTTTTTGCCCCACTGTACACTGTACAAAACATTAGAAACATGGATTGAACAGGTGAATCCAGGTGAAAGCTATGATTCCTTATTGATGTCACTTGCTATATCCACTTTAAAATCAGTGATGATGAAGGGGAGGAGACAGATTAAAGTGGGATTTTTAAGCCTGGAGACAATTGAGACATGGATTGTGTGTGTGCCATTCATAGGGTGAATGGGCAGGAGAAAATGTTTACAGTGCATTCGGAAAGTATTCAGACCCCTTGACTTTTACATTTTGTTACGTTCCAGCCTTATTCTAAAAATAAATATATTTTAAATTCCCCTCATCAATCTACACACAATAACCCCTAATGACAAAGCGAAAACAGCTTTAGACATTTTTGCAAATGTAGTAAAAAGAAAAAACAGAAATACCTTATTTACATACGATTTCAGACCCTTTGTTATGAGACGTGACATTAAGCTCAGGTGCATCCTGTTTCCATTGAGATGTTTCTACAACTTGATTGGAGTCCACATGTAGTAAATTGTGGTGGCAGCATCATGCTGTGGGGATGTTTTTCAGTAGCAGGGACTGGGAGACTAGTCAGGATTGAGGGAAAGATGAACGGAGCAAAGTACAGAGAGATCCTTGATGAAAACCTGCTCCAGAGTGCTCAGGACCTCCGACTGGGGCAAAGGTTCACCTTCCAACAGGACAACGACCCTAAGCACATAGCCAAGACAACTCAGGAGTGGCTTCGGGACAAGTCTCTGAATGTCCTTGAGTGGCCCAGCCAGAGACCAGACTTGAACCTGATCAAATATCTCTGGAGAGACCTGGAAATAGCTGTGCAGTGACACTCCCCATCCAACCTGACAAAGCTTGAGAGGATCTGCAGAGAAGAATGGGAGAAACTCCTCAAATACAGGTGTGCCAAGCTTGTACCGTCATACCCAAGAAGACTCAAGGCTATAGGTTGCTGCCAAAAGTACTGAGTAAAGGGTCTAAATAAAAAAAAAACTGGTTTTGTTTTGTCATTATGGGGTATCGTGTGTAGATTGATGACGGGAAACAACAATTTAATACATTTTAGAATAAGGCTGTAAATTATGGAAAAAGTCAAGGGGTCTGAATACTTTCCGAATGCACAGTAAGTGCCTTTGAACAGCGTATAGTAGTAGGTGCCAGGCACACCGGTTTGAGTGTGTCAACAACTGCAACGCTACTGGGTTTTTCACACTCAACAGTTTTCTGTGTGTATCAAGAATGGTTCACACCAGTTATTTATATGCCCCATTATTCCAGCTCATGTCTTTTTCATCTAACGGCAGGTTAATACTGGGAATCCCCGGTACGTTGAAAGAGGCGCCTAACAGTCTTCCCATGGCTGTGGTGTCTGTGGCGTCTTCAGACGGACTGGGATTGAGGATTGGGGGGTAAGGAGAAAAACAAAATCCACATCTTTGTAATCCTCTGGAAACCACAACCAGCAACATTCTGACCAAGGAGAGAAATCGGAATATTTATTTATTGTGTGGTGATTTTTTTTTTTTAAATGACAGAAATAGTCGTAGCAATGCACGACAGAGCACAGAATGGATTTAAGAGATGGATATACAAACAAGCAGGGCTGAATTCATGTGGTCATTCAAGAATTGTGTGTCATGGTGGGACGTAATGTCAATGGAGTTTCAACATTATTGCTCTTTCTCCTCACACACATACACTGTGTACAAAACATTAGGAACACCTGCTCTTTCCATGACACAGACTGACCAGGTGAATCCAGCTGACAGCTGATCCCTTATTGATGTCACCTGTTAAATCCACTTCAATCAGTGTAGATGAAGGGAAGGAGACATGTTAAAGAAGGATTTTTAAGCCTTGAGACAATTGAGATATGGATTGAGATATGGATTGAGATATGGATTGTGCACGTGAATGGGAAAGACAAGATTTAAGTGCCTTTGAACAGGGTAGGTGCCAGGCGCCCCGGTTTGAGTGTGTCAAGAACTGCAACGCTGCTGGGTTTTTCAAGCTCAACAGTTTTCCCAAGAATGGTCCACCATCCAAAGGACATCCAGCCAACTTAACACAACTGTGCGAAGCATTGGAGTCAACATGGGCCAGCATCCCTGTGGAACCCTTTGGACACCTTGTAGAGTCCCTGCCTCGACGAATTGAGACTGTTCTGAGGGAAAAAGAGGGTGCAGCTTAGTATTAGGAAAGTGTTCCTAATGTGTTGTACACTCAATCACACACACTGATCCCTGGGATACCATGTGCTGCCCTGAGGCCATAGCTGAGTAGTGAGAGAGCTGTTTGGCTGAGTCCACGCCACTAGTCTGTCCAGCTGGAGCTACGAGTCAACAGCTGGGCCTTTTGCTCGCTATCCCTCTCTCACCCCTTTCCTCCTTTTAATTTGACATCTGTTCCCTTGGCAACCAATCTTTTATTAAGATATTCCAAGCAGAGAGGAAGCAGCCAGGTGGGGTGTTGCAGACAGTACTCGTTTTAACTGTAGACAGAGCAGAGGCACACAGAGCAGAGATCAGCTCTGCACCAAGAACAAACTGGACCTCTGCATTACTGAAGGGTCACCAGCACTGACCACAGAACAGTTCTTAACCCTGGTGGTGTTCGGCTATTCCACGACAAGGCTCGATGATGGGATGGGTGTATTGGAAAGCTACTATGAATAGACAGTCATTTAATCATTGGGGTTATTTATAAAAGGAAAGAAAACAACAGTGACCTTTAAAAGACACCTATCACTAAAGATTAGAGTGTGAGCTCATGGTTAAGCATGCCTGACCTTCAGGCTAAATCTAAGGCGGAATTATAGACCAACAAAATTGTTAGCAAAAATAAAGCACTTTCAGGGTCGGGGTCGGTAGGCTGTCCCCTGATAGTAAACAGACCTCTCAATGAAAGTGTGTGTGTGTGTGTGTGTTCACCAGTGCGTGCTTGCATCCTGGTGTGGAGGTGTTTCTGCACGTGCATGTTTTTGAGAGAGTACAGATGAGTGTGTGAGCCTGCGCGGGTGTAGCCTATAATCAACCCTCTCCACTCCATCTCTCCAGGGTTGGTCGGGCAGGATTGTAGTGAGTTTGCGTCACCGGGATGACATCAGGCATTAAGCACCCAGGCCAGTTACATTGACTGCAACAGCTAAATATAGATGAGGGCCGGACCAGAACAGAAGAGTCAGAATGAGGGGGAGGCTCAGGGCCAGATCCATTACACACACTAAAATAACTCCTTTGAACACATTCAGGCCTTTTGTGTTTCTGGAAGAGAATCAAAGATTGGGTCAGATATCCTTACAAGGAGTTGTCCTACTACTCACAGTAAAGGAATGCTTCCTCTAACACTAGAGTAGGGCGCTATGGCACAGACCGACACATTGCTATGTCAGGATAGTCTCTGTATGATGTCATACACCAGCCAGGGAACATTCAGAACATTTGGAACGGTCCAGGGACATTCTTTACCGGGAGAATACGGTGAAAATGTTTTCCCCCTGAGGCATATGTCTGAATGTGTACTGTAAGTATTTTAGACAAGGTAATCACTCAGCAAGCCTATTAGGACCACCTCTCAAACCCCCCCCCCCCTGTGTGTGTGCGCCGCATGTTAGCATGGAGCAATAATCCAGCTTGTTAATGACAGGGTTAATATCAAATCCGTGTCAGGAAACAAGTTCACGACTTTCAGGTGGCAGAGAGCGGGCCGGGTCGACTTTACGAGGCTCCATCATAAACAAGTCACTTCATGAATTTGTTCTCCAGTACAAACTCGCGCACAACCACACACAACCACGCACACCCACGCACACCCACGCACACCTGTGTAACACTAAGAACAAGGCCATTAAAAATGGCTAAAGTACAGGATATGAACCAGAGATGCGATATACTCTATGTAACTGCATCTGAGTCGAACCTGGATTGGTATGAATGATGAGAGATTTTACAAACATACAATACGACGACACATTCCCAAGGCAGTCGCTACCAATAAACTGTGGCCAACTAAATGATCAAGTGGCCTTACAGCAGGCCTTGGTGTCTCAGTGAGTCTGCTGAAACGAGATGATTCATTTCATTCAAAGTGTATGTGTTGGCGGAGTCATAAATGATTGGACAATGGTGGCAGGTTTCATTAGGGGACAGGAAGGGACCACAAAGAGACCAAAAAGGCCAGATACACAACGACCGGACTGACACACGCACGCAAACAGACGTACACAAACACACAGAATCTTCTAATTCTTTCTTACTCACTGAACAATCGTCACGGTGAATTGTCCAAAACGACTAGTGGCTACTAAAGAAACCAAATCTAGGCCCATTGACAAAAAAATGTAATGTATGATTTATCTTTCGACTGTAAAGCTGTTAAATTAAAAATCCCATGGGCATGGTATCTGGGATTGAAACGTCCCTGACTCACATAGAACCAGTTACCATAATGAGAACCTTGTCTCTCCGTCTTAACTTCAAATCACTGCAGTACCTTTACAGTCTGAGATGCAGACGATATACAGTGCCTTGCGAAAGTATTCAGCCCCCTTGAACTTTGCGACCTTTTGCCACATTTCAGGCTTCAAACATAAAGATATAAAACTGTATTTTTTTGTGAAGAATCAACAACAAGTGGGACACAATCATGAAGTGGAACGACATTTGTTGGATATTTCAAACTTTTTTAACAAATCAAAAACAGAAAAATTGAGCGTGCAAAATTATTCAGCCCCCTTAAGTTAATACTTTGTAGCGCTACCTTTTGCTGCGATTACAGCTGTAAGTCGCTTGGGGTATGTCTCTATCAGTTTTGCACATCGAGAGACTGACATTTTTTCCCATTCCTCCTTGCAAAACAGCTCGAGCTCAGTGAGGTTGGATGGAGAGCATTTGTGAACAGCAGTTTTCAGTTCTTTCCACAGATTCTCGATTGGATTTAGGTCTGGACTTTGACTTGGCCATTCTAACACCTGGATATGTTTATTTTTGAACCATTCCATTGTAGATTTTGCTTTATGTTTTGGATCATTGTCTTGTTGGAAGACAAATCTCCGTCCCAGTCTCAGGTCTTTTGCAGACTCCATCAGGTTTTCTTCCAGAATGGTCCTGTATTTGGCTCCATCCATCTTCCCATCAATTTTAACCATCTTCCCTGTCCCTGCTGAAGAAAAGCAGGCCCAAACCATGATGCTGCCACCACCATGTTTGACTGTGGGGATGGTGTGTTCTAGGTGATGAGCTGTGTTGCTTTTACGCCAAACATAACGTTTTGCATTGTTGCCAAAAAGTTCAATTTTGGTTTCATCTGACCAGAGCACCTTCTTCCACATGTTTGGTGTGTCTCCCAGGTGGCTTGTGGCAAACTTTAAACAACACTTTTTATGGATATCTTTAAGAAATGGCTCTCTTCTTGCCACTCTTCCATAAAGGCCAGATTTGTGCAATATACGACTGATTGTTGTCCTATGGACAGAGTCTCCCACCTCAGCTGTAGATCTCTGCAGTTCATCCAGAGTGATCATGGGCCTCTTGGCTGCATCTCTGATCAGTCTTCTCCTTGTATGAGCTGAAAGTTTAGAGGGACGGCCAGGTCTTGGTAGATTTGCAGTGGTCTGATACTCCTTCCATTTCAATATTATCGCTTGCACAGTGCTCCTTGGGATGTTTAAAGCTTGGGAAATCTTTTTGTATCCAAATCCGGCTTTAAACTTCTTCACAACAGTATCTCGGACCTGCCTGGTGTGTTCCTTGTTCTTCATGATGCTCTCTGCGCTTTTAACGGACCTCTGAGACTATCACAGTGCAGGTGCATTTATACGGAGACTTGATTACACACAGGTGGATTGTATTTATCATCATTAGTCATTTAGGTCAACATTGGATCATTCAGAGATCCTCACTGAACTTCTGGAGAGAGTTTGCTGCACTGAAAGTAAAGGGGCTGAATAATTTTGCACGCCCAATTTTTCAGTTTTTGATTTGTTAAAAAAGTTTGAAATATCCAATAAATGTCGTTCCACTTCATGATTGTGTCCCACTTGTTGTTGATTCTTCACAACAAAATACAGTTTTATATCTTTATGTTTGAAGCCTGAAATGTGGCAAAAGGTCGCAAAGTTCAAGGGGGCCGAATACTTTCGCAAGGCACTGTATACTGCTGCCTGCTGCCATCCCAGGATTCAGAACTCTGTTCATCATTCATAACACAGTACAGCACCTTGACCACCACCAGCCGCTGACACTACAACCATCACACACACTCTCCCCCTATACTACCTGTCAGTCAGCCAGAATATCTAAATCCACAGCATATTTCTCTGTAACCGGCTGGAGAACAAGGAGAGAAGGCCAGGGCCAATCCAACCTCCCAACACTCACTACTGAACTGCTGTGACGCAGGATATGGTAATGGGAGGAAAGGGAGTTGACCTCAGTCACCTTCAATCCGGGTGGTCATATTGTCACGATGCCACGTCTTCGTGTACACAGGGACAGCACAGGAGGCAGTCCCTGTGTGGGCCTGTGAAATTAGGCTGCATCGAATTAAATAACATGTTACAGGTTTCTGTGATCAGGTGAGAGAGCAGCTGGCTCAGATTAATACTGCTGCTACAATGCTACACTGCACTGCCCCCACTGACGAATAGGGGGCCTCTTTTCCACACAGAAGAATACAGAGTTATCAGCATACACTCATTACTATTACCTACGGGGGAATAGAAGTCTGACAGTTTAAGGAGAAGGAAAAACAATTACAGGTACAATATCCCCTCTAAGACCCGCAAAGCAGAACGGACTGCATTAACCACGAGAAAACACAACACACTTAACCTTCTGTAAAAGCTGAATATGAATACGGAAGAGATCTCATGCCAAGCGTTATTGAGTGTGCATGCGTGTAGCAGGAGGGAGGCTCAGAGGATTTAGAGCAGTGGGTTTTTAGAAGTGGAGAGAAAGCCTTAGCCGAGGTCTCCTGAGAGTGATAGGGGCTCGCTGTAGAATAGCTTTTCATTAAGAAGGTCTCTGATTATCAGTCCATTTCAGATCCTCGCTCTCTCTTTGTGTGTGTGTGTGTATTAAGCCAGCTCCTAACCTTGTGCTGTAAGTTTACCATTGTACTCAGCAGGGGATAAGTGTTTTGTGATTCCACCGGACATGCTGATGTGGTGCCTGTTTGCTACAGCCTGCTAGTCACAGCCCCCCATCATCCTCCCACCCAGCCCTGCTTTGCTCTACTCCAGGGGTGTCTGCCGTTGTGCCTGAACACAAACTGGCAACCATCAGCCTCTCCCGGTACAAGAATGTTGGGCTCCCAAGTGGCGCAGCGGTCTAAGACACTGCATTTCAGTGCTATAGGTGTCACTACAGACACCCTGGTTCGAATCCAGTTTCCTGCAGGCAACCAGACTCTCCACCGCCTGCAGGCAACCAGACTCTCCACCGCCTGCAGGCAACCAGACTCTCCACCGCCTGCAGGCAACCAAACTCTCCACCGCCTGCAGGCAACCAGACTCTCCACCGCCTGCAGGCAACCAAACTCTCCACCGCCTGCCTGGTTAATATGGGAGGGGACTGAGGGAGTGGCGAGGCTGGAGAGATTACATGCTTTGGGATCAATAGACCGTCCATATCCACTCTAAAGTACTTGGATCAATATATTTAGTCGAGCAGGGCAACTGTCCAATTGGCTCATATTTGATTGAAACACTGAACTCAAACAGGGAATTCTACTCAGAAGTGTGTGTAACGTCACTGGGCTGAGGAATAGTGTTGTGTTTAGTGTTCTTGTGTTCATTGGCGTTGTAGGCCTAGATCTTACCTTCTCTGCATCTCCAGGTCCTCTGGCGAAGGTCCATTCTGAACCTGGGGGCTCTGGGGGCTCTGTCTTGGCAACGTGGGGCCTGTAGAGAGAACACAGAGATGGTCACACATCTGCTCGGAGAAAATGGCCTCTGGACTCGTCGCTTTTAACTTAAATCTCAACTCCTAAACATTGACGTCAATGTAGTCTGATTTCTATTCCACCAAGTAATTTCTCAGCATTTCTTTCAAAATCAGGATAGATTTTAAAATCAAACCCAAACCGCACTTCAACTACCTCCTCCTAAACTCTCTTTCCTTCTCCTTTTCAGGCCAAACCGATCCTTTCAAGCATAATTCACTGTCGGCTGGCTGGGTTGTGACCTAATGTCTGATCCACTCCCAGAGCTGTCCATCAGCCTTCTCTCAAAGGTACTCCAACCAATCAGCAATCATATCCACTGACGGCACTGGACCGCTGCCAAAGGGTCATGGAGTGACAAAACCATTGATTATCTGGGGATTGTAGAGAGAGACAAGGCCATCGAAAGAAAACACAAACACACACAATCAATCAGTGAGAGAGCTCCACATGTCAGGGACCAAATATATATTGCTGTTGACAAAAGGTATACATGCTAAAGTGGTTTTAAGTGATTCACTGAAGCCTACGTTCGATAGGTGAAAAGCCTCCACGGGGGTGGCCAGACTAAGAGTGTATCGACGGAAGTTGGAGGGCTTGGATCTGCCCAAAAGAGAAGAATCGTCAGAGGCTGTCAGTATTCTGGCTGACTAGTGTCTATGTCGAGCAGTGAAACATTGATATGCTATTCCAGACAGACAGAGAGCGGGACAACGAGGAGTAGAGGGAGGGCTCCAGATCTGAGCGAAGAATATGGATTTGATCTGGAACGGTTTGGCAGCAGTGACTCCTATAAAACCTTCTGTCCATACACCAGACCTGCTAGTGACAGTCCATCACAACCACCAGGTACAGGCCTCTGCAGTCCTCAGCCACAAGCCGATCTGCTGAACAAGCATATACCACCTATGAACTGCTACAAAATGGAATATAATGTTGTGGATAAAGTTCGAAATGACAATTGCATGTGTACAACGTCTAAAGACCTGCATCACTACACCGTATTTTGGAGCCTTTATTGGTGTGGTTTTTTGGTAAGTTGATCAAAAACAAGTGAAATCACAAAAAAGGTGTCTGGACCCTTCAACAACATGCTATTTACATCAAAATAGAGATTTGGTCATACAAAAAGAAAACGTATCCTTTAAAAGGCTCATATAGACCCAGCCTGGCCTCTTTGGCATGGGCCTCTGGATCAATGCAGCATTCAACAGGTGATGTGGGGGCCCTTGAAGCTCAGAGGGGCCCTGTTTACCAGGTATGGAGGTACAGAGTATAGACAATTATGTGATGGAGCTGAGCTGAACTGACATTTTGTCTGTTTTCTTCGCCTACACTAAACAGCAGGAAACAGTGGCAATGGGTTTGAGAGGAAGACAGATGGAAGACAGCGAGAGACACCACTCACTCCATAACAATCTTTTCCAGGTAGGGCTGTTGTCTGGGTAATGATGGCTGCAGCACAATGACTGCCAGTGGTGCTTTGTGTGAGCAGGGAAATAGTCAGAAACGGATCCCAGGCCTGTTATAACGAGAGGGGAAATGAAATGTGTGACGGACAGTCTCAGCGCTGTGGTCACTCTCACCAAACAGCGGAAATGGTCTCCTGGCCGATGATAAAGTAGTATCTCATAGATCCCAGTGTAAACAACACCAGTCCCCCAGAGCATGACCGGCAGCAGGCCTGAGATGGGGCGTCTGTCTGGACAGTAACAGTGTTGTGAAAGGGCCACTCCCCTCGCAGAGAGTTAGAAATGGAGCTAAATTAATTTTGGACATGGGACTAGGAGCAATGCATTCAGATAATCACGTTATGTAATGAGAAACAATAAGTAGCTACATGGGGAAATGTGTTTTTTTCCTGAACACCAGCACTGAACAGTAAAGAAACTCCAGCTCTCATCTACAATGTCTCGATTTATGTTGTGGAACAAATCACCCAAACCTAATAACAAAGCAGTTTCCTTTTCCAACCACTAAATCAAGCAGTATTAAGTTAGTAGCTAGCCATCTGGAGCAGATAGCATCAGGCAGGGTGGTGTGGGTGAGGTTTGCTCCATCCTCTGTCCACAGCATTACTGAATTACAGTCAGCCCTGCTTCTGTTTATATGTTGACACAGCCCATGCATCCAGGATGACCGCACCCTCCATCAACACAGCCACGGTGTGTGTTTGTGTGTGTGTGTGTGTGTACTCTACAGTCAACAATTCACTCCTCAAAATGGAACCAACAGGCTTCACCACCTTCCTACCCCTTTATGTAACCCCCCCCCCCCCCCCCAAACGCTTCTGTAGCCGTATTCAGGGTATCCAGAGCCAGGTAAGACAAAGCACTCCTGGCTGGCCGGCACCCAACAGCACTTAGTCTCTGTAAAGATAGGCACTGAGTTTTCCGCCTCTTTTCAATCCTCTCACATCATTAGATCCCATACTGGGACTGAAATACTTCTGCTGCATGGCTTTACAATCCATCCTAACAACATTTTCTATGGCTAAAGACCGACAACAGTGCATCCACAGTTAAATAAACCATGTTTAATCAAGACTTCCCCGTTACTGAAATACAGACCATACATGATTCTCTGATGAATGCCCGAGAATGTGTCACTGGACTGAGAAACAAATGGTAAGATCGCTACACCTCACAAAACAAATGCACACAAACACACAAATCCAGTGTAACAGTAGAAGTCCCATTGAGCCAGGGAGCAGAGAGAGCATCATCACACCTACATGATGGCAAGGAGACTGCAGGCCTCTTCTGACAGCAGATATACTGCCACAGTCCATCATTCAGGCAGTCTTTACGTGCTCCGACCACAGCCCTGGACCTAGTCTTAACCATAGACACAGTACCAACTAAAACACCAGATCCAGTCCCAAACTCAGTCCCAGGCATCATGGCTCCGCTGGCAGCCACCCCATCTGCAGAGTCCTGGGAGCTCAGATAGAGCACCATGTTTCTGGACACACACAGCGTCCCGAGCTGCTACTAACAGTACGCCACGCCTGGAGCCAGGGCTACGCGGATGCTCAGGTCAATAAGACACACAGCCGATAGGCAGGGAGGAGAGGAGGAAGGGAGTAGAGAGAGCGAGAGAGAGAGAGAGAGAGAGAGAGAGAGGAGGAGGGGGGTATTTACAGGATGTAGTCCCACGCTCCAGTTGCTCCGCGCGGCACACTTCCTGGTCTTGATCAATTATTCATGGGTGAAGGGCAGAGAACTGCCCCCCACCCCCCATCGCCCTTCACCTCATCACACCATGTGTGTATCAATTCTAGAGACAAACCAAGTCAAAAACCCAGAGGGAAGACATGAAGAAATGGAAACAGAGACACAGAAAGTGGCACACAGAGTAAGAAGAGAGATGTATACGAGAGAAACAGCTACAAACAACAAACCAGAGCTTTCCTTTGATCACACTGCCTTGGTGCGTTTCCCCACCGGACCGTGAAGGTATTGTACAAACAGCCTGATGGGCTCTCTTCTAATGTGTTATTTTCTAATTAACAACATGTGTTGGTTTCCTCCCTGTTACATCACACAGGTCTACAGAGGAGATGAAGGGAAGAGAGGAAGAGATGAGGGTGGTCTCGGAGGTTTTCCTCTTTCTGTGAAACAGCCCCTTCCAACCCCTGTAGTGTCTCTCTATTCCTACTTCACTGTTTCTGGGTCAGGAAGACGTAAATCACTGCCCCGGTCTGTTCCCTGGACTGCTGACCTGGGACCTGTGTGATGGGGCTCTGTCATACTGCTGATGAAGAGGACCAGGTAGAGTCCTATACATAGTGCTGATGAAGAGGACCAGGTAGAGCCCTATACATAGTGCTGATGAAGAGGACCAGGTAGAGCCCTATACATAGTGCTGATGAAGAGGACCAGGTAGAGCCCATACATACTGCTGAAGAAGAGGACCAGGTAGAGCCCTATACATAGTGCAGATGAAGAGGACCAGGTAGAGCCCTATACATAGTGCTGATGAAGAGGACCAGGTAGAGCCCTATACATAGTGCAGATGAAGAGGACCAGGTAGAGCCCTATACATAGTGCTGATGAAGAGGACCAGGTAGAGCCCTATACATAGTGCTGATGAAGATGACCAGGTAGAGCCTATACATACTGCTGATGAAGAGGACCAGGTAGAGCCCTATACATAGTGCTGATGAAGAGGACCAGGTAGAGCCCTATACATAGTGCTGATGAAGAGGACCAAGTAGAGCCCTATACATAGTGCTGATGAAGAGGACCAGGTAGAGCCCTATACATAGTGCTGATGAAGAGGACCAGGTAGAGCCCTATACATAGTGCTGATGAAGAGGACCAGGAAAAAGTTGGAGGGGAAATTATGACTGATGTACTTTAGGTGAGCTAAAATTACTTTTTGGGAGGCCATCTCGGGTAATGGTTATTGATCAATCATGTTGAGAGACGGGAGGCCGGCTCCCCACTGACCTGAGAGACCACAGGCCCAGTCTAATTACCCACAGTCCTCTACATTCTGCTGACAGGCTCAAGGCAGGAGGCACTCAGAGTGAAATTACACATGACTTGGCAAAACGAACAATTACCATTCCACTCCACATGCATTTTCTGGTCAAATATACTGATAGAAATGTGGGCTGTTAATAGTGTTTACTCTTCAGTGCGCTTCGGTATCAGAGTGGCAAATACATGTTGAACCATTAGTTATTTTCTCTAGTGACCAGTAGTAAGTCATTATAGTATCATGTGCTGAGAAGCTCCTGCTCATTTCCAACTAATCTAATTCCACCAATCAATAATCTAAGTAACAGCAAGAGGACCAAAACAAGTCTTAATCGCCACCAAAACATCAGCTGATTCTCTCCGTCTCACCATACAGATGTAAGCCACTTATATGTGTCAACAACAGAAACCTAATGCATCCCCAAGTGTTCCATCACTTTCCCAGAGTGACATTAACACCTTCTGGCTGCCTGTCTCATTACTTCAACCCCAACACTACTGCTGTAACACTGCGTGCAACCCGCACATGAATCCCCCCAGACGAGTCAGGAGAGTCTCGCAGCTTAACACTCACAAACATGCAGTGTCTAAACAATGGCTTCCCCATTTGTGAAATGGAGTGCTGCTACTGTTAACAGGCTGACAGATGTATGATAGGGCGCTGGGAGAAAAACGAAGAGTCGTCAGGGTACAGATGATTGGCCCTCCTGACTCCCCAGGTTCGCAAGCCCTAGGCTATAAGAGTTTCACTGTAGTTTGGGCTGCCAATCAGGTTAAGCAGCTGTGATGGATGATGCTAGGTGCTGCATGTCAGAACATCTTCCTTTACGGTAACAGAAACAGCTTTAGAGGAGTCTAGCTGTCTGCGATGGCAGGCGGCCTGTGATAGAATATTAATGACTGCAGTGCAAGCATTCCTGTCTCCCATAGGAAGACAGACACACAGTACAGACATGTAGACAAATGTAATGACGGGACAGGCCATATACATTACCCACAAACCCTTGCACCTTTCCAAGGTGGGGTCTTATTCTGGGGCAGAGGGGGAGACAGGGAGTCTAGGTGACGGTAGGACAGTGACCTCTCCCCTCTACTCCCCCTTCCCCCTGTCCTTAACAGGGATGTCAGCAGCAGAGCTTGCCATCTCCATTACCCCAGGGAGGGCCACTGATACAGACGCAGCACACCACACCAGGCCAGCTCAGGTGGCCGGATGCCTCAGCTCAGGTCTGAGGTAACATCTCCTAATAAAAGCCGCTCTGCTTGGAAACACTACGGCCATAAGCAGACGCAGCGCATATCCCCTCCCTCCATAGGAGAAGGTAAACATTGTATTTCTGGCTCAGCCACAACGTTAGGGGAGGCAACCAGGGCTATAGAGCCCCAGACCAGGCCAGGCCAGCTGGCACCTGTGGATGAGGTCATCATGGAGCTCTGCCAACGCCTCGGAACTAACAGCCCCTACGGCGCACTAGACCCCAGCCTCGGAACTAAGCCGCTACGGAGCACTAGACCCCAGCCTCAGAACTAAGCCGCTACGGAGCACTAGACCCCAGCCTCAGAACTAAGCCGCTACGGAGCACTAGACCCCAGCCTCAGAACTAAGCCGCTACGGAGCACTAGACCCCAGTCTCGGAACTAACAGCCCCTACGGAGCACTAGACCCCAGCCTCGGAACTAACAGCCCCTACGGCGCACTAGACCCCAGCCTCGGAACTAGCAGCCGCTACGGAGCACTATAGACCCCAGTCTCGGAACTAGCAGCCCCTGCAGAGCACTAGACCCTAGCCACAAAGATCCAGCACCCATGGGATAACCCCAAATGCAACTGTTTTGCATTGTTAGGACATTCCCAATTTGATTAGTAACCATGCATTTAGAGACAAAGCTTTCCACAGGGCACGCCGTCTATCGGAAATACTCAGCTTGCACTGAACACTCCGAGTTAGCTGAACTGAGCTAACTGAACACCGGTGCTGAAGAGATGAGTATGAGATGGAGCAGCCAGGCACCGTTTGTCAGTCTACTGATTCAGTCTTTGAAACGGTGTGTGAATTTCACTCTAGCATTCAGGACGATGCCTATCTGTATCTGTTCTGTCAGTACTGGAGGGTTGTACTGGTTGTGTGGACTCGACAGAGCCTGTGCGTCGCTGACTTTGCAGCTTGGAAACTCAGTGACAAAGTTGATGTGATTTTTTTTTCTTTCAAAGATCAGCCACGCAGAGGTCAAGGCTGCCCTCTCTCTGCCAGAGGCTTACTGTTGGTTGCTACAGGGCACCAACATATGGAATACAGCTTAGCCAATCAGGAGAAAGAGCAACTGATCTGTGACCAACCATAAGAGGACTCATGTTCCTTCTGGCAGAACTGTGTCCATCAGTGCATTTAGAGTAGATTACACTACAGGCAACTAAAACCTCGGATAGAGCATAACAAATTAATGTTATACAATTTACATAAAGACTTTTGTTCGCACTACTTGATAAGAGAGGCACTCTTCAACTACTGCAATGATCCAGAGCAGGCTGTCGGCGGTTTGGTAGCCTTACCCTCCATCACTGGCCTACCCATTACGCCAATCAGCTGTACCACTATACAACAACACCCTACCCCACCTTATGGCACCAATACCCAACCAAATCTGCAACCCCTTCACCCACCACCCTACCAGTGCAGCTCTACTTACTGCTGAGGATGATCTGAGCGCGACTGATCTTCTGCTGCGGCTGGAAGCGGCTCACTCTGGGAGCAGGCATGTCTGTGGATGCCTGGGAGGCCTTCTCCTCCTCGGTCTCTACAGCCCTACACCAAGAAGCAGCAGTCTCTCCACCTCACAGAAGAGCTAGAGGCAGCAGTCTTAGGGAGTAGAGCACCAAACAGCACAGCACCAACCCTGGGCTAGATCACACCAGGGGCCCTCGCCCTCTGGTTCTCACTGCTCCTGATGTCTGTTCTCTCCCTCTCTAGTCTCCTTCCCTGATAAGTACAGAGTTGTAGTCTCTGGTAGGCACAGTGCTGGAGTTTCTCTCTCTGGGCTGTGCTGGTCTGTGCAGGGCAGCTGTTCTGTCAGTTTTGTTAGTAGTAATAGTAGTAGTAGCAAGCTGGCTGCTAGCGGAGAACCTCGCAGCAGCGTGGGCTATGGCAGTCTGGTGCCAAAGAGCATGAGCTCGTCAATAAAAAGTGTGGCAGGCAGTCGGGCGTCACGTCACACCAACCTCCATATCTACTGGCCGAATGATGCAATGGGGATCACATGGTGGTATGAGTTAAGAAACAAACACATGCCAGACATCCTGAGACACTGTGTTAGGTGTCGGTGTCTGCACCCCCCTCCCCTTCTCTGTCTGTCTGCAACCCTCAAAGCCAGTCCCTGGGGCTGCAAAAACAAACTCATTTTGGCTTAGGAATGCAGCTTGTTTCTATGACAGAGTCCCTGGCAAGGGTAGGCCACACACACACACACACAAACACATCCCAGACCTGGGTATAAATATGTATATTTGAGTATTTGTTATATAAATCTTGTTTTATTTGTATTTGAATGGTTATTTGTAAAAACCAAATATTCGACCAAATTGTACTTGAAAGTATTTGAGTATTTTCAAATACATTCCAATATTCAACTACTTGAAAGACTTTCACATGCCACCGAGATAAAGGCTCAAAATACTAAACAACATTTTGCCATTGTCCAAGGAAAACACAACTTCAAGGTCCAGACACAAAAGGAGACGACAGGGACCCGGGACCAACATGACAGACTATCAGTCAGCCCTGCTCCTGTGTTGTTCTCACACACTGATGAGGTCATGGTAACAGGCATACTCGCTCTGTATTCTTCTCTGTCAACAGGCCATCACAACATGGTATTAATACCACAAAGATGCACGTTGATAAATCTACCCCTGATCCCTGACACCATGCTGGGTTGTGTTGCTAGGGCTGTAGAGGGCAGAACGGGGTGGTGGTTGAGGGGGGCCAGGGGAACCATAAAGAGAGGGACCCCACTGTGTAGAGTCAGTGTGTTCAGCTGTTTGTCCCAGGGCACAGACCGGCGTCTGTCAAAATGAAGGTCCAAACAGAAGCTGTGGAGTTGACTGAAACACGTCTGAAAAGCACTGTCCCTCCGCCTTCTAACTTGTGTTTTGTAGCCTTACATGGCCCTTTCTCTCACACACTGCCTCCTTTCTCTTCTCTCTCTATATCAATCTGTCCACAACCAGAAGAAAAGGAGGGATTACAGCCAGACCACAACACCGACAGGCGTCCAGCGGCCTGACCATCCCTTCAGTCCAGTCCTCTTTTACCCATTTTAGGAGAACAGAGAGGAGTCCGACGGAGGACGGCTGTATGTCTGTCTGTATGGGTTACTGGACATGACTGACCAATCACAGAGTGACCTCAGGTCACAGCCCAGAACTAAGGTCCGCTACTGCCCAAAACATTCACCAGCAGACTGCCTCTCTGACTTTATACATAGGGATGGTCAGGCATGTTAAAGCTGAGATCTGCATAAGGTGAAACAGCGCCCCTGATTGACCCAGGTGCAGTTGTTATTGTTTTGTTTTTTAAACCGAGGAGATGAGCTTCATGGTAAAAAAGAAAATCGGGGTACATAGTCTGCTGTTCTATCATGTGTGCAATGATGTTCAGTGATGTTCAATGATGTTCAGTGATGTTCAATGATGTTCAGTGATGTTCAGTGATGTTCAATGATGTTCAGTGATGTTCAGTGATGTTCAGTGATGTTCAATGATGTTCAATGATGTTCAGTGATGTTCAATGATGTTCAGTGATGTTCGAGGGGGGAAATAATGTTGTTTGAAGTAGCGTGGTGGTTTCCACGCTAAGGATTCCAGCTTTGAAGTTAGGGTTTAATGTTGGACCTAGACATGGGGAGAAGAAGGTTGCTTTGGTGTGACTGGAGGAGGGTCACAGACCTCCATCAGACTTAACCCCTCACCAGTCACCTGACTGACGTGTATTACCAAACTTCACATGGCCTCCCCAGACCACAACCACCGCCTTGTCTCCGATGGTAACCGATCGCTCCTTTGTCCTGGTACACACACACACACATTCCTTCCTGGCAAAGAGGAAGAGAGAAAAAAACCACACCAATGCTGTTTCTGTCCTGTTCTGACAACGGTTCGATTCACAGCACCTGGGACTCGAGAAGCAGAATAGGTGAGGTCTGCCAAGGTGTGGTCTAGCTGGTTTCTGTGTAAACCAAATCCCACATTAAAAAATGTCCAATACGACCATTTTTAACTTGATATCAAATCATTTCTGGCTAACAATTAAGTTCCTTACTGCGATAGTTTTAAATTAAAATGGTCAAAAAGAAACAAAAATAGCTTCTTAGCAAAGAGCATTTGCTCAAGCAAGATTCTTTTCTCGGACTGTCTGGGAGTGGTTCGAATGGGGAGGGGAAAACTGAAAACTAGCCGTTATTGGCAGAGAGGTGTGGAACTCTTTCTTATTGGTCTATTAACTAATTCACCAGGCAAGTCTACATCCAACCAAAACAGGCAAAAATTTCAGGCAGTCTTCAAAACAGCTCTTAAACTAAAAGGGAATTATCATCATTTTCACAATTTCACAGTATTATTCCAACCTCAGTGTGGAAAAATATATAAAACACAGAAGAATCTCGTTTTTGACTGCAGTGGGCCTTTAAGTATTTCCACACAGACTGTCAGACAGCTCATATTTAGATTATGCACTCATTTCTGTCAGCAGGCTACACCACCTTGTCACAGGCCTTATACAGAGCAAACATTACATTTAACCCCCAACCTCCCTGACCCTGACCTCCATCCCTTCTCTGCCCAGTGGTCCAGTGTGTTATCTGACTGGGAGGGAAGGTGGCAACAGACATTTTAGAAAAGCCCACATGCCTGAGTCTCAGGCAGTAGCAGCACGGTGAGCACACAGCTCCTGTGTCAGCGTCACACTAACCAGCCTAGCGCCGACTGCCTGCCATGTGATTCCAAGGCACACATTTCACTCTGCTAAAATTAGACAAGCTACTGTAGAGACTCCAGGGATATACAGAGCCTTCAGGAAGTATTCATTACCTCTTGACTTATTTCACAGCCTGAAATCAAAATGGATTCAATATCATTTTTCTTCTCTCCCATCTACAAACAAACCCCGTAATCAAAGAGAAAACATGTTTTTACATATTTTAGCACATTTATTGAAAACGAAATACAGAAATATCTCAATCACACTAGTATTCACACTCCTGAGTAAATACTTTGTAGACTCTCCTTTGGAGGTGATTACAGAAATAGTCTTTCTGGGTACGTCTCTAAGAGCTTTGCATACCTGGATTGTACATGCCCAAAATTCTTTAAGATCTGTCAAGTTGATTGTTGATCATTTCTAAGACATCCATTTTCAAGACTTACCATAGATTTGTAAGTCAAAACTAAATAGGCCACTCAGGAATATTTCATGTCATCTTGGTAAGCAACCCCAGTGTAGATTTGGCCTTGTGTTTTAGGTTATTGTGCTGCTGAAATGTGAATACATCACTCAGTGTGTTGGAAAGCAGAGTGAACCAGGTTTTCCAATAGGATTTTGCCTGTGCTCAGCTCCATTCTGTTTATTTTTATCCTAAAAAAACTCCCTTGTCCTTGCCGATGACAAGCATACCCATAACATGATGCAGCCACCACCATGCTTTAAAATATGAAGAGTGGTACTCAGTAATGTGTTGTGTTGGCCCCAAACATAACGCTTTCTATTCAGGACAAAAAAGCATTTTTTCCTGTATTAATTAAGTGCCTTGTTGCAAACAGGATGCATGTTTTGAAATATTTTTATTCTGTACAGGCTTCCTTCTTTTCACTCTGATGTTCAGGAGTCTTATGGCTTGGGGGTAGATGCTGTTTAGAAGCCTCTTGGACCTAGACTTGGTGCTCTGGTACCGCTTGCCATGCGGTAGCAAAGAGAACAGTCTATGACTAGGGTGGCTGGAGTCTTTAAAAAAAAAAGAGTTTTATTAAAATTAATTTTACCCCCTCCTTCTCACCAATTTCGTGGTATCCAATTGTTAGTATCTTGTCTCATCGCCACAATTCCCGTACGGGGCTCTGGAGAGACGAAGGTCGAAAGCCATGCGTCCTCCGAAACATAACCCAACCAAGCCGCACTGCTTCTTAACACAGCATCCAACCCCACAGCATCCAACCCGGAAGCCAGCAGTACCAATGTGTCAGAGGAAACACCGTGCCCCTGGCAACCTGGTTAGCGTGCACTGCGCCCGGCCCGCCACAATAGTCACAATAGTCGCTAGTGCGCGATGAGACAAGCATATCCCTACCGGCCAAACCCTCCCTAACCACTTGTGTGTCGCCCCACGGACCTCCCGGTCACGGCCGGCTGCGACAGAGCCTGGGCGCGAACCCAGAGTCTCTGGTGGCCCAGCTAGCATTGCGATGCAGTGCCCTAGAACATTGCGCCACCCGGGAGGCCCCTTGGCTGGAGTCTTTGAGGGCCGCCTGGTATAGTGATTGGCCCCAGCTTGGCCCCAGTGATGTACTGGACAGTACATACTAAACTCTGTAGCGCCTTGCGGTCAAAGGCTGAGCAGTTGCCATACCAGGCAGTGATGCAACCAGTTAGGATGCTCTCGATGGTGCAGCTGTAGAACCTTTTGAGGCTCTGAGGACCCATGTCAAATCTTTTCAGTCTCCTGAGGGGAATAGGTTGTGTCGTGCCCTCTTCACGACTGTCTTGGCGTGATTGGAACATTAGTTTGTTGGTGATGTGGACTCCAGGGAACTTGAAGGTCTCAACCTGCTCCACTACAGCTCCGTCGATGGGAATGGGGGCGTGCTCGGTCCTCCTTTTCCTGTAGTAGCTGTCTTGTCATTGTCGGTGATCAGGCCTACCACTGTTGTGTCATCTGCAAACTTAATGGTGGTGTTGGAGTTGTGCCTGGCCGTGCAGTCATGAGTAAACAGGGAATACAGGAGGGGACTGAGCACGCACCCCTGAGGGGCCCCTGTGTTGAGGATCAGCGTGGGGGATGTGTTGTAGAGGTCGACCGATTAATCGGAACGGGTGATTAATTAGGGACGATTTCAAGTTTTCATAAAAATCGGTAATCTGTATTTTTGGACGTCGATTTGGCAGATTACAATTTTTTTTGCGCTCTGAGACTTGGAGTGGTTGTTCCCCTTGCTCTGCATGGGTAACGCTGCTTCGAGGGTGGCTGTTGTCGATGTGTTACTGGTTCGAGCCCAGGTAGGAGCGAGGAGAGGGACAGAAGCTATACTGTTACACTGGCAATACTAAAGTGCCTATAAGAACATCCAATAGTCAAAGGTATATGGAATACAAATCGTATAGAGAGAAATAGTCCTATAATTCCTATAATAACTACAACCTAAAACTTCTTACCTGGGAACATTGAAGACTCATGTCAAAAGGAACCACCAGCTTTCATATGTTCTCATGTTCAGAGCAAGGAACTTAAACGTTAGCTTTTTACATGGCACATATTGCACGTTTACTTTCTTCTCCAACACTTTGTTTTTGGATTATTTAAACCAAATTAAACATGTTTCATTATTTATTTGAGGCTAAATTGATTTTATTGATGTATTATATTAAGTTAAAATAAGCGTTCATTCAGTATTGTTGTAATTGTCATTATTACAAAAAAAATAAAAAATCATAATCGGTCAACCTCTAATGTGTTGTTACCTACCCTTACGACCTGGGGCGGCTTGTCAGGAAGTCCAGGATCTAGTTGCAGAGGGAGGTGTTTAGTCCCAGTGTTAAGGTCCCTTAGCTTATTGATGAGCTTTGAGGGCACTATGGTGTTGAACGCTGAGCTGCAGTCAATGAACAGCATTCTCACATAGGTGTTCCTTTTGTCCAGGTGGGAAAGGGCAGTGTGGAGTGCAATATAAATGGCATCATCTGTGGATCTGTTGGGGCGGTATGCAAATTGGAGTGGGTCTAGGGTTTATGGGATAATGGTGTTGATGTGAGCCATGACCTGCCTTTCAAAGCACTTCATGGCTACAGACGTGAGAGCTACGGGTCAGTAGTAATTTAGGCAGGTTACTAATTAATGGCATTAGTGCAGCGTATGCAACAGAACAGACAGCAGCTGCATCTACATTCAGCCTGCATGACCAGAGACCCAAACACAGACCACAGCAGGCCTCAGTCAACCACGTCAATACTGGATTTAGCCAGCTGTGAAATAAATAACAAGTCTCATAAAAAGATTGACTAGTGACTCCATTCCTCTCTTGTCCGGTGATGATCACCCAGTCTGGGAGTGAATGATGTTGAGTCGCATGTGTCATTGAAGGCTTATCATGTCTAAAAGGGACACCTATTAGAATAGCAGTATCATCACCTAGGATGATAAGAATATACTGTAGAAAACACTGGGGTGTTAAACCCTCTGGTAGTAATCGCTTCTGGGTGCAGTTCTATGTACGACCAACAGGGGGTAGAGAAGAGTAGAGAATCAGATCCATATCTCAACCACAGTCCTCAAACAAAGTTGCTCACACACAGGGTTGCTGTACCTCAGCTGTAACCTGTTCCAGCCCTCAGTGGTCGCTGTAGCCCCATCTAGTCAGTCCCAGCCCCGTGCTGGAGTATGCTGCTGTAAACAGCTTACTTAACACAATGGAACTTTGACTGAGGCAGGGCCAATTAAAGTGTCCAATCGGGCTTCGCCTCCCCTCTGTCCGCCAGGTAGGGCTTTGTTAAGGCCAGGCTAACACGCTCTGTATCCCAAAGCCTAGCCCGGGGGAGGCCTGATGAGGCAAAAGGTTCTTGGTTAAGACAGCTCACATTACAAACATTGTTGCAAACAGACAGACAGGGGAAATGGAGAAGGCAGAAATATCCCCACTCTCTCACACACATTGAGGATATCCTTATAGACTCCGTAAAAGTTCCAGCAGCCCCCAGGGTCTCCTCCTGTCAGCAGCAGGCTGCACCAGGCTCTGATAGTGTGATAACACCCACACCACTGGAGAATGCCTCATTAAAACCATTTCCATAACCAAGCACATCACTATCAGTTTATTATCACAGGCTATTAGAGAGCAGTGAGAACCAAGCATCCAGCCTCAGAGAGAGATAAGGGCTAGAAGTCACTGGGGTAAACAGGAAATGGTCTAGTCAGGAACAAAGAGATGAAGGACAGGGAGAGAGGCAGAGGGGCATAATGTTATCAGCAGCTAGGCTATTCAATGTTCAGCGTTCCCTTATCAACTGTGTTAAACCTGGATTAATTCATACACAGTTGGTCAAGCAATCTTCTGACCAGTCAGTCTTGTTCCAAACACTTTGACAAGGACACTGAAATAGAGTGACTGCACTCAGAGCTGTGGCTGCTGCAATACGTTCATGACAGTGACTCTGAACTGAAAACACACTTTGAAACACAACCACCGTCGGATCCTTTCAAATGGCAGAAGATCCAAGCCTGCTCTGCAACCATCCTACCAAGCCTGCTCTGCAACCATCCTACCAAGCCTGCTCTGCAACCATCCTACCAAGCCTGCTCTGCAACTATCCTACCAAGCCTGCTCTGATATCATCCTACCAAGCCTGCTCTGCAACCATCCTACCAAGCCTGCTCTGCAACCATTTTACCAAGCCTGCTCTGCAACCATTTTACCAAGCCTGCTCTGCAACCATTTTACCAAGCCTGCTCTGCAACCATATTACCATGCCTGCTCTGCAACCATATTACCAAGCCTACTCTGCAACCATATTACCAAGCCTGCTCTGCAACCATATTACCAAGCCTGCTCTGCAACCATCCTACCAAGCCTGCTCTGCAAACATATTACCAAGCTTGCTCTGCAACCATATTACCAAGTCTGCTCTGCAACCATATTACCAAGCCTGCTCTGCAACCATCCTACCAAGCCTGCTCTGCAACCATCCTACCAAGCCTGCTCTGCAACCATATTACCAAGCCTTCTCTGCAACCATCCTACCATGCTTTCTCTGCAACCATCCTACCATGCCTTCTCTGCAAACCTCCTACCAAGCCTACTCTGCAAACTTCCTACCAAGCCTGCTCTGCAACCATATTACCAAGCTTGCTCTGCAACCATATTACCAAGCCTGCTCTGCAACCATATTGCCAAGCCTGCTCTGCAACCATCCTACCAAGCCTGCTCTGCAACCATCCTACCAAGCCTGCTCTGCAACCATATTACCAAGCCTTCTCTGCAAACTTCCTACCAAGCCTGCTCTGCAACCATCCTACCAAGCCTGCTCTGCAACCATCCTACCATGCATTCTCTGCAACCATCCTACCATGCCTTCTCTGCAAACTTCCTACCAAGCCTACTCTGCAAACTTCCTACCAAGCCTGCTCTGTAACCATCCTACCAAGCCTGCTCTGCAACCATATTACCAAGCCTGCTCTGCAACCATATTACCAAGCCTGCTCTGCAACCATCCTACCAAGCCTGCTCTGCAACCATATTACCAAGCTTGCTCTGCAACCATATTACCAAGTCTGCTCTGCAACCATCCTACCAAGCCTGCTCTGCAACCATCCTACCAAGCCTGCTCTGCAACCATCCTACCAAGCCTGCTCTGCAAGCATCCTACCAAGCCTGCTCTGCAACCATCCTACCAAGCCTGCTCTGCAATCATATTACCAAGCCTCTCTACAACAAAAACACACATCCCTCCCTCTGTCCAAAACAGCCAGCCCTCATTGAGAAAGAGCACCAAATCCACTGTGTGGATATTACTCAGGCTAGTCCACAAATGAAGCTAAGGGAGTGCAGACAAGCAGCATAATCTCAGTTTGTTCTAAGGCCTCTTTGTCTGAGGTCACTCTATGGGCTTGGCACAGCACAGACTGCTGGAAATGGAAGATAAGTTGCTGAGGTGGAAACCATTAAGTGGAAACTTTAGAGGGAAGAAACTACACCCGATTCAAGGTTGCCACGTTCACGTCTGTTAACTTCGATCACGGCGGCTGAGGTGAAAGTCTCAGCGGGAGCCAAGGACCTTAGGTGAAACTCGCATTTTATTCCAGTTCATTTTACATCTGATTCACAAGGACCTTGATTATATGATCATAAAAGCATGTCCAAAGCACAATACCTCAGATAACCCTTTATGGGTAGTAGACTACAACCCGTTACACTATATCTCAGCCAACCCGTTAAGGTACATAGACTAACAAGGCTCAAGATTCAAGGCCTGGTTATTCATATTAAATGTGATATATAAATATGAAACCCATAACGGTAGAGTCTTCCTCAATGGGCTTGACACCTTGTCCGGCTGCCCGATAAACCTGCTCGCTCAACCCCATCCCCTTATCCAGACCATCTTTGGAGATCTTCTCCCATTCCGGACCATTGGCTGCGTGCACTCTGACTTCAAAATAGCCAGAGTTGCTCCCCTCCTCAAGAAACCAACAATCGACCCCTCTGAGGTCACCTACAGACTGGTAACCCTTCTTTCCAAAACACTTGAGCATGCAGTCTTTTTTTGTTTGACTTTTTATCCCCAATTTCGTGATATCCAAATGGTAGCTACAGTCTTGTCCCATCGCTGCAACTCCTGGTATGGACGAGAGGGAGAGGCAAAGGTCGAGAGCCATGCGTCCTCCGAAACACAACCCACCAAGCCGCACTGCTTCTTGACATACTGCTCGCTTAACCTGGAAGCCAGCAGTACCAATGTGTCGGAGTAGACCCCATAAAACTGGCGACCACGTCAGCATGCATGCACCCGGCTTGTCACAGGAGTCGCTAAATGGGACAAGGACATCCCGGCCGTCCAAACCCTCGCCTAACCCAGACGATGCTGGGCAAAATGTGTCTCCCGGTTAAGGCCGGCTGCAACAAAGTCCTGGATCAAACCCGGATCTGTAGTGACGCCTCAAGCCCCGCAGTGCCTAAGACCGCTGCGCCACACTGGAGGCCCTATAGCATGCATTCTCTGACAAACTCTCTCATCTCTTTCAGAACCATCTTCTTAACTCTAACCAATCATGCTTCAAGATGGGTCACTCAACCGAGACTCCTGTCCTCTGTCACAGAGGCTGTCCTTGATCTATTCGCTGCTTTCGACACCGTGAACCATTAGATCCTCCTCTCTACCCTCTAAGGGCTGGATGTCTCAGGCTCTGTACACTCTTGGATTGCATCCTATCTGGCAGGCCGCTCCCTCCAGGTGACATGGAGAGGATCTACAGTACCAGTCAACAGTTTGTACACACCTACTCATTCAATGGTTTTTATTCATTTTTACTAGTTTCTACATTGTACAATAATAGTGAAGAAATCAAAACTATGAAATAACATATGGAATCAAATGAGATTGTTGCGCCTTCCACTTCACAATAACAGCACTTGACCGGGGCAGCTCTAGCAGGGCAGACATATGAAGAACTGACTTGTTGGAAAGGTGGCATCCTATGACAGTGTCACGTCAAAAGTCACTGAGCTCTTCAGTAAGGCCATTCTACTGCCAATGTTTGTCTGTGGAGATTGCATGGTTTTGTGCTTGATTTCATACACCTGTCAGCAACGGCTGTGGCTGAAATAGCCGACTCCACCCATTTGAAGGGGTGTCCTAATACTTTTGTATATATAGTATAGCTTACTTAGTCGTCCAATTCTTATTTCTCGTGCGTTTATGTTCTACTTTATTTTATAGTACTACTGATATTGATTAATGCATTGTTGGGACAGAACTTGCAAGAAAGGCATTTCACGGGACGCAATATTTTTTTCCATGGCCAAAACAAAAACACCAAGTAGACTAAACTCTTTGGTACTTTAAAAAGCTACTGTATGTAAAATATTGCATTCTATATCTTGGAAAATACATGTGACTACATAATTATGTTTGTTTCCACCCCTTATGGCTGTTTTCCTAAAGAAGTTAAATCCACTTCGTGTTTTCTTTCCTTGCCACAACAGTGATATTGGTATCATCCCGGCTCTAGTACTTGTGCACGTGACAAAACTTGAAACATACCAGAGTTCCCCTATCACACACTGACCACTATCAGCCAAGACATACATCACAAGACATACATCAGAACGACTAATTACATCAAATTCTACAAGAGCAGGTCCTCACTTAACATATGACCTCACTCTACTGAGGACAAAAGAGTTATTCTGCCAAACCAATATAAACAGTGGTTCAAAGAGAAATATACGCAAATGTAATTTTTTCAGCTTAGTGAAGAAAAAAGAAATCTGCAAAGTCAGGTAAAACCTTGATGAGTCATTTATACTTTAAACACTCAAACATTAAAGTGCCTTTGGAAAATGTCTGGCCAAGTACTGCAGTTTTAGTGTTATGCTCAAGTGTGATATGAATGATAAACAGTGTTTGATAACACACAAATAGAGGGTTCCGGCATATCTCTGACTCTTGGGTCCTGCTCAAATACCTAGTCACGTTCACCCATTCCACTATATACAGGTTGAAAATGGCAGATTGTCAGTGATAAACGCCTACAATTTTAACCCAGTTGCTGTACAGTAACATGCTACACATGACATTAGAGCCAATGTTCACTCAAATCTTTCTCGGCATTGAGCAAATTGTAGGTCTGCTGCGTGCAAACTTCAATGTTGTGAACATTCTGTGCAACTTCCAACGCTCGTTTACTGTGAACACGGAAGCTGTACCTGTTTAAGTTACAGTTTTAACAGTGGCCAATAGGCTACTGTGGCTAGTTGATCATATTGAAGGCCTATCAGAGTGGCCTACCATGAAAAACAATGGAGAAAATACATCCCATAACATGTAACATGGAAATAGCTGTTCTATCGTTCAGCCTACAGTATCAGCCAATGTGTGGTGTTCAATGTAGGCCTACATTCCATATGCTACCCTCTGCCTATTGGCTTCTTAGCTTATACAAGACTGTCTCAAAATACAACACTACCCCATTAAGAAATCAAAAAAACTCTTTACCTGACGCTTTTCATAGATGTCGAGAAAGCTATCGGAAAGATATCAGTTTGTCTCTGTGGATGGTTTGTCCTCTGACAAATCAACTGTAAATTTCGGTGTTCCTCAAGCTTCCGTTTTAGGACCACAATTGTTTTCACTACATTTCTATGAAACATGGTGAAGCCTCAAAATTGCCCTCGCTGGAAGCCTGTGTTTCAGACATAAGGAAGTGGATGGCTGCAAATGTTCTACTTTTAAACTCGGACAAAACAGAGATGCTTGTTCTAGGTCCCAAGAAACAAAAAGATTGTCTGTTGAATCTGACAATTAATATTGATGGTTGTACAGTCGTCTCAAATAAAACTGTGAAGGACCTCAGCGTTACTCTGGACCCTGATCTCTCTTTTGACGAACATATGAAGACTGTTTCCAAGGACAGCTATTTTCCATCTACGTAACATTGCAAAAATCAGAACCTTGCTGACCAAAAATGATGCAGAAAAATTAATCCATGCTTTTGCCGGAATCCATGCTTTTATCCGGTGTCCTGTGTGAATTTAAGTATTCTCTATCTCTCACTCTGAGGACCTGAGCCCTAGGACCATGCCTCAGGACCACCTGGCCCGATGACTCCTTGCTGTCCCCAGTCCACCTGGCCGTGCTGCTGCTCCTGCAGCTATGGAACCCTGACCTGTTCACCGGACGTGCTACCTGTCCCAGACCGGCTGTTTTCAACTCTCTAGAGACAGCAGGAGCGGTAGAGATACTCTGAATGATTGGCTATGAAAAGCCAACTGACATTTACTCCTGAGGTGCTGACCTGTTTCACCCTCGACAACCACTGTGATTATTATTATTTGACCCTGCTGGTCATCTATGAACATTTGAACATCTTGGCCATGTTCTGTTATAATCTCCACCCGGCACAGCCAGAAGAGGATTTGCCACCCCTCATAGCCTGGTTCCTCTAGGTTTCTTCCTAGGTTCTGGCCTTTCTAGGGAGTTTTTCCTAGCCACCGTGCTTGCTGTTTGGGATTTTAGGCTGGGTTTCTGTACAGCACTTTGAGATATCAGCTGATGTAAGAAGGGCTTTATAAATACATTTGATTTGAAAGTGGCCAATATTGCGTTGATTCGATCACACTTTTTAACTGACAGACGTTATAAAGTTGAGCAGCGCGCGACAAGATGCCCCCCATCCCTCCCACTGATTGGGCTACTTTTGCACATAGTTGTTGACCGAGTGGGAAATGCTGTAAATCGAGAGGAGTTGATGTGTTCTGAAAGAAGAGACGTTGAGCATTATAATTAATACTGCATTGATGTCATACAAGCAAACCAGACATCCATGAGTCCAAATGTGCACTTCACATTTCTATATTTGAAAACTCACGTAATTTGTTATCAACGTTTATGTTTGATCCAGAGTTATAAGGATGACACGTGTTATACCCTGGGTTTTCCTAAACAGAATGAGTGTTTGTGGTGTTGTGAAGAAAATGAGCCGAGCAACACACACTTGAAGGCACTCGTGACTCCATTCTATGTGCACCAAAATTACATTCGGTTTGTCTGAAGTGCCTTTCGAAAGCCTAACACGGCAAGATAATCTAACTTAGCTAGCCATGTTGGCAATAGAATAGGCTTTCAAATGAAGCCCACCTGACCCAGATTTATAACGGAACGTTTTGTGATTGCGTAGACAGCATTTGTGTGAGGGTGGGGAGACGTGACCTCTCTGTAATCATTTATTCTGATCTTGCACCTACTCCAAAATGTCAATTCATATTCTTATTATGTTACTGAATGTATCCAGTATTTGCAGATTTCGTCATTGACAAACGCTGTGAAAAGCACAGTGAACTTAAAAAGGCACATCAAATCAACGGTTTAGTGTTTGGATTCAGTCTTGTGTTTTGTCCTCACCGTCGGCCTGATCATTTCCCCATGAACTCCAAAGTGTTCTCTTTCATTTGCTACCATGGTCATGCATATGCTTTTTATACTTCTTCTGTTAGAATCATTTCAATTTGGCCCCGTCCATATAGGCCACTTTCCACAAGCGTAAGGGGTTAAGCAGCTGTTCGTCTGAGCAAAGTCCTCCTAGCCTAACCCATACCCATCTCCTAGATCAGCTATAAGGTTTGCATGCCTGCCTACTTACCATGCAGGACACCTCTCACTCCAACCACTGCAGTGAGTGAGGCAACAGGATGGCAACAGGCAAGACCACCTCTCATTTGTTAAAACCCAACAAACAGCTGATTGGATGACTCAGGTCTTTACAGCAGTCTTCCTGCCAGTCAATGGAGCTTACCTACACCTGTGTCCTGAGAGTTGAGCACCTCCAGGGCATGCATCATGGCACTGGCGAATACGTTGGCATCCTCCTTACTGCCAAAGTTGAGTCCGTAGACCTGCCTGGCATCGCGCCACTGGTGGAAGGTCTGTGTGGCCTGGTTGTACTTGAGCCCCTTGGGAATGGCACAGTTTATTACCACCTGGAGAAGGAGAGGGGGGGGGGGTTATTCTGAAGTACTGAAAGGACTATTTGTGTTACTCAAAACAAGTTTCTCTCACTTACAGGGAGAAGGAGAGGTGAGATGGTTTTGAGACAGCTTTTCTGAAGCACAGAAAGAACTGTGTTGCTCAGAATGCGTTTATCATGATAACAGGAAATGCAGCTTTCTAGAGCACATAATAGGTCTACTCTATAAAGTGAGTCACACATTACAGCCAATACACCTCAGTCAGTCTAAAAGCACCTAAGAGCTGCCAAACTCACTACAGTAAAGTACGAGCCACCTTGAAATGTTATATGTGTGGTTATTTAATCACTTTGGCACATGACCAAGAAGAAACGCTGTGTCAGTCTTCAGGTCAGAGAAACATGAGCACACCTTTCATAAATAAATGGAGGGAATCAAATGAGCTGCGTTTAGCTCCCAAGCAATCATTCAAAGCGTGAGGATCAAGATAGTTCTTCAGTTCTAGAATGTTAGGGTTGGCGAAAGCTGTGGAAAAAATACCTATAATATCCCCACCACGTTTATTTTAAATATCTAGAATTGAATTATCCTTTGCCTCTTGAAAGTGAAGATGTGTTGGTTACTAGCTTTTTTTTCCCCCTCTGGGCTGCCAGGCCAGAGATTTACATAATCTGTTCTCTCATTTCTTGTTGATGAGCACACTGAGGCACACAACGGAGCAGAGAAAACAGGCTGTTGGTTCAACTCCAGTTAGAGACAGAGGAACAGTAGAGGAACGGTGCATAACAAATATAGTTCATCGAGCCCCTATCAGAAACCAGCAGTACTGTACCCCGGCCAAGAAACACTCAGGAACTCTGTTAGTTCTTCAGCCTAGTCAGGGTCTGAGTGGTATTCAAGGCCGAGGTTACAGATCTCACTGCTGCAGTCACCAGTTGAAAGAGTCAGTGCAAAGGGGAAAGTATGCCACAGTATATTGCTACCTTACAGTCTAATAAAGACGCATCAATTGAAGAATAATCTGAAATGTGCAAAGTACCTATTCATCATCTTTTGATTTTCTAAAATGATTTTAAACCAACTAGTTTCAACTTCAGCCGTCATAAGTGTGTTTCATATAGATTGCTTGAAATGACCTCGACAAGCCAAAGCCACACTCCAGATAGACAGTCCATCTTCCTGTGATCGATTCTCTGCACTAGACAGACGCAGACAGGTGGCTGTATCAGTCGAATAATAATAAGCAGCATCAAGTCTTCACACGTCTTGCCTCCATACCGTCTCATTTCAGATAAGTCAATAATCACATGTTATTGATATGAATCAATATTAATCACACAGTGCAGTGTGTGTAGTGTTGCAAATCTCTGCTCATAATAATTAGAAACCAGAAATCCTAATCCTTGGGCCTAATTAACATGCATCTGGATTGCTGTCGGATTAAAGTCTTATAAAAGAGTTATGAAGAAATATAAAAAACATCTCCATTCATGATCAGCTTATTGACTTACTAAGTAGAGAGTGACGACATTACATCTGTGACAACAGAAATCCTACATCAGGTCCGTGTTCGTTAAGCCTTTAGTGGTCCTTGGGCTACTAACCAGTTTGCTGCCTTGAACCCATAACAGGGTGTCAACATGACCTTTCAATGGAGTCCAAGGATCATCTGTACCCAGTTCTAAGAGCAGTCAAGTCGCTCCTACATGTTGAGGACACAAATGTCACTGTGAGTGTCTATAGGGGTGGCGTGAAGGACCTTTCCCATTGTGTTGAAACAAACAACAACAGCAGGAGAGCGGGGCCTCGTAATGACCTATCCTCCTCTCTTCCCACGGGATGGGAGACGTCAGGGAGAAGGGTTCTGGGATTGCTGATGAAGCACATGCCGACCGGCGAGCACTCCCTCGCCCTCCCCTACAGGAGGAATGCTGTGTGTTAGATGGATTCTCAGTCCCGCCTCGCCGTCATACAGTGTCAGCGGACAAACAGCCTTCCGTGACTGTGTGCGCACACACACACACTCCTGGTGTCACGCCCTGACCTTAGAAAGCCGTTTTATTTCTCTATTCTATTTTTCTGGGATTGCTGATGAAGCACATGCCGACCGGCGAGCACTCCCTCGCCCTCCCTCGCCCTCTCCTACAGGAGGAATGCTGTGTGTTAGATGGATTCTCAGTCCCGCCTCGCCGTCATACAGTGTCAGCGGACAAACAGCCTTCCATGTCTGTGCGCGCACACACACACACACACACACACACACACACACACACACACACACACACACACACACACACACACACACACACACACACACACACACACTCCTGGTGTCACGCCCTGACCTTAGAAAGCCATTTTATTTCTCTATTTGGTTAGGTCAGGGTGTGATGTGGGGTGGGCATTCTATGTTTTGTTTTCTATTTTTCTTTATTTCTATGTTTTGGCTGGGTATGGTTCTCAATCAGGGACAGCTGTCTATAGTTGTCTCTGATTGGGAATCATACTTAGGTAGCCCTTTTTCCCCTCCTTCAGTGTGGGTAGTTGACTTTGTTAGAGGCAACATAGCCTATGTTAAGCTTCACGGTCGTGTCTTTGTTTTGTTGGCGACATTTACCTAAATAAACAGAAATGTATGCTCACCATGCTGCACCTTGGTCACCTTACTCATCCATCACAAGACATTGCAGGGCCTTGAGGGTATGGATTCTGCGACGCTTAGCGGCTGTAGAGACAACAGCAAGACCTTCCTACTCTGAAGACACTGCACTATAAACACTATAGACACTTCACTCATCACAGGAATGAGACTATTGGATCAGTATTTAGAAACTGTGGCGTCTGTTTTTGATATCTACATCAAATTGTCCTTCACACACAGTATAGGTCTACAGCAATTGTAAGGACAAGTGTGAGACCAAGAGAAGGAGGGGGCCAGCAATAGCTTTTTATTGGATTGGTCAAATTAAATCAATAACGTTGAGGTTTTTCCACTGCGTTAAATCCTTCTGCTCCAGATTGCTGCTCTACATTAAGTAATAGACAGGCGGAACAGGGTCGGGCATTACAGAAATAAGGCCTTCAAAGTTAATGGAACTCTAAATTAGATTCTTAAAAAGTGGTCAGGGTTTATTGCTTCAGGGGGAACAAATAGCGACTACTGAGTTTAAAAAAAATAAAGTTTTCAAAGAAAGAAAACCATCCCAGAGTGAAATATTACTTGACACCCTGCATCAGGGCCGGGTTTGATGTCATCCTTAACTGGCCTCTGTGGTGTAAGTTCTGAGGGGAGCGAGGTGCTGCACTGGGATTCCAAACCTCCTGGATTTACTGGCATTATGGTAGAAAGTACTTATTTAAAAAAAAAAAGATTGATTTAACTAGGCAAGTCAGTTAAGAGCAAATTCTCATTTACAATGACGGCCTACCCCTGGTCAAACCCTAACGACGCTGGGCCAATTGTGCGCCACCCAATGGGACTCCCAATCACGTGTGATACAGCCTGGAATCGAACCAAGGTCTGTAGTGGCGCCTCTAGCACTGAGATGCAGTGCCTTAGAGTGTTGCGCCACTCAGTGGTCTGCACGGGACTGATTTCTTCATCCCACGCTCAGCTTTTCATACCGCACCAGCCCGCTCCCACTGGCTTTCTGTCCGACTCCCACCCGCTCCCACAGGCTTTCTGTCTGACTCCCACCCGCTCCCGCTGGCTTTCTGTCCGACTCCCACCCGCTGGCTTTCTGTCCGACTCCCACCCGCTGGCTTTCTGTCCGACTCCCACCCGCTCCCACTGGCTTTCTGTCTGACTCCCACCCGCTCCCACTGGCTTTCTGTCCAACTCCCACCCGCTCCCGCTGGCTTTCTGGCCGACTCCCACCCGCTGGCTTTCTGTCCGACTCCCACCCGCTCCCACTGGCTTTCTGTCCAACTCCCACCCGCTCCCGCTGGCTTTCTGTCCGACTCCCACCCGCTGGCTTTCTGTCCGACTCCCACCCGCTGGCTTTCTGTCCGACTCCCACCCGCTGGCTTTCTGTCCAACTCCCACCCGCTGGCTTTCTGTCCGACTCCCACCCGCTGGCTTTCTGTCCGACTCCCACCCGCTCCCACTGGCTTTCTGTCCAACTCCCACCCACTGGCTTTCTGTCCGACTCCCACCCGCTGGCTTTCTGTCCGACTCCCACCCGCTCCCACTGGCTTTCTGTCCGACTCCCACCCGCTCCCACTGGCTTTCTGTCCAACTCTCACCCACTGGCTTTCTGTCCGACTCCCACCCGCTGGCTTTCTGTCCGACTCCCACCCGCTCTCACCGGCTTTCTGTCCGACTCCCACCCGCTCCCACTGGCTTTCTGTCCGACTCCCACCCGCTCCCACTGGCTTTCTGTCCGACTCCCACCCGCTCCCACTGGCTTTCTGTCCGACTCCCACCCGCTCCCACTGGCTTTCTGTCCGACTCCCACCCGCTCCCACTGGCTTTCTGTCCGACTCCCACCCACTGGCTTTCTGTCCGACTCCCACCCACTGGCTTTCTGTCCAACTCCCACCCGCTCCCTCAGGCTTTCTGTCCGACTCCCACCCGCTCCCGGAAGAACTGGTCCCGAACCCAACCGCAGTCCCACAATGTTATCTTAGACATATGTAACGAAGCTAACTTGCCAGCCAGTTTCCAGGAATTTTGCACCCTATAGGCAATATCAAGAGTTGTTCAATTACCAGCAATTCTCATGTGGCCCATTATATTAGGCTATCGGTACTACTGGGCTACATCAGCCAATAGGATAGACGTAGAGCGCAGAGTGGGTGAGAGAGAGGACACTTCTGCACTTTCTCTCAAGCTAAATTTAGAATATAGCCTACCTTTTAGGAGTGGGGCGGTTTTCAGACGAAGACAAATATACAATATTTCATTCCAGGCAATTTAGTAAACTTTAGCCTAAATCATATTTAGGAAGTTCATTTCCTTGGAAAGACAACTGCCACCTGGCTCTCCGCCCATGCATAGGCAGCCTACTCCATTTCAAGGAGACCACAAATACTGTATAGGCACACTTGATGTTGATCACGCCTAACTAGGAGAGGAGGTAGGCTACTGAGTGTGTGAATAACATGACAAAGAGGTGGTTTTAATACAATAGGCAAGCCTAGGATAACACATAATAGCAAAGCAGTAAGAAGACCGTTTCCAAACAATCTGCGGGACACAAAAAAACTATTTTCATCTCAAAGTCGTCTGACCGTCCGCAGCATGAAAAATGCAGACTGCACTGCAATGATCTCCGTCAGGGCCCGCAAGTCCCGCAGAATGGAGGTTCTGTTGGAAGTTCTGTGCACCAAGAGGCCCACTGTGACCTGCATGTTCATTTCTGACCACTACGCTCCAACAGCTCTGTCTTGATCACTGCATGGTCCTGACCAGAAACACGTCAGAGGGACTAAACGGAGTCCAGTAGCTATCTAACTCAGCAAAAAAAATACACGGCCCTTTTTCAGGACCCTGTCTTTCAAAGATAATTAATAAAAAATCTAAATGACTTCACACATCACACCTGCAAGACAGGTATGGGATGGCAACAACAAGTGCCTGAGTTGCACCAGGAACGCACAACCCCTCCATCAGTGCTCAGACTGTCCGCAATAGGCTGAGAGGGGCTGGACTGAGGACTTGTAGGCCTGTTGTAAGGCAGGTCCTCGCCAGACATCACCGGCAACAACGTCGCCTATGGGCGTGGACCAGACAGGACTGGCAAAATGTGCTCTTCACTGTCGAGTCGCAGTTTTCTCTCCAGGGGTGATGGTCGGATTCGCGTTTATCGTCGAAGGAATGAGTGTTACACCGAGGCCTGTACTCTGGAGTAGGATCCATTTAGAGGTAGAGGGTCTGTCATGGTCTGGGGCTGTGTGTAACAGCATCATCGGACTGAGCTTGTCTTTGCAGGCAATCTCAACGCTGTGTGTTACAGGGAAGACATCCTCCTCCCTCCTGCAGGCTCATCCTGACATGACCTTCCAGCATGACAATGCCACCAGACATACTGCTCGTTCTGTGTGTGATTTCCTGCAAGACATGTCAGTGTTCTGCCATGGCCAGCGATGAGTCCGGTTCTCAATCACATTGAGCACGTCTGGGACCTGGGTGCGGGCTAGGGCCATTCCCCCCCAGAAATGTCTGGGAACTTGCAGGTACCTTGGTGGAAGAGTGGGGTAACATCTCACAGCGAGAACTGGCAAATCTGGTGCAGTCCATGAGGAAGAGATGCACTGCAGTACTTAATGTAGCTGGTGGCCACACCAGATAATGACTGTTACTTTTGATTTTGACCCCCCCCCCCCCCCCCCCTTTGCTTAGGGACACATTATTCCATTTCTGTTAGTCAAATGTCTGTGAAACTTGTTCTATTTACATCTCAGTTGTTGAATCTTGTTATGTTCATACAAATATTTATTTCAGTTCATAATGCTTCTGGGATAGTAAGATAATCCTAATAAACAAGGATATTAGACCCAGAAGAAAATATGCTTTTAGAGTTAACCGGCCAACAAACAGTGCCTCTATTCTCCACTCGTCTGACCTGTCCTACGCTGCTCCATCTCTCCATTGGCCTCTCCTGAGACAGGAGTTTTTAACAGGATCTGCTACTGCAGAAAAGGCCCCTGGCCTGCAGTGGCTCTGGATGTAGACAGCGCCTCAGTGGACTACACTAGTACTGCACTCAGCCATCTCCACAAACACTCTTCTTGCATGGCAATGAGGCCCTGGGAAACAGCACTGATGTTCTGGGATGCAACAGACTGGATCCTATAGTGATCATCCCCCAACTAATGGACTGGCAGAAGTGCTCTCTGTGCAAGTTTATCCGCTAGCACCGTTACAGTGAAATCTACTAAATCCCAACAGTCTGATGCACTGACAGAGAGATACTCCCAGACATGTAGAGTTAACTCTTACAGGACACACGCAGGATCCATCAGACCAAGCTAACCATCTGTTCAGTCCCAACCCAGGCAGTATAATAAACCTCTACTAAAACCTATTCACTCTCAATGCTGAAAACAGCCCATCATGGCTTCCTTTAAGTCTATTTCAGGGAAACCACTCTAAGGGAAACCCATATGTTTGTAATGAGAATAACAGGCGTCAAAGAGGGAAAACAAGAGATCCCGCTGACATAACTGAATTTAGAGGCGAAATCAGTTAAAAACCCAGGAGATGGGTTTGGGCAAGGGTCAGCTGCATTGTGTAAGCTAGCAACACACACAGAGGGCTACCAAATACCAAACAAACACCAAACAGACAACAATCAGCGCCAACACTAATCCAATCGGAGAGGTGTAGTCTGGTACCGTGGAAACAATTCAGCAGCACCTAGTAGTGTCTTGTTTCTCCAAATATGTATCCTATTTTTCCTAAAAAACAGGCCATCCACTCATTTTCCACATAAATGTTCCCTTCATTAAATGCAGATGTGTATCTCTGGCTGCCTGGCCAGATCATATCGTACAGAGTAAAAGCAGTAAACCAGTCAGAGAGAGGAGAGGAATACAGGAGACTGTTACGTTTCCTCTCTGGCATGGATCTATATTGCTGTTGTTGTCTGTTGACGCTTTAGCTGACCGTGGGCTTTACTCTAGGACAAGGGACAAACACACTGACAGGTGTATGTTTGTGAGAGCTTGGCTCTAGCAGTCCAGTCACGGCAGTGATGTGACGGTGACTAGTGGAGCAGCAGAGCTCTCCTATCTGTTTACAGAGCTGGATCATTCCTGAGAGACACTGAGACAAGCAAGATGGCTGCCAGGCTACTACCCCAAATGAAACACGTCAGAGACGGAATAACGTAAAGAACCAGCGCAGGGTTCAGCCATGTGAAATCCTGGTCCCACTTCAAACAAACGACAACTTCTACAGTATTTCTATTGCATTCAGAAAGTCTTCTCAAGCACTACATACTCCTCAAATCACCCAGTCCTGTGCTGTCCCCACTGACTCACCTGATGGTCCTGTATTTTGCGTCCCACCACCCGGAAGGCGTTGTTGCCCGTGTGGTGGTATATGTGCACTCTGCTGAAGCCCGTGGAGCCGCCGGCTGGAACCCATTTCTTATTGGCATCGTCATACACCATGACAGCGGCCCGCGCCTGACAGATACTCTGTTCACTGCAGAGAGGAGAGAGAAACAGGGGGGCACACGTTAAACAGCAGTACACCAAGGGGATATTGGTTTCTAGCCCAAACAGTTGATCAGAGTTAATAAAGCCTGTCCAGTACAACAACATTTGTGGTCTCCTGAAAGTCAGGAACTGGAAGAGTGGGTGTCTGAGAGGATAATGGTATTGGAGGAGTCGTTTACATGATGGGATCTGAAATGATTAAAAGGAGAATGGTCTAAGGGGGTGTCAACTATCCATTAAGATACACTACAAGGACCAAAAGTATGTGGACACTTGCTAGTCAAACATCTCATTCCAAAATCATGGGCATTAATATGGAGTCGGTCCCCCTTTGCTGCTATAACAGCTCTTCTGGGAAGGCTGTCCACTAGATGTTGGAACATTGCTGCGGGGACTTGCTTCCATTCAGCCACAAGAGCATTAGTGAGGTCGGGCACTGATATTGGGCGATTGGGCCTGGCTCGCAGTCGGCGTTACAATTCATTCCGAAGGTGTTACATGGGGTTGAGGTCAGGTTCCAGACCAGTCAAGTTCTTCCACACCGATCGACAAACCATTTCTGTATGGACCTCGCTTTGTGAACGGGGGCATTGTCATTCTGAAAGAGGAAATGGACTGTTTCCCCAAAGTTGGAGGTACAAAATCGTCTAGAATGTCATTGTATGCTGTAGCATTAAGAAGTCTCTTCACTGGAACTAAGGGGCCTAGCCCAAACCCCAGACCATTATTTATCCTCCACCAAACTTTATAGTTGGTAGTTGACACTATGCATTGGGACAGGTAGCATTCTCCTGGCACCCACTAAACCCAGATTAGTCCATCGGAGTGTGATTCATCACTCCAGAGAACGCGTTTCTACTGCGTTTCTACTGCTCCAGAGTCCAATGGCGGCGATCTTTACACCACTCCAACCGATGCTTGGCATTGCGCATGTTGATCTTAGGCTTGTGTGCGGCTGCTCGGCCATGGAAACCCATTTCATGAAACTCCTGACGAACAGTTCTTGTGTTGACGTTGCTCCAAAGGTAGTTTGGTAGTGAGTGTTGCAACCGAGGACAGTACATTTTTACGCGTTTCAGCAGTGAGCTTGTGTGGCCTACCACTGCTGTTGCTCCTAGGCGTTTTCACTTCACCATAACAACAGCACTTACAGTTGACCGGAGAGCTCTAGCAGGGCAGAAATTTGACAAACTGACTTGTTGGGAAGGTGACACCCTATGACAGTGCCACATTTTAAGTCCCTGAGCTCTTCACTAAGACCATTCTACTGCCAATGTTTGTCAAATTCAGCCTAGGCCTAGTATTTAACAGAGTCTTGGTAACTACACACACCACCACACTCCTGCATCCCCACAAGGGCTCTGGTCACAACTAATGCACTATATAGGCTGCAGTAGTGGGTGTCATTTGAGACTTGGCCAACTCTGTTACCGACCAGCAGAACAAAACAATTAGGCCAAGGCCCTGTCAGGCAGTAAATTATTCACCAACATCCTTCACCCTCCCTCCCACTCCATAGCAACTACTCCAACAGGAGGAGACAGACAGGAGAGAGAGGGGCAGAATGTGAAGAGAGAGAGGCAAAGAGAAAGAAAGACAGAGGAGAGAGAGAGCGAAGAGAGAGCGAAAAAGAGAGAGGGTAGAGGCCCTGGGGAAGAGAACCGCCACATAACCTCTCTCAGGTGAGTGTCAGCATGGGAGGAGGGAGTGTTGTTCGACAACACTAAACCATGCAGGGGAAAGCCTGTTTTCCACATTTGTCTTTGAAAGAGGCTTGAAACATGCATCTCCTCTCCGCAGCGTGATACATCAGACTCAATTTCATCTAGCGGTCGTTTCCTGATTATTGATCTCTAGTCAGACCGGGGATGGCAGAGAGACCTGAGACTTTGTGGAATTGCTCTCGAAGGTAGAAAAGAAGAGAATAAGAGGAATTGCAAAGCTGGCGAAACACGAACAGGCCCTAGAGGGAGGCGCAGAGCTCCCAGACTTGATGTGGGAAGCGGATGCTTTGGAATGGAAGAGGGAGGGTCTCTTACTCAGCAGTACCTTTGTCATCTCACTCCCTCTGCAAGGGAGAACCCAACCCACGCCTCACTGTCAGCACCCATCAGCATATAGCAGTATAACAAATGAACTATGCCCTGCCAAACAGACATAGCCATGAAGGTCACCAGCCTCTCTCTTCAAAGGAAAACAGCTATAAACACAAAGCAACCTCTTGCTCACTGAGACAAGATTCACTCCATCTACGACACGATGACCCATGTAAGCAGGGTAGGCACAGACATAATAACAGCTGTGGTTACTGGCTGTCCATTAAAAGGTAATTGCAACAAGCAAATTGCTTTGTCAACAACAGGGAACCTGAATCTCAGCACCAATTACTCTTTAAGAACACTCACAGATTGTTGTTTTTTTTATAAAAAAAACAGTATTGTAACTAAAGCGCATTATATTCGTGGCGGCGCTAGGTGATCTATGCTCTTTCATCCGAGAAAATCATCATTCCATTTTTGCTTTCCATTAGCTACCCTGACTATCTTCAGACCTGAATTGCTTTCGCCAGGCAGTTCTATATCTGCCTGCCTGCTGTAGTCTGTCTGTAGTGACAGAGTACTGATAACCTGCCAAGAGACATGAACCCACTTATCCCAATACACAGCCAGCGTCCTAGTCTCTCACACACACACACACACACACACACACACACACACACACACACACACACACACACACACACACACACACGACAGTCACCTTCCCAGTGTGAACACACCTGACACTACAGCGCACCTTAATATGCTCCTAATGGACAACAATAGAAACCCTACAGTCTTCAGTAGAACTGGTGAATAACACATAATGGTGACATGGAATAGTAAAGGACATGGTCAAAATCAGTTATACTCTCACGTCGACCACGAACTGGGGCATAATATACAATGCAAATGAATGGAGAAGAACAATGGAAATAAAACACTTATTTATTCATGGGCTACTGCTCTAATCAGTACTCAAATACATTTGATAACCAAGCTCTTATATCAAGATTCCCTTGTTCCACATTTCCACCGGTTTCCTTGTTTCACGGGACTCTTGTAGGAGTCGTGTAATAAAGTATAGTGCTCTCTTCTAAACCACCAGAGAGAATCTGGAACCTAACTAAGGCCTTTGGCTCCGATCCACCACCACTTTCCAACCACAGGAAACTGAAACCCAGAGGAATCCAACCCCAAACCAAGTGTCCAAGGCAGGGGGAACATGCCTTCTAGTGCATTCTCAGCCCTCCGAGTGAGTGAGCTTGAGGCAGCAACATGGCATTGGTGGTGGACTGCCCTTCCCCATAAAAATCAGCGGTCGGATCAGAGGTTGCTCATTACCCCTTAATTTTCACTTCTTTCACCCCAAAATCTGCACAGTCATCTAAGCAATGGCTGCCATTGGCTGACCACCCTCCCAAACACATATGGGTTGAGTAATGCGTGTTAGTGTACCACGGCTTACTGTTGTCATAACACAGAGACTGAGAGACCCCAAAAGGCTCTTCACATCACTGTGAAGCTAATGGGAATAGGAAGAATGGCTGTAAAGCCAAGCAAATGTAAAGAAAAGAAGCTAGCTTCTCAATGGAGGTTGTTGTGGAGTCCTGCCTACCTAGTAGATGTGTCGCTAGCTGTGTAGGAAAACAAAGCGAAAGGACAGTGGCCTGTCTCTCTCTCTCTCTCTCGTATCGTGTTGCCTTAATGACCCAGACTCCCTCATTAAAGTCCTGATCCCATTCAGAGCCTCTCTTCTCCCCATTAGTTCCTCTCAGTCTGCTCTCAGTACACCTATACAGCTGCCTCTGGGCTCTCTGAAGGACAAGGTAGTGGAGTACTCCACTCTGAGTACCACTAACACCATCCCCTTATACACACACACACACACACACACACGTACAGTACAGGACACACACACATGTATAAACACACACATGAAGCTGTAACGTTGAGGCGGTGGAATTGGAACAGGTATAGCAGAGGGTTTCTCTTCCTTCATTAATGCTAATGTCTCTCTATCAAAATATAACAAAGGGTTTGGCTGTGAGAGAGCAGGCAGCTAGCGCCTCCAGCAGAGCTGTGAGAGAGCAGCCAGCTAGCGCCCCAGGAGAGCTGTGAGAGAGCAGGCAGCTAGCGCCTCCAGCAGAGCTGTGAGAGAGCAGGCAGCTAGCGCCTCCAGCAGAGCTGTGAGAGAGCAGGCAGCTAGCGCCTCCAGCAGAGCTGTGAGAGAGCAGCCAGCTAGCGCCTCCAGCAGAGCTGTGAGAGAGCAGCCAGCTAGCGCCTCCAGCAGAGCTGTGAGAGAGCAGCCAGCTAGCGCCTCCAGCAGAGCTGTGAGAGAGCAGCCAGCTAGCGCCTCCAGCAGAGCTGTGAGAGAGCAGGCAGTTAGCGCCTCTTGACGTCAGAGCCAGCAGAGCTGTGAGAGGCGCTCCAGGGACTAGCTAGGCCTGCTTATGCAATACAGCGCCTGCCTTCTATATCCCTACCAAAGAATAGATGGCAAATGGATCACCGCTCTGATTGTTATTGCTAAGAACAGGAAGGCAAATACTTTTTGAAGTAACACTCCAATATTTAGGTTTGTAAAAGGCTCCAAATCATTATTTTCTTCAACACAGTCGAATGAACAGACCCCATGGAAGTTCATCAGCAGACAGACATCACTCCCTACACCGCTTCCTCTGTCCCCTGTAGGCGCAACACCAAAGAGAGGCCTTGGTCGACGGCTGTGTATTTTCCACATGGCCACAGAGAGAGCAGAGGAAATCCTGATCTCTAAATTGTGTACTTGCATGCAGTGGTTAGGATTTAACAAACAGGAATGTTGGCATAGGTATCTGTTCGCAGTTTTAATGCCATGGCTATTGTTGGCTTTAATAAGAGGCTGAACTAGGCTCTACACTCATAGTCTGGGCAGAGGCCCGTTTCCAAGCTGAAAAAAAGAGGACAAACCCTAAAAATATAAACAAAACAAAGTAAGACAAAGAAACACGAAGGACAGTGTTTTTCCCCCACAACTAATGTTGAGGCTCTGAGTAGATTTCGATAGAACATGGTTGTTTTGGGCTTTGACTCAGCTCTGAGGCCCGAAGACAGAAGAGAATGGAATTTCCATGGTGTCTGCTCTGACTCACAGAGGATGCTGGGGACCACATCTATGTGGCTCCTGTGGCTGGATGAGAGGACCAGGGTTGAGGGCTGGGGGGCTGTTCATGGAGCAGTGATGAGAGACAGGCGCATCCGGCTCCAACCCGTCCACAGAACACTCAACACTGGGGCAGATTCACTGCCCACTGCAGACAGAGATGGCAAGGGCGTAGTAGCATCCAGAAATAAACACAGGGAGGCTGTACAACCCTACTAGACGCTACCTAGAAACAGTCAGATAAGTAGTCAGAGTATCTCAGTCATCTAATGAGGGCTCATTTACCTGGAGAGGGTCTCATGAAACACGCCAGGGGGATTTATCATCTCCACAGTGAACCAACACAATATGGATGTGTCAGTTCAGCATTCTGCCTGACATGATTACATGTCAACCACATGTCAGTGAGGGGAAACAAGAGCCTTCTTCCAGCCAGCCAGTCCATCTGTAAGGCATTAGGGGATGGGAAAGGATGTAGGGGAGGCCGACAGGCAGTCGTAGACATATTGAGGGCCTGGTTCAAAGTTAGGGCTGAAGACTCCAACTGGACGCAGAAATTCCAGTAGAGTCTGAGTGAGGACTCCTACGGGACACACTGACACATACAGTGCATTCGGAAAGTATTCAGACTCCTTCCCCTTTTCCACATTTTTCTACATTACAGCCTTATTCTAAAATTTATATTTTTTCCCTCATCAGTCTACATACAATACCCTGTAATGACAAAGCGAAAACAGGTTTTTAGAATTGTTTGCAAATTTATTACAAATAAAAACAGAAATACCTTATTTGCATAAGTATTCAGACCCTTTGCTATCAGACTCGAAATTGAGCTCAGTGGCATCCTGTTTCCATTGATCATCCTTGAGATGTTTTTACCTGTCGTAAATTCAATTGATTGGACATGATTTGGAAAGGCACACACCTGTCTATATAAGATCCCACAGTTGACAGTTCATGTCAGAGCAAAAACCAAGCCATGAGTTCGAAGGAATTGTCCACAGAGCTTCAAGACAGGACTGTGTCGAGGCACAGATCTGGGGAAGAGTACCAAAAAATGTCTGCGGCATTGATGGTCCCCAAGAACACAATGGACTCCATCATTTTAAATGGAAAACGTTTTGAACTCCCAACTCTCTTCCTAGAGCTGGCTGTCTGGCAATCGGGGGAACAAGGGTCTTGATCAGGGAAGAACTCGATGGTCACTCTGACAGAGCTCCAGATTTCCTCTGTTGAGATGGAAGAATCTTCCAGAAGGACAACCATCTCTGCAGCACTCCACCAAATCCGGCCTTTATGGTAGAGTGGCCAGACGGAAGCCACTCCTCAGTAAAAGGCACGACAGCCTTTTACTGATCTGGTCTGAGGAAACCTGGCACCATCCCTACGGTGAAGCATGGTGGTGGCAACATCATTCTGTGGGGATGTTTTTTAGTGGCAGGGACTGGGAGACTAGTCAGGATCGAGGGAAAGATGACAACGACCCTAAGCAAACAGCCAAGACAACGCAGGAGTGGCTTCCGGACAAGTCTCTGAATGTCCTTGAGTGGCCCAGCCAGAGCCCGGACTTGAAGCCAATCGAACATCTCTGGAAAGACCTGAAAATAGCTGTGCAGCAATGCTCCCCATCCAACCTGACAGAGCTTGAGAGGATCTGCAGAGAAGAATGGTAGAATCAACCCAAATACAGATGTGCCAAGCTTGTAGTGTCATACCCAAGAAGAGTCAAGGCTGTAATCGCTACCAAAGGTGCTTCAACAAAGTAAAGGGTCTGAATACTTATCTAAATGTGATATTTTTATTTTATTTTTATAAATTTGCAAACAAATCTAAACCTGTTTTTCCATTGCCATTATGGGGTATTGTGTGTAGATTGATGAGGGGAAAAAATGTTAATCCATTTTAGAATAAGGATGTAATGTAACAAAATGTGGAAAAGGTCTGAGCACTTTCCCAATGCACGGTAGATTGTAGACAAACACCACTGGGGCGAGCCTAGAACGCTTTGATCCACCAACGGCTGGTTGCCAAGATATTTCCCAAACCCAGAAAGTGCAAACGCATACACACCGCAACTGTAGTGTGCAGCAGGACAGCACACCTCCCCACATGGGCATTCAGTGCAGCAGAGTGAGAATGCCAGTACAGTACTAGTCCCCACTTTGCCTTACAACCAGACCCTTTCAGTTGGCCCCTGGCTAGTGTCAATCACACAGGAGTGAGGAGGAGCAGAAGCTCAGGGCTAGCTTGACACCAGAGTACTGCTGGCTAGAGATGGGACAACACTTTAGCCTTACAACTTATCATGTGTGCAGATAGTGGACTGTTCCATTTCAAGAGCTCTTCCTTCAACAGATCACAGAATGTGGCACGATTGTTTGCTCAGCAAACATCCACAGAGGTAGTTTATACACTCCTCCGGTTCACCACCTACAAACCTGGAGCAGACAACACTCTACATTCCTCTCAGCATATAGTAGAAGAGCAGAAGGGAAGCGAGAAAGTGAGAAATGCCACTGCTGAAAACTCAGTGATGATTGAGGTGCCAGAAGCCTGCTGGTCCTCAAACTGATAGAGGCCCATTGTAGGTGGAGGTGTTGGGTTTCAGAGCCTCAACATAATGTTGGGTTTCTATCACCCTAGTGTTTAACCCAAAAGGCTCAGACTTGTATTCTTCCATCTACGCGGGCCGGCACGCCTGTCTCATTGGACCATGGCTCCGGGTGGACCTGCTCTGACTTGGGCCAATGCCGGGCCACTGGTGCTCTTCAGTGGCGTTTACATAACAAACCATGTCTGTGAACTTTAACACCTTCTCACAAAGCAACAGTGTTGATGCAGAGGTAGTTCATTCTGCTCACCACAAGTCTTTAGAGTCCCACTCCTGATGGAAACACAACAACACTAGAGTTCACATTGACATAAAACAGTGGTGACACACAGGTCTTAGTAGAGTCCCAGTCAGGTGGAGGTGTTCCCCTCAGCTAGAAGTAGGACCAACAGCACCTGGCCTCTGCTGAGAAATATATGGGAGATCAAGTATCAAGGCTGACGCCAGCAGGCTAATCACGGAAACATCGTGCCCTCTCCCTCCGCTTCGACGTGTATACAACTTAAGACACCCGAGTGACGATGTCATCAATAAGGAATTCATTTGCTTCGTGAAACGGTTCATCGATAGTCTGGTCCCATCTGTATGTGCTCTAGCAAACATGTCTGGCATGACAACAGTCCGTGGCAGATCGTTATAAGAGTTGGCTAGACAACATAGCGATCTGTAGCCAGGATCGTTTCTAGCAGGAGCATTGGAGCACTTTGTGGTCTTGTTAGCACTGTCAGTCCCAGTGTAAGAAAGAAATACCATGAATACACTACATTTTTTGGAACTGACTAAATAATGTAACAGAAATAGAAAGAATAGCCTTGGTCATCAGGAGTAGCATTACTCAACAGCAGATTCAGGAGTTTGAGTCCAAGCTGTTGCCTTAAAATGGTTACAATTTATACTGACAACTTTGACTGGTCCCTAAAAGACAAGGTTGTGTGTGTGTGTGTGTGTGCCTACGCATGTGTGTTGCTCTCCATCCCCTCCACAGCATGTCAGAGTGCAGGGGGAACATTCCCAGTGGAAAGAGAGAGCAGAAAATAAATTCCTTTTCATTCCCATAATATCCCCCTCTGAGTTTTCACTGCACGCCATTCAATCTCACCAGGTGAAACTAGTAACGAGGATGGGGGGGTAGACTATGGGGGTAGGGGGATAGACTATTGGGTTAGGGGGTAGACTATGGGGGTAGGGGGGTAGACTATTGGGGTAGGGGGGTAGACTATGGGGGTAGGGGGGTAGACTATGGGGGTAGGGGGGTAGACTATTGGGGTAGGGAGGTAGACTATGGGGGTAGACTATTGGGGTAGGGAGGTAGACTATGGGGGTAGGGGGGTAGACTATGGGGGTAGGGGGGTAGACTATGGGGGTAGGGGGGTAGACTATGGGGGTAGACAATGGGGGTAGGGGGGTAGGGGGGGGTAGACTATGGGGGTAGGGGGGTAGACAATGGGGGTAGGGGGTAGACTATGGGGGTAGGGGGGTAGACTATGTGGGTAGGGGGGTAGACTATGTGGGTAGGGGGGTAGACTATTGGGGTAGGGGGGGTAGACTATGGGGGTAGACAATGGGGGTATGGGGGTAGACTATGGGGGTAGGGGGGTAGACTATGGGGGTAGGGGGGTAGACTATTGGGGTAGGGGGGGTAGACTATGGGGGTAGACAATGGGGGTATGGGGGTAGACTATGGGGGTAGACTATGGAGGTAGACTATGGGGGTAGGGGGGTAGACTATGGGGGTAGACTATTGGGGTAGGGGGGTAGACTATGGGGATAGGGGGGTAGACTATTGGGGTAGGGGGGTAGACTATTGGGGTAGGGGGGTAGACTATGCGTGATAAATGTCAGTTCCTCATCGTCTAATTGCATGTTGTAGAAATATGTAGTGAGTCCCCTCCCCTCAGCCCTGCTACACTAGTCACAATCCTTCATTGACATTTCCTCCAGTCTTTTAATAGGCTGAGAGAAACTACAGCCATCGCCTTAGCAACACTGTGTGTATGTGGGTGGGTTTTTAATGTGGATCCCTGGCTGCTTCCACATAGCTGTGAGAGTGAGACACTCCTAGACTTAACCATTAATCTCTCACTATTTCACTCACTCACACACACACACACACACACACACACACACACACACACACACACACACACACACACACACACACACACACACACACACACACACACACACACACACACACCTGATGAATATCAGACAGGAGGGACTGACCTATTGCCTTTGTGTGTGACAGTGTGTGTGTGTCACTATGTCCACAGGTGGGGAGGGAGAGTGAAGAATTGAGAGAATGTAAAACAACTGTTACTACGCACAGCGAGTAAGACTTATGGCCACAGCCTGGACTCTATCATTACACAATGCAGTCTGATTATCCTCCACGACAGCCATACACAGGCAGCCCACTCCTCCCCACCACCAACCCTACCCAACCCAGTACAGCACAGAGGGAGCTGACGGCTTAAAAACACTCACTGCCATGAGTCATCCATAACACCAGCAGATTTGGTGGGAAGAGAGGGATAGATAGACAAAGATGGAAAGGGAGAGATAGCGAGAGCCAGTGTTCATTCATGCTGCTCACTAGGCAGGACAATGTGAGGCATGATCACTGTAAAAACAGGCGGGCGGGCCCCTTAGGTGATCTCTTCTAGCTGGCATGCTGGGGCCACAGCTCCAGTAGATGGGCTGTGTTGACGAGCCAGGGGAGGCAGCTCTTAGTCAACTGGCACACAGACAGGAACACACTCTAAAAAAGGGACCGTTGGGAGGCGACTGACTGAGCGCTAATACCTTCATAACGATGACTTTGTGGGCTGTTCACACTAGGCCTCATGCAGTAGAGGCGAGCGCAAAGTACTTGGGCACAATTAACATGTGAAATGTAGCTCAGCTGGAACAGGAGGCCCTTGCTTGCTTTCAGGAGATTAGTGGAAATGGGACTCAACTTGATTCGCTTCTGTGAAGCTTCGTTCTGAACATGTGATATTCTCAGTGCATCTTCAGGCCAGATGACAAGAGTCAGTACCTTCTCTTGTTCACCTGAGCAAGCTTGTTGAGTGGAACCTCAACACTTACAACACAGAGTAACACTGGATTCAAGTAACTGCGTCAGGTCCAAGGAAGCTAGTCAAATTCAAATGGACCTTTTCAGGGAAAAAACATCATGTGAAGAACACTGAAAACATTCCTGTGGATTCAGTTCCACCCTAATGAAGCCATTCACCATAGGACCCAGAGGAGCACAAGATTACTGGGGTCCTTCCCTGGTGTGATCAACAGGTAGACAGACGGCTCTCATTGGCTGTAATTGGTCTGACCTTCGACAGCACCATGCCAACGAGCGCCAGAAAGACCCCCTGGGGAGTGGCGGAGGAAACACTGTGTCGTTCTGGGTTCTGAATACCAGAAAGGGACTAGTGGTGAGGCGTGGGAGAGACATCATAATCCATTCTTGTCATACCAAAACTGTCCTCCTCTGCGTTCACCAGGTGTGACGGAATCATAACTCAAATCACAAAGCAAAAAAAACAACCCAAAACAGGTTCCACATCAACAAAATGATGACAGAGACAATTGCAACCCAAAGAAAAACATGTCGTCATACAGAAGGTGTTTGAGGGGGAAACTTAGTTTGCATGCTGCCACAACCCACCGGAAGCTTTGACCTTGTGAGCACACTGCTAGCGTGTGTGAGTGACAGCAGCAGCACTGTGTTTGTGAACCCGCCAACCTCATCAGGTGTTTACAGGGTGGCTGGCGGGGTGGTGAGAAAGTAGCAGGTGAGCAGTTCCTCTTCTGGAGTTTTTTCACTGGACGAGACTGGCCATTCAGCCAGTCACAGAGAGGGATTCACATGGAAGACAGCAATCAATCTCCCGTCACCCCGTGGGCTAACAGAGCAGGCCCTGTTGGGCTGCATGGGAACTGGCTGGGAACTACTGGTTTTCATTAGGCTCAGAGTCAAGTTGTTTGTTGATGTTGTTGTTACTGAACATGGGATTTCGAAAGCTAGACTCGTTCCTAATGCATCAATCCACAGTGGAACGTTCAAATGAAAGGGAGAGAACACTGGTGAGGCCTGAAAAATGTCACTTGAAAACAGGCCTGAAGTGACAATCCCAAATGTATATGCCTAGTTACAAACGAGGACTTTGTGTCAGCGCACATTGGGCTGATATGTGAATAAACTGATATAAATATTTGACGAGGATCCTCCTTTGCTTACCATGATGTATTGCTTAATGTTCCGGCGGCCACATGCAGTAGAGTACATGTCCGCAGCTCCTTAGGGAGCGATGCAGCAGAATGATACGATGAACAGAGAAACCGCAGCATCTGGTAACCACTCATTGTAACAGTAACAACATCCGCGTCAAAAAAAGATATCCAACATCATGCCAGGGGAATCATTTCACAATAGACATTAACGGCCCAAACTCTTCCTTCGCCTATATCTCTATCATACATCAAGGCTTCATGTGAAGCCACTCCTGTCTAACCCATGAAGATGTGTTCAAGACAACAAAAGCCAAGAGGCTCTGCTTGGCATGAATATGCAACAGTTGCTTTGATGAGGAAGACAAGACACATTCTGTACTGAGAGACAACCCATCTAGTACTATATTAGACAGTACAGCAGGCAGGCAGGCAGGCAGGCTACAGTACCTACCGGTAGATGTCCATTTTGGAAGACAAGACGCATGCTCTTTCATTGAGGATGAAGCTGGAAGCCTTGCAGTGTGTGGAGCTGCATGGTTCTCCCCCAGGCCCCCCTCCACCCCCCCTCCACGCTCCCCAAGACTCAGTGCCCAACGGTTGTTACTGCTGCCAGACGCTCTGTGATGCAGTCCGTCCCTCCCTCCACCTTCCGCTCTACCACCCTGTCTGATTCATGTTGATGCCCACTTCTTAAAAAGGCATCCGTGAGTCATGATGAAGCGATGCATGGGTGCTGCAAGTCAGCCAGTCAGCCAGTCAGCCAGTCAACCAGCCAGTCAGTGATGCTCCTCCATGCTAGCCTAGCGTTGTGATGTGAACGGCTGCTGATGCTGAATCCGGCTTTTCACAGTGGTAGAGGGGTAACCTGGCAACAGGCGCTCTCCTCTCCATCCCTCGCAGGCAGCCAGTTGTTAAAGGAAGATCACGTTTGGAGAAGATGAAATCACGACACACACACACACACTGGTTCAGCAGAGATTTCTTCTCCTCCCCCCCTCTCTCTCTATCCCAACCCAGTCTTTCCTCTCTCATCTGCGTCTCCCTCCAGAATACACTCACCATAATAACCAGGCAGAATTATCTGTTTTTCGTAGCGTCTTAACGAGCCTGAACCAAGCGTTGTCATGACACGTTTGACGGGGAGGAATTCTCCCTTCCTGCAGGTGATAATGATTATAAAACTACAAAGCTAAGGAGGAGCCGTTGTCTGAAAATGAATGCACCTGACCAGAATCATCTGTGTTATAGGCTTATGTAACATGTCTGCATGTAGGCTCCAGTATAGAAAGAACACTAAGGGTAAGGCATTGCTCCTGGGGTCGGGAAACTGGCCTTTCTCTGCACGTCAACACACACCCTTGAGCAAACATTCTCCCACACACAACCTTCAGCCAACAACATTCACCTGGACACACACACACACACACACACACACACACACACACACACACACACACACACACACACACACACACACACACACACACACACACTTCTCCTCCTGTAGGCCATCATTGTAAGTAAGAATTTGTTCTTAACTGACTTGCCTAGTTAAAGAAAGGCTACATACGGGCTACTCCATGTTTGTTATAAACAGTCTGTCAGCACAGTGAGAGAGGACAGGATTAACCATGTCGTAGCCCCTACAACAGGGGGGATATTTTTAACCCTGGCTGATTAAACCATAGAACCCTACCACTTGCTCACCGTCGCTTTAACAGCTTGAGGTCAAAGTTGTCTTTAACCACAGATTTAGGATCAGATTACCAGACCCATAATCCTAATCTTAGTCTAAGCATTAGAGGGGTGAAAAATATCTGGCCCTGTATCAGTGGTCTGAGACAACGTCTACCAACTCCAAAGATTCTACTTCCCCTGTCCATAAGGCCCCAGGAGGTCTGACAGAACAGATGCATTCTGGTCATGGCGTGAGGCGAGGGTGGGCGGCAGAGAGAGGAGGGATTCCAGACCTCACCGCATGTGAAGCGGCTGTTGGTTCGCCATGGGAACGGGAGTGAGTGTTAAATCAGCTGCAGGATAAGGACCCAGTCGGTCACAGGACAGAGCAGGGCTGGCCCAGCAGATGCACAGTCGTTAATCAGGACCCCAGTCACCCTTGCACCCATAAACACTGCTGTTAATCTGAGTGTTGATTGGGCATTTCCATTTCCAGAAACATTTCCATACCTCGTTTATGAGACTCATCTCACTATAGATCACTGGTTCTCAGTCCTGATCCTGGGGACCCAAAGGGGGGCACATTTTAGTTTTTACCCTACCACTACACACCTGATTCAAATCATCAAAGTCTTTTGGTAGGGTAAAAACTCAAATGTGCCCCCCTTTGGGTCCCCAGGACTAGGACTGAGAACCAGTGATCTATAGATTACTAAATCACTGAGCAGCACAGAGTGTGTTTACATGCTAAACAAAAAAAGACAATGAATTGTGACAATATTGTCCACCTCGGTTTCTGTTTCCTCGTGGGGACAGTATAAAACCCCGGTTGAGAAAAAAATACATCTGCCCTGGGAATTCATTTCAAAGATGAATACAAGCACTTACATGAGAGCTACTCCTCACACGTTCAGCAACCTGCAAAGGCAATAACTGTCAAAACACTGGTCTCACATTAAGAGCTGTACGATTCAATTAGGGCCTGCACTCACAAAGGAGTACCAAACATGTACTGACAACAGACACGTTTACTGTCACAGAATGCCAAAAAAAGTGTGTGCAGATGATCTATAAATGAAACGCAACACACATATGTTTGGTACCCCAACCACCACAGCCATAAACTGACAGCAGGCAGTGATATTCACCTGTGTAATGCCAAGCCCCTAAAGCTAGGCAAGCCAGGCTGACCATATGTGAGAAGGAGTTCTGCCTTCTCCCACCCCTGCCTCCCCTCACTCCCCCACCACCTCTCGGGAGCACACATGGTGCGAGGGAGGGGGGGGGGGGGGGGTGAGACTCCTCTGTGCCAACCTCCTGGGTATGTGATGGTATTTTGAGTTTAGTGCCACAACAGGTGGCTGGGGCATGCTTGGCAGGTTACTCAGTCAAAGCCATCTATCTCTCCACAGCCTTGAAAGAAAGAGAGAGCGAGAGAGAGAGGAGATGAAGAATAGAAATAGAGAGCGATAGTAAGAGAAAGGGAGAAAAAGGAGGGAGGTGTAGAGAAAGATAAGACCACTCAAGGAGGCATGAATGATTCAGTTCTTCACTTCTACAGCCTGCAGCTAATATGCCAGACCGAGAGACAGAGTGCGAGAGAGGGAGAGAAAGAGGCGAGAGACTGAGGTGAGAGAGGTGTGTGTGAGAGAGAGAGAGAGAGAGGGAGAGAGAGAGAGAGAGAGAGAGAGAGAGAGAGAGAGAGAGAGAGACTGAGGTGAGAGAGGTGTGTGAGAGAGAGAGAGAGAGAGAGAGAGAGACTGAGGTGAGAGGTGTGTGTGAGAGAGAGAGAGAGAGAGAGAGAGAGAGAGAGAGAGAGAGAGAGAGAGAGAGAGAGAAGCAAACGAGAACAGGAAGAGAAAGGAAGAGAGAGAAAGAGTGAAAGAAAGACGGAGGCAAAACAAAGTGTAGAGAGATAAGACCACTATCAAGGAGGCATGAATGATTCCGTTTTTCACTTCTACAGCCTGCAGCTAAGACACAGCCACAATGCCAGACAGTCAGAAAAGCTTTGTGGCCAGTCAGAAAAGCTGAAATTGAACATTATATTCACCTTGGGATTCAGGGCCTGAAACAGTGATGGAGTATTAAGATTTTCCTCCTTCCTTGACCATACAAGAGTCACAAAGAAGATGGTGGTCCTTACTAAAAGCACAAACAAATGAGTGTTTTTCCATTGGTCATGTTCACAATAATCACAGCCATTTAGACTCCAGTACCTCACAGATAGGGGGAAGGCATAGCTAAACACATTCAGACAAGCATGACATCACTGACAGGAACCAATTGTTCAGTCAAATGAATGGCGCAGGCAGCTGAGGATGACAACATCATAGATCTTCCTGGATCTTAAGTAAAGAATCCCAAAGGGACTTTGAGGAGGCTCTTATTTCCAGAAGCACCAATACCATGCAGGCGGCAGATGAACACATGATCTACTTCAGCGTTATCACTTTGTGGGCGAGGCTTGACGAGGAGCCATTCATCACTCAACTGTACAGGACCACCGACACCTTGCTTAGATCACCTTCACCCTTTCCAGCTGCGCTCCATGACTACATGACATCCGAATGCCCGGAAATCAATACCCCTTTAAAGGAGCCCTTCAACCCTAGCCCACTGAAGGGACATACATCAGGACTGATATACCAGAATCCCCTCTGTCTTCCCCGCTATCTGTCCAGCATCTGAGCATGTCTGGATGAAAGCTGAGAAACTAAGAGTAGAATGAGTAATCAAGCAGTAAGTCAGCATTCTTCTGCCCACGGGGTGGGAAAGGGGTCACGGCTGAGTTTGACCAGTGACAGGCAACCGAGGCAGTTCACAAGGAAATGTATAACAGAGAGAGAACGGCAGGGAAACTACAGAGTGCTGAATAAATGTGTCTTTTGTTGCTAAACTAAGGACGACACCCAGCTGCCCAAATGCTCTTCTCGTTCACTTGTGATTTCTCTGTACAGACAAGCCAAGTCAGTCGCTGTTCAGATCACACTGGCAAAAACAGTAATGTGTGGCAGTGCTACCGAGCCTTGTGGGACCCCGGCCTGAATAACAAAACAGATTGGGGAGGAAAAGGGTGATAAAAAGAGTGAATCAGGAAAGTGTTAGGCAATTCTCCAGTCGTCTGCCTTTAACTTTGCCACTTCGCCAGGCAACGCAATGCACTGCATCATGGCATCACTGACTTCAAAGCACCGGGACTATTCATTATATATCAAATGAGATGCGCCAGGTGTCCAGGGGCCTTAGGAGATCAGATCAACATCTCTGCTGCACTTTAGGAAGGCACAACCAAGAGGAGGAAACATGTAGATGAGGAAAAGATGGAGGGAAAGAGGGAGCAAGGGAAGGAGGAGAAGTGGGGTCTTGTGTTACAGTACATACAGCTGTTAAACATTACTGTGTCAGTGGCCACGCTGGTGGCGAACGTAGCCCTGCTGCAGTGTAACATCAGACCCCAGGCCTCCCTGAAGCTCCCCTGAAGCCTAGGCCTCCCGGACACAGAAGAGACTATATGGAGGAGACTATATTGAGCTTCAGCATCAATCAAATCAGTAGAGCAAATCACCACGAAAGCTAGAGACGCCTACACTGTCACCTCACTACAGGACATCATAACCAGAGTGAGAAGGGAAGGGAGGGAGAGAAGAAGAGAGAGTGTGGAGACAGGAGCAACAAAAAAAGGGGGAGAAGTTAGGAAGGAGGATAGAAAGGGCCAGAACGCATGAGACAATTCATGATATCAAGAATGATCAGAAAGAGCAAGGTGGGGAAAGTGAAAGAGAGAAGGGTTTGAGAGGTAAAGACAGAGATAGAGTGTGAGAGTGAGAGAGAGTTGAGGTAGAAGTTCTGCCAAGGCTGGGTTTTAAAAGGAGCTCGCCAAGCTGGTTTAGCGACACCGTTCAAAGTATTAGGGCTGTCACACGCCCAGACAGAGGTAATGGATAACCAACACATGGAAAAGACTCCCTGCTCCACCAGATGCCTTTAACAGCTCTGCAGACATTTGTGCTGCAACGGTTTTTACATTTACAGTGGGGCAAAAAAGTATTTAGTCAGACACCAATTGTGCAAGTTCACCCAGAAAATTACAGGCCTCTCATCTTTTTAAGTGGGAGAACTTGCACAATTGATGGCTGACTAAATACTTTTTTTCCCCACTGTATGCTGAGCACATGTTGGCTGCTTTTCCATCACTCTGCGGTCCAACTCATCCCAAACCATCTCAATTGGGTTGAGGTCAGGTGATTGTGGAGACCAGGTCATTTGATGCAGCACTCCATCACTCTCCTTCTTGGTCAAATAGCCCTTACACAGCCTGAAGGTGTGTTGGGTCATTGTCCTGTTGAAAAACAAATGATAGCGAGACTAAGTGCAAAGCAGATAGGATGGCGACTCCCTGCAGAATGCTGTGGTAGCTATGCTGGTTAAGTTTGCCTTGAATTCTAAATAAATCACTGACAGTGTCACGGGCAAAGCACCCCCACACCATCACATCTCCCCCTCCATGCTTCACGGTGGAAACTACACATTCACCTACTCTGCGTCTCACAAAGACACGGCAGTTGGAACCAAAAATCTGGACCACTGATCTAATGTCCATTGCTCGTGTTTCTTGGCTCAAGCAAGTGTCTTCTTCTTATTGGTGTCGTTTAGTAGTGGTTTCTTTGTAGCAATTCAACCATGAAGACCTCATTCACGCAGTCTCCTCTGAACAGTTTATGTTAAGATGTGTCTGTTACTTGAACTCTGTGAAGCATTTATTTGGGCTGCAATTTCTGAGGCTAATAACTACTGAACTTATCCTCTGCAGCAGAAGTAACTCTGGGTCTTCCTTTCCTGTGACGGTCCTTATGAGCCAGTTTCATCATAGCGCTTGATGGTTTTTGCGACTGCACTTGAAGAAACTTTCAAAGTTTTTGAAATTTTCCGGATTGACTGACCTTCATGTCTTAAAGTAATGATGGACTGTCGTTTGTCTTTGCTTATTTGAGTTGTTCTTGCCAATATATGAACTTGGTCTTTTACCACATAGGGCTATCTTCTGTATACCACCCCTATCATGTCACAACACAACTGATTGGCTCAAACGCATTAAGAAGGAAAGAAATTCCACAAATTAACTTAACAAGGCACACCTGTTAATTAAAATGCATTCCAGGTGACTACCTCATGAAGCTGGTTGAGAGAAAGCCAAGAGTGTGCAAAGCTGCCATCAAGGCAAAGGGTGGCTACTTTGAAGAATCCATTTTTGATTTGTTTAAAAAAAAATTGGTTACTACATCATCCCATATGTGTTGTTTCATAGTTTTGATGTCTTCACTATTTAGGAAATAGAAAAAAAAGTAAATAAAAAAAGTTTAGAAAAACTCTGGAATGATTAGGTGTGTCCAAACTTTTGACTGGTACTGTAGGTGTACATCAATTACACTCTGTCATCAATTTGCTTAAATGAAGGCCAAAATTAGGCCTTTGGAAAAAGAGACAATGAGGGCAGCATTCAGACAGACAACAAGACATCTGTCATAGCCTGGGCACATATAGTTTATTATGCAGACTGAGTTCCAGCCTTTGACCTAAAGGAACAGGAAGCAGTCTTTCTCCTTTCACACATTTCCCCCAGGGACCTTTGAGACAAATAATATTCTCTGGATCAATGACAACAAATGCAGAAAAAGTACAAAGAAATTGCACAAATCTGTTGAATAGCGGGCGTGGAGTGCTATAAAGAGTCTCTCTCATTTCAGCAATAACTTTCCTCATTTCTGACAAGGTCGCCCAACAGAGACAGATCTGCATAGTAATGTTGTTTATTCATTCAACTTTATTGTTATTCAGCCAAAGCTTGTTAACGCAGCGACTTTGGTGTGAGCATCTCCGAGCCAATCCAGAGTGATGGAACCTAATGGGTATGTCTCGACTCTCGTCTCTTGCCAACATTGATGCAAGGCGACAGCTATGTACACAGGTGTGTCACCCAACAGAACCCGCTATTGCCAACGGGCTAGCTCTGTTACCTGTGTATGGGAACTGTCAGAATGATGACGGTGGTGAGGAACCTTCACCTGATGTGAAGAGAAGGCTCAGTTTTAATGCCCTAGCTACATAACCTTGTCCCCAGGCTATTTGCTAGAGAGCTGGCTGGTGGACAGGACTACTACCACACCCCACATCGCTAGTGCTAATGTTTAGCTCAATATCGAACTCCTGAGGTTGTTGTTGTTCTATTGGCATCCTCTCCAGCTCCAGTCTGATCGATGATGTCATTGTTGCTAGGTACTGTTGTCATAAGCCAGAGACTGCTTTGAAACAAGTGTCTGTGGGGGAAGAAAAAAAACAACAAAGTTCTCACTATGGTGTGGCCATGAAGAGATAAACAATTATAGCGATGCAAGAAGAAAAACAACCATGCCGAACAAGTTCATAACCATCTCAACCAGGAATAAAACCCCCCTAAAAACGTGTCTTGAGAAAATGGCCCAACCAGTCCCTCAATAACAAGAAGTTGACTGTCACACCAGTTCCATAAAACTACGGTGATCTATATGCTAACTCTTGATTAAATGGACTACCACCCTAACGCCATCTGTTCATGCCTTTGACATATGGCAATGTGTCCCATTTTCTGTAGCTGCATCTCCTCAGAGGCAACCGGGGAGGGCTCTCTAAAGTGCAGCTGGTTAGGAACATGACCATCGGGGGAGCGAGACAAAACACACAGCTAAGGCAATTAAGTCAAATTGATTCCACAAACCCGGGGGAGGCTACAGCTACACTTCAGCAGCTGATACACGTGTTCTGTAGAACAGCACAGCACACAACAAAAGGCAATATACACATTATACCACGTCCCATTGTCCTGTACACGAATGTAAAACACCTACATATAGAACACATGGCTGAACATACAGTACATATACATCAGTGGAGGCTTCTCAGAGGAGGAAGAGTATCATAAAAATAGTGATTTTTTTTTTTTAAAGTGATCTTTTTTTAGATAAAACTATACTAGATATATTAACATCACCAAATAATGTATTAAAACACTGTTTTCCAATGAAGGTCTACAGTTGCCTCAATAGAACTCTGCAGGGTAGCACCATGGTGTAGCCAATGCAGCTAGTTAGTTTGGCCTACTCAAACATATGGCTCAAACAGAGAGGGATGCTATGTTAGCGAACTGGCTACAGCTATCCACACGTGAAGGGAAAAGGTGAGAAGAGTGTACATGTGAGAAGGAATTCCACAACAAGCAAAATTATCATACTGTTTATATGTGGCTGCTATGAAAGTGAACTGTGTTTGCGTGTGATATGGGGTGTATTCATTCCGGCAATTCGGTTGGGGAAAAAAATTCTTAAATGAAGCGAACGGGACGAAATAGGGATAAACACACCTTAATTTGTACGAGCAAGAAGACAAGTACATTAGAGTGTCTAGTTTGAGAAACAGACGCCTCACAAGTCCTCAACTGGCAGCTTCATTAAATAGTACCCACAAAACACCAGTCTCAATGTCAACAATGAAGAGACGACTCCAGAATGCTGGCCTTCTAGGCAGAGTTCCTCTGTCCAGTGTCTGTGTTCTTTTGCCCATCTTAATATTTTCTTTTTATTGGCCAGTCTGAGATATAGCTTTTTCTTTGCAACTCTGCCTAGAAGGCCAGTGTCCCGGAGTCACCCCTTCACTGTTGACGTGGATACTGGTGTTTTGTGGGAAATACTTAATGAAGCTGCAAGTTGAGGACTTGTGAGGCGTTTGTTTCTCAAACTAGACACTCTAATGTACTTGTCCTCTTCCTCAGTTGTGCACCGGTGCCTCCCACTCCTCTTTCTATTCTGGTTAAAGCCAGTTTGCGCTGTTCTGTGAAGGGAGTAGTACACAGTGTTGTACGGGATCTTCAGTTTCTTGGAAATTCCTCGCATGGAATAGCCTTCCTTTCTCAGAACAAGAATAGATTAACGAGTTTTAAAAGAAAGGTCTTTGTTTCTGGCCATTTTGAGCCTGTAATCGAACCCACAAATGCTGATGCTCCAGATACTCAACTAGTCTTTAATCAGAACATCAGTTTTCAGCTGCGCTAACATAATTGCAAAAGGGTTTTCTCATGATCAATTAGCCTTTTAAAATTACAAACTTGGATTAGGTAACACAACATGCCATTGGAACACAGGAGTGATGGTTGCTGATAATGGGCCTCTGTACGCCTATGTAGATATTCCATTAATAATCAGCCGTTTCCAGCTACATTAGTCATTTACAACATTAACAATGTCTACACTGTATTTCTGATCAATTTGATGTTATTTTAACAGACAAAAAAATAAATAATTCAAAAACAAGGACATTTCTAAGTGATCCCAAACTTTTGAACAGCAGTGTACATACATATTTACAGTACATACATGAACACTCATGCACACCCCCAGGGTAGGACTTAACTAAAAGGCTTTTTATGAACTCGTACCGAGTGTGCATCAATAAATATAGACCCACAGCAGCAAGCAGCTGAATGCTCCAGTCACTTCATCACAGGAGAAATACTGTCCTGTAACTGGACAGGAACTAGATCTGAATAGATTCTAGGAGGACATGGTCTATTAATATGAGCTATTCTGCTGGTAGAAAGAAGCCCCTATTAGACTAGGCTCTATTAATGAATCAGTTCTGGGATGGAGAGTAGAGAGGCTCACCAGTCAGCAGCTATGAAATCAGCACAGACAGACTCTGCCCTAATCCAAACTGGGAATAATGTAGTCACTGACTAGGTCAACTCTAGAGCCATCTTAAAACAGAGACATATGGAGGAAGAGGACTCAAAGGAAACCGCTTGCTAACATTTCAAACCCACTACGTTTCCTTCCCACTCTTCCCCTGCTCGACAGAATCGCCACAGCAAGGACTTACGAGTCACGTGTCATGGCGGTGGAGGCAGCAACAGGTGTATCCAGCAACAACAACTGAGAAACGTCTGTCTGTCTGAGAGGGTCTGCCTTCGTGTGTGTCCTGCGAGGTCCAGAGAGGTGCCCAAAGAACTGCCCGACAGCACAGTGAGGCGACTGTGTAGACTAGAGGCTCCAACGGGCCTGCTGTCACTATGACCCCTCCTCCAGGGGGCTAAATCGGGCGCTCAGGCAGCCCCCCACAGAATGAATCCCTCACCCCAGGAATAAACATGCTGACTGAAAGGCGTCATTGGGACGGTTTTGTCCAGGGGCTTTTCTGAGAGAGAGCACCCCACCACCTCACCTCTCACCTCTCAGGGCTCCTCCCTTGCTCCAAACCCATCCTACCCCCTGCCCAACAACCCTTTAGCACTCGCAGTACAGCGCTCTGATATGTTGGTCCGGTGAGCAAGGAGGACATTTTAGATATGACTGACGGACAAGCCAATGTATATTTGTCAGAAAAGCTGTATCACCATGGAGTATCAGTTTGGCCATACAGTATCACCCAACTTAGTCCAAGTCTCTAGCTAAATCAATGGAACCATGTGACAATGATAGACCCTTGACCTCACAGAGAGACATGATATAGGTCTTATCATACAGAGTGTGAAGCACTGCCTCATCGTATTGATTCATCAGACTCCATTCTGAAAGGCCAACCTAATTCAAATAGGAAATGTGGGTCAAGACTTTAGTGTGTTATATGTCAAGGACCAAAAGGTCACAAGGTTCCTTTCCAGACCGCCAGGGCTAGGAGGAGTTTACAGGAACACTGGGGTCCTAAATAGAATCCATACTCACTGAACCCTCAGCAGGGCAGGCCACTGGCCCCCCATCCTAAACCTTCACAACTATTGTAAGAGGATTCATTAATACGTTGTCATTTGCTGACCCTCAGACTGCAGAAGTTGAAATTATTGTGGCATCCTTGCCAGAGAAGGATGAAGTTGCCCATAGACAGTGATCTAAGGGTAGATTTTGACCCCCCCCCCCCCCCCCCCACCCACCCTCCTTTCTCCTGTATCCATGGGGAAGACGGCAACACCATGAGAGTGGACTGAAGAGAATAAGAGGAGGAGAAACTGGCAACTGTGACTGAAACAAAAACCCACCAACACAATAAACAAGTCACTGTCTTAAGACCGCGATCAAATATATCACTACTTAATAAAAAGAGCTCTCTCCCTCCCCAGTTAACATTTTATCCTTATGGTCCATTGATCCTGTTTCTATGGTGACGTGGCCCTTTCATTCCAACGCAGGGAAATGGGCCAGTGGATTTTCAGGATTAGGGAGACATCCTTCTGCCTCTCAGACACATTGTGTGTGTGTCCTTTTGTCCTGGGTTAAAAACATCCTGCTCTGCTAAAAACACAGAATGAAGACCCGGTCCAGCCCAGGTCAGTAGTCTGGTGGGTTGGTATTAAACACAGCTCACTGTAGGCCAAGTCTATTAACCTTGCAGAGGGAGGGAGGGCACAGGGCCTTGCAGATCACCAGGATGACATTCTTCCAAGGAACAGAATCGTGAATGAAAGTGATCTTTAGTGTACCGGACAATAACTTATTTTAAAAGCATGGGAACCGGTTAATAACATTATTTTATGTCCCAGGCTTTTCTTTCTAGCCCCCCCCCCCCCAAAAAAAAACGCAACAACGCGCCCATGCAAAGCCCTCACTCTGACACTCAGAAACATATTCCAGTGTCTGCCTGCAAGCTAAAAATCTTTGCCAGTGTGTGCGCGGGCATGTTTACGCTACCTGCCACTCCCCCCTCTGAACGTCAGGCTACTGTACTGATGTTACGAGCATAATACAGAAGATAGGGACATTTTTTTATATTAGCTAGAGAAGAATGGATTCACATTTCAGAGCTAGTAAAGGATGCTATAGGCATAGTTAGCTAGCTAGCTCAAAGGACATTCAAAGTTCCTCCATAGAAGCCGCTCCTCCTATGTACAGTCGGGGCCAAAAGTTTTGAGAATGACACACACATTCATTTCCACAAAGTTTGCTGCTTCAGTGTTACTATGGAATACTGAAGTATAATTACAAGCATTTCAAGTGTCAAATGCTTTCATTGACAATTACATGAAGTTGATGCAAAGAGTCAATATTTGCAGTGTTGACCCTTCTTTTTCAAGACCTCTGCAATCAGCCCTGGCATGCTGTCAATTAACTTCTGGGCCACATCCTGACTGATGGCAGCCCATTCTTGCATAATCAATGCTGGGAGTTTGTCAGAATTTCTGGGTTTTTGTTTGTCAACCAGCCTCTTGAGGATTGACCACAAGTTCTCAATGGGATTATGGTCTGGGGAGTTTCCTGACCATTGACCCAAAATATCGATGTTTTGTTCCTCGAGCCACTTAGTTATCACCTTTGCCTTATGGCATGGTGCTCCATCATGCTGGAAAAGGCATTGTTCGTCACCAAACTGTTCCTGGTCGGTTGGGAGAAGTTGCTCTCGGAGGATGTGTTGGTACCATTCTTTATTCATGGCTGTGTTCTGAGGCAAAATTGTAAGTGAGCCCACTCCCTTGGCTGAGAAGCAACCCCACACATGAATGGTCTCAGGATGCTTTACTGTTGGCATGACACAGGACTGAGGGTAGCGCTCACCTCGTCTTCTCCGGACAAGCTTTTTTCCGGATGCCCCAAACAATCGGAAGGGATTCATCAGAGAAAATGACTTTACCCCGGTCCTCAGCAGTCCAATCCCTGTACCTTTTGCAGAATATCCGTCTGTCCCTGATGTTTTTCCTGGAGAGAAGTGGCTTCTTTGCTGCGCCATAGGCTACACTTGTCCATCACGCACGTAAACAACTAGCTTGCCTGCTCTATCAGCACGGATTGGAGGAGTAATTTCATTTGCAAAAAAAAAAAAAGATTTCACAGTGAAAAAAAAAAGATAAAAAGTTACAACACCTGTTAAAAATGCAGCAGTAAGTGGAGTTGCATCTGTGAGATGCCGGAGAGGAAATTGTCCCATGGAGGGAATCACAGTTGTGTCTGAATCCGCACATAAATCAGAGGCCTGCTGAGCTAGCTGGGTGGCTGGGGAGAAGCTTGTATTATTTGTTAGCAACCAGCCGTTGCTACAATAACCTTGAAACTGGTTGTGAATATTTACTGATGCACAGCAGAGAGCTGGGGGGAATCTGAGGACACTCATGTCTGTCTGCATACTATTCCTAACACGCACAATGAGCTTGAAATCAGGCACTATCTTAGTACTGTGAGTAGAGTCTGACCGATGTAATGTAATGAGATAAATGTAAAAAAAATAAAACGTTATTTCACAGGTTTAAAAAGGAACAGAAAGGAATGATATAAAGCAGTACTTTTTGGGGTTCAAACCTAGATATGACCTCAGACTCTTTGTGTATATGGGCCCGGGTCTGGTCTGGTCTGTGTAACTAACTGCCAAACAGCTTTCTGTTCTGAGCAGTAAAGAGCTGAGTGATGAGGGCTGGTTGTTCCTCTATGGCCCTGATCTCTGTGGCCCAAACACAGTCACTGCTTTCATTGCAGACGTACGTATGCTTGGGAATCCAGCAGAGACTGTTAGTGTCTGTCTAAAGCAGAGGGGACTGGGTTGTGGTGTGAGAGATGTCGAGGTAAAACCACCACAGGGACATTTCTCCTGAACTACAACACAAGCATCGCTTAGAGATTTTGAAGACACCATGCTGTTGTGTAATTGCACCCAACAAGCATATCAAATGTATCTGATGAGGGGCTAAATCGCAACAGTGATTACTTCTCTACTAGCTAGCCATCTTAAGACGAGAATGCACTAACTGTAAGTCGCTCTAGATAAGAGTGTCTGCTAAATGAATCGAATATAAAAATGGATAGGTGGGAAGGTCTGCTGTGTCTTTTCCCTGGCATCACAGACGGGCACCCCTGGGACCCTCGGCCTAGTTGATAAATGATCCTTTGAGGCCCCCTGAGTGACAGGTCAACAGAAGCAGTAGTCTGCCTTGTGGGTTCTATCAGTCAGCTTGTCAGCAGACTTCCCAGCCTGGTCACAAGCTGGATCTGGCCCACTGCAACGCTGAGACCGTAATCTCTAAATCTTTTAATATCATGTTGAAAATGCTCTGCTGTATGGACAGAAATGCCACGATGGACAAAGATCAGGTTTCACAGCAACGGTGAGGTTGGACTCTGGGGTTGGGCTGAATCTGACAACTCTCGAACATGCAGCAGTCATACACACGGCAAACCTCAAGGCCTATGCCTTAACTTATCCCTGTAACCTCCAAAGACACCTTATAGAGAGAAGAGGCAGAAGCAAAGCTTTACAGTATATGGGTAATATGCAGAGTCAGTGAAATAAGTCAATATACACAAACTGAAAAATCAATATATTGAGGAATTGACCTTAAAAACATCCACTTAGCAAATTGACTCCGTTGGTCTGATAATTGATAGCATCAATGCTCAGTGCTACCCACCAATGTGGATCTACAGCAGTGGAGGCTGCTGAGGGGAAGACGGCTCAAAATAATGTCCGGAATGGAGTGGATGGAATGGCACCATGGAAACCATGTGTTTGATGTATTTGATACCATTCCACCTATTCTGCTCCAGCCATTACCACGAGCCCGTTCTCTCCAATTAAGGTGCCACCAACTTCCTGTGATCTACAGCGTACTAAAACAAGTTAGGGCTGTACTTTTGTTAGACTCAATAACAGCTATAGAGTACAAACATATATTGATGGAAGGAAGTCATGAATCTCAGTGAGATAACTCCCACATGAGTGGAATTGAGTGAGTGAGTGGAATTCCACAGTCAGCATAAAGCCAGTTCCAGAGGTGTTAAACAAACAAGAAATCTGCTTCTGATTAAAATAACACAGACTGGTCAGGAAGTAAACCTTCACAGCAGACATCTGTCTGCTTGTTTGGGATGAGAGGAGTTTACACATTGCAACCTCTGAAGTGGATGCGGGCAGAATTCTGCAATGCAAATTTAACGAGACGACTGCTTGCTGTGCTTATTAAAGTGGTGTAAATTCAGACTTTCCTGTACGCAAAGTGGACCGTGAGGAAATCGCACCTAAAAGATCCCACCATCTGAACTGTCAGTATCACTGCTAGAACGTTCTCTATGATGAGCACTACAGTACCAACATAGAGTTAACAGAACGATTAACAACTAAAAGTTATTGAATAAGTATAATGTACTCCTCATTCCTCCAGGTTAAGGAGAGGTGTTTTACTGTCTGGGATGTTGGTCTAATCCTCTCCTCCAGGTTAAGGAGAGGTGTTTTACTGTCTGGGATGTTGGTCTAATCCTCTCCTCCAGGTTAAGGAGAGGTGTTTTACTGTCTGGGATGTTGGTCTAATCCTCTCCTCCAGGTTAAGGAGAGGTGTTTTACTGTCTGGGATGTTGGTCTAATCCTCTCCTCCAGGTTAAGGAGAGGTGTTTTACTGTCTGGGATGTTGGTCTAATCCTCTCCTCCAGGTTAAGGAGAGGTGTTTTACTGTCTGGGATTTTGGTCTAATCCTCTCCTCCAGGTTAAGGAGAGGTGTTTTACTGTCTGGGATGTCGTGTGTGTGTGTGTGTTTGTGTGTGTGCTTTTCTGCATATTAGGCCCTCGTTAAAATCAGTGAAACAGAGAGACAGAGGTCTCTGTCGTCCTCCACACCGTTACATCCCATTATTCCCATGAGCCTCTTTCCACAGCGGATCACTCAACAAGAGGAATGTCTACACTGCATTCCTTCCACCTCAGCACTGCAACAGTCAGCCAGGGAGGCCCAAAATGAAAAGCCTTCAAGCTAGGAGATGCACAGGAGAGCTATGCTGCTCTAAACGCAAATTACATTCTAACACCACTCTGGTTGGAAGCCCAGTATTTAATTCAGCTCTTGATGGAATAGGATCTGTAGCTATCGCCCGCCTCCAGTCCCAGTCTGGTCCTGAGAAGCATCCAAATTCCTGAGTGTTATAGAATGGTTTCGGCAGGTAGCCTGGAATCTGTACGAACTCACACTGAATATCGCTGGAATCGATACTGAAACAAAGCAATATTCAGTTTGGAGTCCAGGCTATTAAGGGTGGGTCAGGGTTGGGGGTCAAAGTTTCACGAGGCTCTCTGTCAAACATCCATCTCTGTAAAGCCTTGTAGACAGGAGGAAGGACAGAGTTAGCCTGGAAAAACACAGTCTCTGGCCTGAGGAGAAACTGTGCCGACAGTGCTGAATTCTGCAGTGCTGTTTATAGCCCAAACAGACCTTGTGATAAGTGGGGGAGGGGGAGTGGTGTCATGCCCTGCCACTTTTGACTCTTACGACAATTGAGTGAAGAGTGGTTACTCGGGATTACTGTGGAGAGTGAGTGAATTGATTATGCAAACTTCTGGACATAGATTATGAAACAGGAGCAGGGTCTGGAGCGGTCCGTATGACCTTTGGGTGACCTAGTGGCAGTAATAGTGCTGAAACAGAGGGAGAGACAGGGAGGTAGCAGTGGCAGTCCCCAGGGAGACATCAGCAGTGGTGTGGTCAGCTAGTCTCCAACTGGCCTGGGGCATCTTCTAATACACATGGACACTGAGACGAAGTGCTCCCATGCACAACAACAACGACGACGTCGTCATCTATAGGTGGACTGTGCTACTCTGAATGTGGCTTGTTGACATTTGTAGGAAGAGCTAGGCCTACATAAACATATCTCCAGATCTCATCTCTACGCCTCACACTCATTTTAAAGACCGTACCAAGAAATGTTGGAACATCTTTATCTCGTGAATGAGCCACACATCATAACAGAAGACAAGTAGAGACCTAGCCTACTTGGACTTTGTTGTTCATCTTTATCTCGTGAATGAGCCACACATCATAACAGAAGACAAGTAGAGACCCAGGCCTACTTGGACTTTGTCGTTCATCTTTATCTCGTGAATGCACCAAGCTAAAGTATCACCCTGAACATGCACTGGGTGGGTAACCTATATTGTACTTTGCTTTGTTGACTTCAGACATGCCTCAAGAAGTGGAGAGTCACACTTTCATTTGGCTGTTCCTTAGAGATGTGAATGTGTTTTGAGTTTGACTAAAGAGGAAGTAACTCTAAAGCCTTTAAAGCCACTAAACCCCATGCCTAAGGTTTGCCAAACCGGAGCCTTCAAATCCTCCCATAGACCAGAAGATTGCCAAAGCTACAGCTGAACAAGTCTCCCAGAGAAGAACAGTCCCCCGAGCAATACGAATCAGAGAAGAGACATGCAGACTAACATGGGTCTCTTCTTCTCACTGCATCTTCCAGGAGCAGTAGACGTCCCTCTGAACTAGGAAGGGAACCAAAGGGAAAGGGTAGAATGATCTAATACAAAGCCAAGAGGACTTAGGAAATGTCCAGGGGTCAGCAGTTTTACTGTGTCAGAATGCTTCCAGGGGTGCCGTGCTGGCAATGAACACAACAAGATAAGCAAGAGAAACATCAGGCTCTCTTCCAAATAACATTTCTGCATGTGTTGATGAAACCACCACCCCCTTTCCTCCTCTCCTTGCACATCCCATTGCATTGCCTTTTTAAAATTAAGCCTTGCTTTGAGCTTGGCTGTTGGGTAAGATGCTCTGTGTGGGGTAGAATTACCATGCAAGACTAGAGAAAAGCAGGATAGGGGAATTGAACAGGGGAATTCTTTACATTTTCACAAAGGCTGGTTGTGTGCCATGAGAACCCTAAATGCCTTTTCAGCAGGCGGACAGCGGGAAGAGTGAGAGAGGGGAGGAAGAGAGGAGACGAATGAGCAGGAGAAAGGGGAGGAAGAGGGAGGGGGCTGCGTGTTAATATTCTAACTGGCCTACTGAGCTCAGAGACAGTCTCTCAGGCCTGCTGTCAACATCGCTGACAAGAGGGGAAGAGGTGGTGTGTGTTTTGGAGAGGACACTTCAGGGCTGACATACATGGCAGATACATTTGGTTGTGGTAATAGGAGAGATGATGTATTGCATGCAATATGAGTCCTCCCAAGACATCCCATAGTCGCACTACATCAGCATCAGCCTGAATGCTTAGTGAAAAGCTTGGTGTTGAACAGGCTGATGAATGTCAGAGAACTGCCTTCAGTTCTTTGTATTGAAGGAGCACCTGTTGTTGTGGGTGTGAAGATGGAGGGAGGGAGGGAACGAGAGGGTGAGCAACAACCAGGGAACAGCTGATGTGTATGGAGAGGTGAGAATTATGCTAACCTGTCAGAGTGTCAGAGCAATTTAGTAAGGACCTGATAAACTGTGCTGCTCGTGACACACTTACCGACTGCATTCAAGGCACTTAGATTACTTAGTTACTGGGAAGATTAAACTACCAACGGGACATTAAAAACTGTAACATCTTATGCTTCACGGAGTCGTGGCTGAACGACAACAATATCAACATACAGCTGGCTGGTTATACGATGTACCGGCAGAATAGAACAGTGGCGTCTGGTAAGACAAGGGGCGGAGGTCTATGTATTTTTGTAAACAACAGCTGGTGCGCGATATCTAAGGAAGTCTCGAGCTATTGCTGGTCAGATGAAGCAGATGCTAAGCTACAGGACTGTTTTGTTAGCACAGACTGGAATATGTTTCGGGATTCCTCCAATGGCATTGAGGAGTACACCACATCTGTCATTGGCTTCATAAATAAGTGTATCGATGTCGTCGTCCCCACAGTGAATGTACAGTCGTGAACATACCCCAACCAGAGCCATAGATTACAGGCAACATCTGCACTGAGCTAAAGGCTAGAGCTTATAAGAAATCCCACTATGCCCTCCGACAAACCATCAAACAGGCAAAGCCTCAATACAGTACTAAGATCGAGTCGTACTACACCGTCTCTGACACTCGTCGGATGTGGCAGGGCATGCAAAGCATTACAGCACAGCTGAGAGCTGCCCAGTGACACGAGCCTGCCGGACGAGCTAAACTACTTCTATGCTCGTATCGAGGCAAATAACACTGAAATATACATGAGAGCACCAGCTGTACCGGAAGACTGTGTGATCACGCTCTCGGCAGCCGATGTGAGTAAGACCTTTAGACAGGTCAACATTCACTAGGCTGCAGGGCCAGACAGATTACCAGGTTGTGTACTGTGAGCATGCGCTGACCAACTAGCAAGTGTCTTCACTGACATGTTCAACCTCTCCCTGTCCGAGTCTGTAATACCAACATGTTTTAAGCAGACCACCATCGTGCCTGTGACCAAGAACACTAAGGTAACCTGCCTAAATGATTACCGACCCGTAGCACTCACGTCTGCAGCCATGAAGGGCTTTGAAAGGCTGGTCATGGCTCACATCAACACCATCATTCCAGAAACCCTAGACCCCCTGCAATTTGCATACTGCCCCAACAGATCCACAGATGATAGAGTCTCTATTGCACTCCACACTGCCCTTTCCCACCTGGACAAAAGGAACACCTATGTGAGAATGCTATTCATTGACTACAGCTCAGCATTCAACACCATAGTGCACTCAAAGCTCATCAATAAGCTAAGGACCCTGGGACTAAGCATCTCCCTCTGCAACTCCCTCCACGCTGATCCTCAACACAGGGGCCCTCAGGGGTGCGTGCTCAGCCCCCTCTTGCACTCCCTGTTCATTCATGACTGCACGGCCAGGCACGACTCCAACACCATCATTAAATTGCCGGTGACACAACAGTGCTAGGCCTGATCACAGACAACAACGAGACAGCCTATGGGGAGGAGGTCAGAGACCTGGCCGTGTGGTGCCAGAATAACAACCTATCCCTCAACGTGGTCAAGACAAAGGAGATGATTGTGGACTACAGGAAAAAGAGGACAGAGCACGCCCCCATTCTCATCGGCAGGGCTGCAGTGGAGCAGGTAGAGAGCTTCAAGTTCCTTGGTGTCCACATTAAACTAACATGGTCCAAGCACACCATGACAGTCGTGAAGCGGGCCTGACAAAACCTATTCACGGAAAAGATTTGGCATGGGTCCTCAGAAGATTCTACAGCTGCACCATCGAGAGCATCCTAACTGGTTGCATCACTACCTAGGATGGCAACTGCTCGGCCGCAAGGCACTACAGAGGGTAGTGCGAACAGACCAGTACATCACTGGGGCCAAGCTTCCTGCCATGCAGGACCTCTATACCAGGCGATGTCAGAGGAAGGCCCTAAAAAATGTCATAGACTGTTCTCTCTGCTACCACAAGGCAAGTCAAATCAAATCAAATTTTATTTGTCACATACACATAGTTAGCAGATGTTAATGCGAGTGTAGCGAAATGCTTGTGCTTCTAGTTCCGACAATGCAGTAATAACCAACAAGTAATCTAACTAACAATTCCAAAACTACTGTCTTATACACAGTGTAAGGGGATAAAGAATATGTACATAAAGATATATGAATGAGTGATGGTACAGAGCAGCATAGGCAAGATACAGTAGATGGTATCGAGTACAGTATATACATATGAGATGAGTATGTAAACAAAGTGGCATAGTTAAAGTGGCTAGTGATACATGTATTACATAAGGATGCAGTAAATGATATAGAGTACAGTATATACGTATGCATATGAGATGAATAATGTAGGGTATGTAACATTATATTAGGTAGCATTGTTTAAAGTGGCTAGTGATATATTTTACATCATTTCCCATCAATTCCCATTATTAAAGTGGCTGGAGTTGAGTCAGTGTCAGTGTGTTGGCAGCAGCCACTCAATGTTAGTGGTGGCTGTTTAACAGTCTGATGGCCTTGAGATAGAAGCTGTTTTTCAGTCTCTCGCTCCCAGCTTTGATGCACCTGTACTGACCTCGCCTTCTGGATGATAGCGGGGTGAACAGGCAGTGGCTCAGGTGGTTGTTGTCCTTGATGATCTTTATGGCCTTCCTGTAACATCGGGTGGTGTAGGTGTCCTGGAGGGCAGGTAGTTTGCCTCCGGTGATGCGTTGTGCAGACCTCACTACTCTCTGGAGAGCCTTACAGTTGTGGGCGGAGCAGTTGCCGTACCAGGCGGTGATGCAGCCCGCCAGGATGCTCTCGATTGTGCATCTGTAGAAGTTTGTGAGTGCTTTTGGTGACAAGCCGAATTTCTTCAGCCTCCTGAGGTTGAAGAGGCGCTGCTGCGCCTTCTTCACGATGCTGTCTGTGTGAGTGGACCAATTCAGTTTGTCTGTGATGTGTATGCCGAGGAACTTAAAACTTGCTACCCTCTCCACTACTGTTCCATCGATGTGGATAGGGGGGTGTTCCCTCTGCTGTTTCCTGAAGTCCACAATCATCTCCTTAGTTTTGTTGACGTTGAGTGTGAGGTTATTTTCCTGACACCACACTCCGAGGGCCCTCACCTCCTCCCTGTAGGCCGTCTCATCGTTGTTGGTAATCAAGCCTACCACTGTTGTGTCGTCCGCAAACTTGATGATTGAGTTGGAGAGGAAAGGGCTCAGAACGCACCTTTGTGGGGCCCCAGTGTTGAGGATCAGCGGGGTGGAGATGTTGTTGCCTACCCTCACTACCTGGGGGCGGCCCGTCAGGAAGTCCAGTACCCAGTTGCACAGGGCGGGGTCGAGACCCAGGGTCTCGAGCTTGATGACGAGCTTGGAGGGTACTATGGTGTTGAATGCCGAGCTGTAGTCGATGAACAGCATTCTCACATAGGTATTCCTCTTGTCCAGATGGGTTAGGGCAGTGTGCAGTGTGGTTGAGATTGCATCGTCTGTGGACCTATTTGGACAGTAAGCAAATTGGAGTGGGTCTAGGGTGTCAGGTAGGGTGGAGGTGATATGGTCCTTGACTAGTCTCTCAAAGCACTTCATGATGACGGAAGTGAGTGCTACGGGGCGGTAGTCGTTTAGCTCAGTTACCTTAGCTTTCTTGGGAACAGGAACAATGGTGGCCCTCTTGAAGCATGTGGGAACAGCAGACTGGTATAGGGATTGATTGAATATGTCCGTAAACACACCGGCCAGCTGGTCTGCGCATGCTCTAAGGGCGCGGCTGGGGATGCCGTCTGGGCCTGCAGCCTTGCGAGGGTTAACACGTTTAAATGTCTTACTCACCTTGGCTGCAGTGAAGGAGAGTCCGCATGTTTTCGTTGCAGGCCGTGTCAGTGGCACTGTATTGTCCTCAAAGCGGGCAAAAAAGTTATTTAGTCTGCCTGGGAGCAAGACATCCTGGTCCGTGACTGGGCTGGTTTTCTTCTTGTAGTCCGTGATTGACTGTAGACCCTGCCACATACCTCTTGTGTCTGAGCCGTTGAATTGAGATTCTACTTTGTCTCTGTACTGGCACTTAGCCTTGCGGATAGCTGCACTGTTTGTATTCGGTCATGTTACCAGTCACCTTGCCCTGATTAAAAGCAGTGGTTCGCGCTTTCAGTTTCACGCGAATGCTGCCATCAATCCACGGTTTCTGGTTAGGGAATGTTTTAATCGTTGCTACGGGAACGACATCTTCAACGCATGTTCTAATGAACTCGCACATCGAATCAGCGTATTCGTCAATGTTGTTATCTGACGCAATACGAAACATCTCCCAGTCCGCGTGATGGAAGCAGTCTTGGAGTGTGGAGTCAGCTTGGTCAGACCAGCGTTGGACAGACCTCAGCGTGGGAGCTTCTTTTTTTAGTTTCTGTCTGTAGGCAGGGATCAACAAAATGGAGTCGTGGTCAGCTTTTCCGAAAGGAGGGCGGGGCAGGGCCTTATATGCGTCGCGGAAGTTAGAGTAACAATGATCCAAGGTTTTTCCACCCCTGGTTGCGCAATCGATATGCTGATAAAATTTAGGGAGTCTTGTTTTCAGATTAGCCTTGTTGAAATCCCCAGCTACAATGAATGCAGCCTCCGGATAAATGGATTCCAGTTTGCAAAGAGTCAAATAAAGTTCGTTCAGAGCCATAGATGTGTCTGCTTGGGGGGGGATATATACGGCCGTGATTATAATCGAAGAGAATTCTCTTGGTAGATAATGTGGTCGACATTTGATTGTGAGGAATTCTAAATCAGGTGAACAGAAGGATTTGAGTTCCTGTATGTTTCTTTCATCACACCATGTCTCGTTAGCCATAAGGCATACGCCCCCGCCCCTCTTCTTACCAGAAAGATGTTTCTTTCTGTCGGCGCGATGCGTGGAGAAACCCGCTGGCTGCACCGCCTCCGATAGAGTCTCTCCAGTGAGCCATGTTTCCGTGAAGCAAAGAACGTTACAGTCTCTGATGTCCCTCTGGAATGCTACCCTTGCTCGGATTTCATCAACCTTGTTGTCAAGAGACTGGACATTGGCGAGAAGAATGCTAGGGAGTGGTGCACGATGTGCCCGTCTCCGGAGTCTGACCAGAAGACCGCCTCGTTTCCCTCTTTTACGGAGTCGTTTATTTGGATCCATTCCGTTGTCCTGGTTGAAAGGCAGAACACAGGATCCGCTTCGTGAAAATCATATTCTTGGTCGTACTGATGGTGAGTTGACGCTGATCTTATATTCAGTAGTTCTTCTCGACTGTATGTAATGAAACCTAAGATGACCTGGGGTACTAATGTAAGAAATAAAACAGAAAAAAACTGAAAACTGCATAGTTTCCTAGGAACGCGAAGCGAGGCGGCCATCTCTGTCGGCGCCGGAAGTGGCGGAGCGCCAAATCTAGGTCATCTGTGCATAGTCATTTGAATTAACGCTACCTACATGTACAATTGAAGTCAGAAGTTTACATACACTTAGGTTGGAGTCATTAAAACTCGTTTTTCAACCACTCCACAAATTTCTTGTTAACAAACTATAGTTTGGGCAAGTCGGTTAGGACATCTACTTTGTGCATGACAAGTAATTTTTCCAACAATTGTTTACAGACAAATTACTTCACTTATAACTCACTGTATCACAATTCCAGTGGGTCAGAAGTTTACATACACTAAGTTGATTGTGCCTTTAAACAGCTTTGGAAAATTCCAGAAAATAATGTCATGGCTTTAGAAGCTTCTGGTAGGCTAATTGACATCATCTGAGTCAATTGGAGAGGTACCTGTGGGTGTATTTCAAGGCATACCTTCAAAATCAGTGCCTGTTTACTTGACATCATGGGAAAATCAAAAGAAATAAGCCAAGACCTCAGAAACAAATTTGTAGACCTCCACAAGTCTGGTTTATCCTTGGGAGCAATTTCCAAATGCCTGAAGGTACCATGTTCATCTGTACAAACAGTAATTGGCAAGTGTAAATACCATGTGTCGTGTCTTTGGCTATGCCGGATTAAGTGATATGACATGCTATTCTATAAAATAATTTCTCCATAATTAATATTACCTGATTGAGCTAATCATGTAAATGTAATTAACTAGAGAGTCGGGGCACCACAAAATAATATTTATAGAGCTGTTATCTTCCGAATAAACTCTTAAAGTCCTAGTAATATTTTACATCGATAGCAGTCAATATTATCGTCACCTTAATTCAGTCTCATCTGAAAGTTGTACATTCTTGGTTATCTGCACGAACCCTGGCTAACAAGTTGAATCCGCAAAACAAAATTGGGTTTAATTATTTATTTACTAAATACCTAACTAATCACACAGAATTACACATACACATAATTAAATCATAACTTGATTACAAATTACGTCATAAAGGAAAACATCCCTAGCGGGCGGAACAGATATGACAGTTCGTTACACAAAAGAAAATTGTTTGGGTTTGAGTGAAAGAGCGGGAAGACTGAGGAACAAAGGGCGAAGCTGTGCTATTGTAAATACAGTATGTTATGCATTCTAAATGACCGCCCATTTGGAAAAGGAAAATGCAATAAATATTTACTCTGAGCTGCACTTCGGTAGGTTGGTGGTAGATGGAAGGCCGTGTTGCCAAACTGAGTCCTTTGAAGAATGTCTCTGGTGGTCAATTGGATACGTTGTAGTAACGTCGTTGTGTGATAGACAGGATACTCTGTCTGTTCTTTCCTAACCTACGTTTGCAGCTGCTGTTGCTAACTCAACGGCTAGGAGGTATCACTTCTGTAGTGAATAAGAGTTCAAAGTCCATACCATTCGCAACCAAAGCTCACGCTGAGGTTGGCTTCGTTCTGTAGTTATTATCTGAACCATTCTGACATCGGACCGTCGTCCTCACATCCTCGGGAACAGGAGGTTATATTGTCGTCAAGGCTTTATATAGGAAGGGAGAGGAGGGCGTGTTTAAAAAGTTTTATAGCCCATGACCCTTCACAGGGGCCACTGATTGAGCAGAGCCCTAACCTTATAAAAAACCAATTCTCACATTTTAGAAGCTAAAATCACATTTCATCCCATCATGAATAATTTGATATTCAAACATTTAAATTGAACAACAATTCCATGTGAATCCAATAACTCTGATGTGTAGACTTTCCACTGTAGAGTTTATGTCATCTTATCATTGATGAGAATGTCTCAGATGACAACCGAACAGACATCATATTCATTAAGTACCACCTCATACGTTCAATTGGTCGGATTACCAGAATATAGTTATTTTGATGTTCCCAGAATCTCTATGTTAACCAAGGTGTTTGCAAATGTAACATCAGTAGAGTAGAGAGAGGAAAAAGGGGGAAGAGGTATTTATGACTGTCATAAACCTACCCCCAGGACAACGTCATGACACATGGGACCACGCAGCTGTCATACCGCTCAGGAAGGAGACGTGTTCTGTCTCCTAGAGAAGAACGTACTTTTGTGCGAAAAGTGCAAATCAATCCCAGAACAACAGCAAAGGACCTTGTGAAGATGCTGGAGGAAAGTCTTTCCCTATTTTCCATTCTAAGCTTCTTGATCAGAGGGCTTGGGAAATTATATGACCCCTTGTGGTTGCTGTAGCAGCATCCCAGATAGTTGCAGTTGAGACAGGAGAGAGTTGATTGTCGAGACAGAAATGTGTTAATTTATATTTTAGCACAATCCTTCATTGTTAAGCAGAAATGTATTAAGTCTCAAAATATCTCATTTTGGGGATTGTTTTGCCAATTTCAATATCTAAATACACTGGAGCATGGTCAGAAATGACTTTAGAACCAATAGCACATGACTGGACAACATGCATGTAAGTAGAGGGCATACAAAAATAGTCCAATCTAGAATATAAATAATGGGGTCTAGAGTAGAAAGTAGAAAGTATAGTCTCTGACATTAGGATTTAGGATTTATGTCTACTAAACCAGATGAATCACAAATGCTTCTGAGAGCATTTGAGGCTCTATGATTCGAGACTGGAGCAGTTGATGATTTACCCAAAGTAAAATTTAAATCTCCTGAAATAAACCCAAGTCCCTTGCAGTGTTGATTAAATAATACAATCATGTCAGATACAAATTTGGGGGAGTCTGTTCGGGCCATATACATTTAGTATAGTAATATGTTGACCAAGTATCAAAATAAATCATCCTTCAGGGTCTGTGTCTTGGTGCTCAAATATACATGAGACGTGCCTCTTTTGTTTGAACTAAAAGAAGAAAAGTACACCTGGCCCACCCAGTCGCTCTTCATCTTAGCATGTTCTGTTGAAGATAAATGGGTCTCCTGTAGCACAGCAATTGAAACGCTTTCCTTTAAAAATGCCCCGAACATTCCAGGAGAATGCTTTAAAATGATCTGTTTATGTTACAGTAGTATTAAAGAATAACTTAACACAGACTGAGTAGTGCATCACAAAAACAAAACAATTAGACATGTGTAACCCTAGACTAAAATAAAAAACACACTGCAGAGTCCCCAAATGAAACGACAGACCCCATAAACAGTACCTACCCTGTTTTCTGTCACGTTACTGACAAGAAGCCCACTAAGAGTTAAGAAGAAGGAAAAAAGAAAGAAAAGGTTTCACTATGTCCTATGTTGAATAAAGGGAAATTAACATAGATCTATGTCCTATGTTGAATAAAGGGGAATTAGCATAGATCTATGGACATGTTGAATAAAGGGGAATTAGCATAGATCTATGGACATGTTGAATAAAGGGGAATTAACATAGATCTATGGACATGTTGAATAAAGGGGAATTAACATAGATCTATGGACATGTTGAATAAAGGGGAATTAACATAGATCTATGGACATGTTGAATAAAGGGGAATTAACATAGATCTATGGACATGTTGAATAAAGGGGAATTAACATAGATCTATGGACACGTTGAATAAAGGGCAATTAACATAGATCTATTAAATTGTCTTAAGCATTATCACTATTGCACTCATATGCACGTGCCCGAACACACACACACGCAGCCTAGCCTATATAATAAATAAAATATATATTGCCTGCCTAAAGAAAATTAATATAGCCTAGTAATTACGCCCCTTTGCCTACCTTGAGGCTCAACTAAATGAGCAAATCCGCAGGAATGTCATTGGGCTTTGGCTTATTCATTCATGACATTTTTATAAAGAACCTCCATTCTATAAATGAAAAGCTTAGTTACATTACACCTTAACGATTATGTTGTAAACCATGGCATGGTAGACTGTTCCATCCCGTGGTAGTCAGCCATCTATGCGGTGCATGGACTGCCCAAATAGGACAAATAAAAGTTACTCACTTTCACGTCCATAAACTGACCATGTGTGCACCTTAATAACATAACTAGCTGCCTTCACGGAACTGGATTCTGTGCCGCTGTAGAGTGGATATTGTCCCGGTAGAAGGTGAACGCAGACTGGGGGTCGTCAAACATGTGGCTAGTTCCCTGGAAAGTAATCCTCAGTTTAGCCAGGTGTATAAGACCAAATCTGACCCCTGCCTTGTGAAGGTGGGATTTCACATCTTTGTATGCAGCTCTTGTTTTGCCAGATCTGCCAATTAATCTGGGAAGATATGGATCTGTTTGCCATTGTAGTTCAGCTGTCCTCATTCGCGGGAGGTCAGGAGAATTTTCTAAACTTTGGTCTGGAAGTAATGTAGGCAGACCAGCATTGCTCTGGGAGGGCGACCGGCGGTAGATTAGCAGCTAGAGTGTTCACCGCCCTGTCAAATGTCTCTCTGCCGAGGACGTCTTGCAGGAAAGAGGCCATGAACTCGGTAGAGTTGCGCCCTTTCGTCTCTTCTGGGATTCCGACCACACATATGTTCTGTTTCCGGGAATGGTTTTCCTGTTCATCTAGACTAACCTTTAGCTTCACGTTCTCGGAGGTAAGAACATCGTTTTTGGTCTCCAATTCGGTAAGCTGCTTATCGATGTCGGTCAACAACGTTTCCATATCCTTTATTTTTTGGATTTGTGTCGAGATAGTTGTTTGTAGTGTCGCCATAGTTGACTGGACTTCTTTCATAATTTCAGCTTGTAGACTTGACACAAAGGAACAAAGTTTGGTCATGAAATTAGAGCGTAGTGTAGCCATTTCTGTGTGGATGGTTAGCATCCGTTAGCATCCGCCTTCTTGTTGCTGGTCTTCGTCGTGTCTTGTTTACCGTTTCATCTGGTTTTCCCGGTTGGAGACATATCCAACAATGCCACCCAAATGTTGCTAGAGTCAATAGGTGTGCAAAGTGTGTTCTCGATTTGATAGACTAAAAAAATGTAAAAACAGTTTCAACCCTTAGTGGAGAGGCCTTGGAACACATCTTTGCGTAGCCATGGTGAAACCATAACCAAATGTTTTATAGTACAAATCGAAAAGTATAACATGTTTGAACTTTGTGAGAGATCCACAATTGGGGCTACACCTTCAGTACTTCTGGGTGTTAAGGAATTAGGGAAAAGTCTTTGTTGCAGGGTAACAGCTTGGCCATGCTGCAGTATGAGATTGTGAGCAGCAGAACCCAGTGCTGATTCCAATTAGTCCAGTCATTTCCCTTCTTCCCTAAGACTCCTAACATCAGAGGCTGAAAACACTGCAGACCAGCAACAGCCTTGCCCTCAACTAACCCTGATTAAACAACTTCCAGCCCAAAAAGCTTTAAGAGTTTTGACAGACATGGTCACCATTGGGTATTTCCAGATATCTTTCATGGACCAGTTGTAGTTCATTAACAGATACAAGTAAGTATTAAAGTTGCACTATGCATAAATGTCTCAGCCATTTCCTGGTTACTAAAACTCTAATAGTTATTAGCCTAGTGTCACGGGTCTCTAGTAGGAAGGATCGGAGGACCAAAATGCAGCGTGGTATGTATCCATAATGTAATTTAATGGAAAATGAGAATCAAAATGAAAACCGAAACAGTCCCGAATGGTGCAAACACAAACTGAAAAATAATCACCCACAAATCAAGGGTGAAAACAGGCTGGTTCTCAATCAGGGACAACGATTGACAGCTGCCTCTGATTGAGAACCATACCAGGCCAAACACAGAAATACCAACTCATAGAAAAACAAACATAGACAACCCAACCCAACTCACGCCCTGACCATACTTAAACAAAGACATAACAAAAGAAGTAAGGTCAGAACGTGACACCTAGTTTCACTTCGTGACAAAATAATCTAGTATAGTGTAGATAATCTTTGTACCATTTAAACCGCTGTGAAATATATTTTCTATAACCAAAAATATTGTTGTTTCAGCTGTTTGAAGCTGGTGTACAAAACCAAAAGTAAAAGATGCAAAAACTCAACTTAACGGGAAGCATAGAAAGAGTGCATATAGAGCAGATCTACTGCTTCTTAGACTAGCTCTCAGGTAGAATGATATGTGAGTTATAAATCTTTCTATGGGAATTTGGTCAGGTCTCCCTAAAAGTTCCATATTGTCACTTTAATGAGAAATGTGAAACTGGATGATCAAGATCTGGTCTCAAGGTGAGTCTTACCAGCTCCTACAGTCACCCCACCCCCAAAACAAAACGCATTTCACACAAAAACCTGGCAAGAACAAAGGCGTTACTGTTGCCGAGACATCAGGTGTGTACCACTGACTGTGCTTAGCTCCCGTGGGCTTCCCTGACCTACTACTAAAGAAAGAGGTTGGAAATCTTACCTATGGGAACCAAGCAACATGACCCCCAGTCTGGAGAAAAGATGGCAGAGAGGTGGAAAGGGAAAAGTAACCAAGGGACAGCTGCTCTTACCAGGGACAGATGGGCAGAGATAGGTGCCACCTGTTCAGAAACCCTGCCCAGCATGGAATGCCCAATGCTCTGGCCTCAAATAGCCACACGGCTCCCAGCACCACCAAGTCTTCCTGGGGGTTTCAAAGACCAAAGGACAGGAGAGCACAGGGGGATATAGAGGGATGGGGTTGGCATGAACAAATAGTAAAGAGAGAACAGGAGAGAGAGAGAGTGAGGAGGGAGTTGAAAAAGGAGGGAGAGTGAAGCACGAGAGAGAAAGAGATAATGCATGACAAAGATGGAGACAGACATCTCCTCATTCTGCAATCATGCAGAAATGACAGGCAAGATGACACTGCTCTGGGAGTCCATCACGTCTGTCGGAGGTGATTTACTGGGGAGAAAAACACCTCCCTGGTCAAGATGACTTCATTCAGTCCATCAGATAAACACTGTGATAAATCAACATCCAGTGAAAGGCGCCTGCCCGTGATTGCATGCCTCAGTAGTGGCTATATCCTGCCCAGGCTCCGGTCTGGCTTGCCACATAAGCAGGCGGGTACGCAGCACCAAACCCCCCCCCCCCCTCTTAAGCCCTTCCATTTTTCACTAGTGACATCTGCTGCTACTAAATGCCAGCATCCAAGCAGGCAGGCCCATCCCTGGCTCATGTATGATACAGATACACACAGAGAGACATCCATCAGGACAGTATTGAGCGTTCCCATGGGTGTCCCTGGGTGCTCACAGCTCGCCGACGTGCGCCGACATACACACACCATAAAGGTCATTGAGATGCCGACCGATCTGTGTCCGCTTACTGACCGCACCACAGAAGGCGCAGCAGACTGGGCTGTTGGGCTCTGATGGAGATATGGCATCAATGAATTTGTTACAGAACATGCCATGTAGCCCTTTGTATTGGGACATAATTAGCCTATGGTGTTTAAGTGGAGGAATTGAAGTATAATTTAACCTGAGACATTCATTGTCATGTAGACGACCGCACAAGGAATTACACTGCCATGTGTCAAGAGTTGGCTGCAAGCTTTGCGTCTAGACCAGGTTTAACTATAATCCTCTTCATCTTTCTCAGTTGATTCTTATGACCTGTTACATAACAGAAGACCACAAAATACACACCTCTAATGTACACAGACACACTCCCAGAGAACTAATCAAATCAACTGTGTCACATGCGCCAAATACTGTGAAATGCTTACTTACAAGCACTTTACTCTATTTCTTGAACTGCATTGTTGGTTAAGAAAATATTTACTAAAAATAAAAGTAACAAAATAAAAGTAACAAAATGACATAACAATAAAGAGGCTATATTCAGGCGGTAGCGGTACCAAGTCAAAGTGCGGGGGAACAGGTTAGTCACGGGTAGTTTCTACAAATGTACACTAATGTTCAAACATTTGGGGTCACTTAGACCTCGTTTTTGAAAGAAAAGCACATTTTGTCCATTAAAATATCATCAAATTAATCAGAAATACAGTGTAGACATTGTTAATGTTGTAAATGACTTTTGTAGCTGGAAACAACTAATTTTTTAAGGAATATCTACATAGTCGTACAGAGGCCCATTATCAGCAACCATCACTCCTGTGTTCCAATGGCACATTGTGTTAGCTAGTCCAAATGTAGCATTTTAAAAGGCTATATGATCATTAGAAACCACTTTTGCAATTATGTTAGCAGAGCTGAAAATCATTGTGCTGATTAAAGAAGCAATAAAATTGGCCTTCTTTAGACTAGTTGAGTATCTGGAGCACTACAGGCTCAAAATGACCAGAAACAAAGACCTTTCTTCTGAAACTCGCCGATCTATTCTTGTTCTGAGAAAGGAAGGCTATTTCATGTGAGAAACTGCCAAGAAACTGAAGATCTCGTACAACGCTGTGTACTACTCCCTTCACAGAGCAGCACAAACTGTTTTAACCAGAATAGAAAGAGTGGGAGGCCCCGGTGCACAACTGAGCAAGAGGACAAGTACATTAGAGAGTCTAGTTTGAGAAACAGATGCCTCACAAGTCCTCAACTGGCACCTTCATTAAATAGTACCAATGTCAATAGTCTCTGGGAAGCTGGCCTTCTAGGCAGAGTTGCAAAGAAAAAGCCATATCTCAGACTGGCCAATAAAAAGATAAGATTAAGATGGGCAAAAGAACACAGACATCAGACAGAGGAAGATTGGAAAAAAGTGTTATGGACAGATAAATCTAAGTTGAGGTTTGAGGATCATAAAGAAGAATATTCGTGAGACACAGAAAAAAATGAAAAGATGCTGGAGGAGTGCTTGACGGCATCTGTCAAGCCTGATGGTCTGGGGGTGCTTTGGTAGTGGTAAAGTGGGAGATTTGTACAGGGTAAAAGGGATCTTGAAGAAGGAAGGCTATCACTCCATTTTGCAACGCCATGCCATACCCTATGAACGGCGCTTAATTGGAGCCAATTTCCTCCTACAACAGGACAATGACCTAAAGCACAGCTCCAAACTATGTAATAACTATTTAGGGAAGAAGCAGTCAGCTGGTATTCTGTCTATAATGGAGTGGCCAGCACAGACACCGGATCTCAACCCTATTGAGCTGTTATGGGAGCAGCTTGACCGTATGGTAAGAAGTGCCCATCAAGCCAATCAAACTTGTGGGAGGAGCTTCAGGAAGCATGGGGTGAAATCTCAACAAATTGACAACTAGAGCCAAAAGTCTGCAAAGCTGTAATTGCTGCAAATGGAGGATTATTTGACAAAAGCAAAGTTTGAAGGACCCAATGATTATTTCAATTAAAAATCATTATTTATAACCTTGTTAACATCTTGACATAATTTTTGACATAATTTTGCAACTAATTTCATGTATGTTTTCCCAGGAAACAAGGACATTTCAAAGTAAATTGTCCAGGTGGCCATTTGATTAATTGTTTAGCAGCCTTATAGCTTGGGGGGGTAGAGTTTAGGACCTAAACTTGGCACTCCGGTATGACTTGGGTGACTGGGGTCTTTGACAATTTTCTGGGCCTTCCTCTGGCACTGCATAGTATATAGGTCCTGGATGGCAGGGTGCTTCGTCCCAGTGATGTATTGGGCCGTACACACTACCATCTGTAGCTCCTTACGGTCGGAGGCCGAGCACTTGCCATACCAGGCGGTGATGGAAACGGTCAGGATGCTCTTGATGGTGCAGCTGTAGAACTTTGAGGATCTGGGGACCCATTCAGTGTCCTGAGGGGGAATAGGTTTTGTCATGCCCTCTTCACAACTGTCTTGGTGTGCTTGGACCATGATAGTTTGTTGGTGATGTGGACACCAAGGAACTTGAAAAACTCGACACGCTCCACTCCACTACATCCTGTCAATGTTAATGGGGGCCTGTTCTGCCCTCCGTTTCCTGTAGTCCACGATCATCTCCTTTGTCTTACTCACATTGAGGGAGAGGTTGTTGTCCTGGCAACACACTGCCAGGTCTCTGACCTCCTTATAGGTCGTGCTTGGCCACGCAGTCATGGGTGAACAGGGAGGAAAGAAGGGGACTAAGCACGCACCCCTGAGGGGCCCCGGTGTTGGGGATCAGCGTGGCAGACGTGTTGTTGCCTACCTTTACCACCTGGGGGCGGCCCGCCAGGAAGTCCAGGATTCAGTTGCAGGGGGAGGTGTTTAGTCCCAGGGTCCTTAGCTTATTGATGAGCTTTGAGGGCACTATGGTGTTGAACGCTGAGCTGTAGTCGATGAACAGCATTCTCACATAGGTGTTCCTTTTGTTCAGGTGAGAGAGGGCAGTGTGGAGTGCGAATGAGATAGCGTCATCTGTGGATCTGTTGGGGCGGTATGCAAATTGGAATGGGTCTAGGGTTTCCAGGATGATGTTATTGATGTGAGCCATGACCAGCCTTTCAAAGCCCTTCATGGCTACTGACGTGAGTGCTACGGGGCGGTAGTCATTTAGGCATGTTACTTTCGCATTCTTGGGCACAGGGACTACGGTGTTCGGCTTGAAACGTGGGTATTACAGACTCGGTCAGGGAATGGATGAAAATGCCAGTCGTGTCGCGCATGCTCAGAGTACACAGAGTACACACCCTGGTAATCAGTCTGGCCCCGTGGCCTTGACCTGTTTAAAGGTCTTGCTCACATCGGCTACGGAGAGCGTGATCACACAGTCTTCCGGAACAGCTGGTGCTCTCATGCATGCTTCAGTGTTGCTTGCCTCGAAGTGAATATAAAAGGCATTTAGCTCGTCTGGTAGACTCACGACACTGGGCAGCTCGCGGCTAACCCATATGGACAATTGTAAGAGAAAGGTCTGTAAAGCGCGGGGGTGAGCTTTAATAGCGTATCATTGGATGGATGTCTTGGTTCAACTGAGCTCTTCTCCTCTAACTCTGAAGACAGGCCAGGAGAGAAAGGAGTAATCAGCCTAATGTTCTCTAGTGGGATTAGTCACTGAGCCAGAACCAGTGGCAGGAAAAACAAGTACATACTGTAGTGGGGTAAACAACAACACACATGGACACCAGAGGAAGGCAGAAAACGACAACTGTCAAATAGGCCACTAGACCACAGCTGTGTGTGTGTGTGTGGTGTTTAGACGAGCGACAAGTGATTAACCAAATGCTTTTCAGAGGCAGCTGGGCGGCAGAGAGTGAGTCAATGGAAACAGGCATGAAAAACACAACCTACAGAACAGCCTTTTAAAAGTTTATATCAGCTCTCTTTTAGATTGTTTTCTGTTAGAGAGCTTTTGACAGCTTCCTCTAGACTGTACTGTACGGGCTAGTGCTCACTGCTCAGTGGGAGGCTACTGGGAATATTATCCATCCAAAACGACATTAGGAACTCAACTATGGAGTGCCATCAAAGCCAAGTGGAGCCCCAGCTCTAAAACAATCAGTCAGTGAGAAAAGCCTGGATTTAGATTAGCACACAAAGACTGAAATCCATTAGAGGTTCAAATAGCACAAATAGCACTGGCTTTCACAGAGTAACAGTATTTTTTCTCCCTTCACTTTTCTTTGTGAGCAGATAGCTTTTCAAGTGCTCCTTTTTGTGGTCTAACTCTCCTCAGTGAAAGCCATTCCAGAACAGCTGAGTGGGCAAAAGGATCAACATTCACACCCACCAAATGGCAGCACTGCAACAGCACTCCTTTTCTACATTCTGACCTCAAAATGTTACGATATTAGACCCATTTCTATTGGGCAGGTATTTCCAAACTGGGGTAGGCGCAATGCTGTCTGTCGGGGGTACGCCAAATAAAAATGTGATTCACATTTTGCTTTTCACATTTTCAAAGTCCATTTATATTTTCCAATGGGGCTATACGTTTGGCTGAGTTGATTTCCCCCTCGCCTGAATAGCCTCGTTTCATTGCAAAAATACAATTCAAACCAGCTAAGTGTTCAGCTAAATAACAATGTCAAATACAGGTAGCCTAGTCAAATAATTAACATCCAATCACAACCGTTACTCTCTCACGGGAATTCCACTAACGGTCCGTATGTAGCCAAACATAGCTGCTGCTCATTCAGTTTGCTCGAAAATGGACAAATGGTTAAAGAAAAGTAAGACCCACATCCATAAAGACACATACCAACTCTACTGGTAGTACTGCTACTGCCAGCAGTACTCCACATACACCTGTCCACGACACAAGTTGATCTGCTTCCACAAGAACATCCATAGAGACACATACAGCTCTACTGGTAGTACTGCTACTGCCAGCAGTACTCCACCTGCACCTGTCCACGACACAAGTTGATCTGCTTCCACAAGAACATCCATAGAGACACATACAGCTCTACTGGTAGTACTGCTACTGCCAGCAGTACTCCACCTGCACCTGTCCACGACACAAGTTGATCTGCTTCCACAAGCACATCCAATGCTTAGCATCAGTATTTCTACATGTTGTTGCTAACCCAGCTAGCATGGACACTGACAGCTGTGAATCTGATGCAGCCAAAGAGCTATTGCCCCCTTACCCGGGAAAGCACCGAACAACAGACAGGGACGTGGGACCATCGAAGAGGCGCAAATATGATGAGAACTACATTGATTCGGGGTTCACTTATATTGGGAGTAGTGCCTTTCCTCAGCCACAGTGTGTTATATGTGCAAAAGTACTCTCATTCAGAAACAAAACATGCCAATTTGAAAAATAAACCACGGGAGTTTGAGCGAGAATTAGTAGTAGTAAGTAGACATGTATAAAAGCAACAGATACCATTACCAAGGAGCTAGAAGATCATTATATGGTGAGCTACCGAGTGGCTAGGACAGGTAAGCCCCATACTATTGTGGAGGACTTAATTCTCCCTGCTGACGCGGATATGGCTGGGAAAATGCTGAGGGAAAAGGCCAAAAAAACCTGTACCTTGCCTTCATGTGAATGCCTTCATCAAACAACACTGTTCCACAACGCATCAGTGACATGGCAGATGTTTTGAAACAATTACTGTTTCGCATACAAGCCAGTGAATTTTATGCATGGATGAGCTGGATGATTCAACAGACGTGGCGGGCCTGGCACAGCTCCTGTTATATGTCCGTTACGTTTATGGAGGGTCAATTAAGGAAGACATCCTCTTCTGAAAACCACTGGAAACCAGGACAGCAGGAGAAGATATTTTTAAAGTACTGGCCAGCTTTGTGACATCAAATGGACTTTGGTGGTCAAGATGTGTTGGTATCTGTACTGATGGCGTAAAAGCCATGACAGGGAGACATAGTGGAGTGGTAACACGCATGCAAGCAGTTGCTCCAGACGCCACTTGGGTACACTGCAGCATCCACCGAGAGGCTCTTGCTGCCAAAGGAATGCCTGACAGCATGAAATATATTTTGGACACTACAGTGAAAATGGTTTAACTTTGTTAAAGCAAGGCCCCTGAACTCTCGTGTATTTTCTGCACTATGCAATGATATGGTCAGCGACCGTGTGTAACATTCGTCGTTGAGAGAAAGAGAGGAGGACCAATGAGCAGAGTGGTAAGTGTTCATAGCTTTTAATGACGTACTAGAACACTGAACAAAACAATAAATAACAAACAAACAGTCCCGTAAGGTGAAAGACAAAAACACTAAACAGGAAATAAGCACCCACAACTCAAAAGTGAAACCAGGCTACCTAAGTATGGATCTCAATCAGGGACAACGATTGACAGCTAAGGTCAGAACGTGACACTGTGAAACACATTTCCAACATACAAAAGTGCACTGGTTATCCCGGGGCAAAGTATTGGCACATTTTTTTTAAAATTGTGAGACGAGCCTAAAGTTCTTTACTCACCATAATTTTCACTTGTCTGACCGTTTGCATGATGACGAGTTTCTCACTCGACTGGCCTATCTGGGTGATGTTTTTTCTCACCTAAATGATCTGAATCTAGGATTGAGGCTATGATTAAGAAGTTGGAGCTCTTCTCTGTCTGCATTAACAAGGACAACACACAGGTCTTTCCATCATTGTATGATTTTTTGTTTGTAAATGAACCCAAGCTGACAGACAATGTCAAATGTGATCTAGCGAAGCACCTGAGTGAGCTGGGTGCGCAATTACGCAGGTACTTTCCCGAAATGGAAGACACAAAACAACTGGATTGGTTATCCCTTTCATGCCCTGCCTCCTGTCCACTTTTCAATATCTGAACAAGAGAGCCTCAGAATGGCGGCAAGTGAAGGAAGTGCAGCAAGTGAAAATGGAATATAATCAGAAGCTACTGTGAGATTTCTGGATTGGGCTTCGCTCAGAGTATCCTGCCTTGGCAAATCGCGCTGTTAAGACACTGATGCCCTTTGCAATCACGTACTTATGTGAGAGTGTATTCTCGGGCCTCACTAGCATGAAAACTAAATACAGGCACAGACTGTGTGTGGAAAATGATTTAAGACTGAGACTCTCTCCAATACAACCCAACATTGCAGAGTTATGTGCATCCTTTCAAGCACACCCTTCTCATTAACCTGTGGTGAGTTACTCACAATTTTTGATGAACAAATAAGGTTTTATATGCAATATGACTAAATAAAGAGCAAAATGATTGATCATTATATTATTTGTGCACTGGGTTGTGACAAAAACTCATTCTTATGTTTAATAAATGTATCGTATAGTGTGTGTGTGGTAGGCTTACAATGATGGCAAAAAGCAACATTTGAGAGTGCGCTGACCCTGCTGCTAGAGGGGGTACAGCTGACCCTGGTGCTAGAGGGGGTACGCAGCTGGAGGTTGAATGTTTGAAGGGGTACGGGACTATAAAAAGTTTGAAAACCACTGCTCTACGGCAATTCCATGCTAGCATAGGCAGAAAATATTTCCTCTATCTCCGATTTTTCTGGCAATTCTCACATAGAAACTTCATTTGGAGGAAGAATGTTTGACATTCATATCACAAATCATGATGAAAGCAGACATTTTAAGCACTTTTCAGGCCTAGACATTTTTTTTATTTGATTTATTTCACCTTTATTTAACCAGGTAGGCCAGTTGAGAACAAGTTCTCATTTACAACTGCGACCTGGTCAAGATAAAGCAAAGCAGTGCGACACAAATAACAACACAGAGTTACACATGGGATAAACAAACAGTCAATAACACAGTAGGAACAATTCTATATACAGTGTGTGCAAATGAGGTAGGATTAGGAAGGTAAGGCAATAAATAGGCCATGGTGGCGAAGTAATTACAATTTAGCAATTTAACACTGGAGTGATAGGTGTGCAGAAGATGAATGTGCAAGTAGAGATACTGGGGTGCAAAGGAGCAAATCAAATAAATAACAATATGGAGATGAGGTCTTATAGGAAGCAACTCCCTATGATCTGTGAACCGTACATGATACAGACAATATCTTGGTGTCATTATACTCCTTATAGTATGCTCTAAAATATGGAGAATGTCTAGATTCTGAAATACAATTTCACATTCATTTTTTCAACTTTCACAATAATCTCGAAAATACCATTTTAGATTTTGCTTATTTTTATACATATTGTTTGGAACAATATACTCTTCAAACACGTCAAATTTCCAGAGTGGCTCTCAAGTACTTTTCATGACACAACCTATTTTATGTAGAAATTGACATTATTAGTCATTAACCAGCCCTATTTTAGGGTTGCACATTCAACAAACCACCAGCAGAGTTCAATTTGAATCCATGTACCATTCACTGTAATGGCGGTGCTCATAAAATGGATCAGAACTTCAGAAATAGCAGAGAGCCCACTCTGGAAATGTGATGTACTTGTCGAGTATATTGTTCCAATTTTTTTTTTAAATGAACAAAATCAAAGAGTACTTTTGAGATATTTGTAATGGTGAATAAATTAAACGTGAATTTGTATTTCAGAATCTAGACAAACTCCATTAGGTTAGAGCACAAGATAAGGAGTATGGTTGTCTGTATCATGTACAGTTCGCAGGTCATAGGGTCTTACAGCAGACATGTATAGGTCTAAAAGGGGCCTAAAGTGGCCACTTTACTAATGATTTTCTTAACCAAAAAATGATACAACATGTAAAAAGCATGTCAAACATCCTTCCTCCCAATTAAGTGTGTGAGAATTGCCAGAAAAATCACTGATAGCTAAAATATTTTCTGTCTATGCTGGTGTTGAATAGCCGTATACACAGTCTGCACCTGCCAAAGTATCATTACACAGAACCAACATTGGCTATTTAAAGCAAGGCCTCGTGGGTAATATGTTATACATACCAGGGAAAAAAGGGTTGAGTATGAATGGAATGCCTTTACTCAATAAGATCTTGATGTGACAGAGAATTTCTATCCGTTCTCCAACATTCGGACAGGTTTTTCCACAGAAAGCTGAATCATACAATGACAACAGCCAGACCAGCATCTTGTCCTCATGAGCGATTTAGAAGGTCAGAGGCTAAAAGGGTCGAGAATCTGCTGTCAGCTGCTGTGGGCTAGTAGAAGGTCGTGTGTCACACACTTTCACTGACACACCCCTGTTTGCGCAGAGCCTCTCATTCAGCTTTGTGACAACAGGATTGACCATTCATTCAGGGAAGTTATATGCTGGATATTAAGTCACTTCAACCCAACTGGAAGAATAGATCGTTTTTTACTGGATATAGAAAAGGCTGAACTGATATCTGAATGACGATCAAATGATAATACAATACTGGTAAAACAAAATGCAAAAATCATATAATGTGAACTGGGCTTGAGAACCCAAATATCTTTCACGTCCTGCATGTTGAGCAGCAGTAGTGTCGTATGGCAGTGTGTTAGTAGGCACTTTGATTATCCTGACCCGGTGGTGATTAGGGGTTCCCTGTGGAGCGTCACATGGCTCTCTCCATCCCGCTCTATTCTCTTGGCTCACTGGGACAGCTGGGTTACTGCAATTCTATACATTTTTCCATGGAGTCAAAGGAAAATACTGCAGAATGAATGCTCATTTCCTGCAGTTCTACCCATTTTGCCATGGAAAATTCTGTGTTCTTAATATCAAACAGAACCCCCCCCCCCCCCCCCCACAGCTGCTGAAAAATAATCTTAGGGGAATAAAAGCTAGTGTCAGATCTCAGATCTCACACTGACACAGAGCCTCTCAGCAGAGCAAGGATTTAATCACATAGCCTTGGCCAAAGGACTGAAACATCTTGTCACATTTAAACAGACACTGGCAGAGGGGACGGGATGCGCAGTGGTGCAGTGTGGATAATGAGATCCCCAGCTGTTCAAAAGGTCAGGTGAAGTGTGCGAGTTTGTTTCAGTCAGACTCGGGCCGAGTGGCTCTCTTCAGAGCTACAGTAGTCAGTGATAACGACTGCTCCAGCTCTGAAACAACATCTATGGAAGTGTTGGCTAAAAGTCTCGAAACAATCAGGCTGTAATGTCATATTATGACGTAGTTTAGCTAGGCTAAAGCATGTATTATTTAACCACGACACATTCGCCAACAACAAACTCTCTCTCCACAACAGGGACCTGATGCGTGCTTAGTTTTGATAATGGATCATTAGAAAGCCTTCTCCGTACATAGAGGACAGGTTCAACTCTGGCGGGAGCGTCCTGCCGGTGCCCTCGGCAAGACGTTCTGCATGAACTATTCAATGCGCTCAGCATGGAAGACTGCACACACGCATAGGAGGTCAATCAAGGCTGTATTAAGTTACTGAGCTAAACTGCTGGTCTGTCTCTGTGCGTGTGGATCAACGCACCCTGCTCACTCCATAGTTAACACAAATGTTTCTATAGCCATTACAATTTTTTTTATGTTGGCCACAACACCGACAATTCATGAAGACATATAGTGCCTTCAGAAAGTATTCACACCCCTTTGACTATTTGCACATTTTGTTGCATTACAGCCTGAATTGAAAATGGATTAAACTGCTGTGTTTTCTCACCCATCTACACACCATAGAGTGGCAGTCTGTTTAGGAATGGGTGGCAAGTAATAAACCGGTCCTGAACATCTCTCAAACTAAGAGCATTGTCACAGCTGGCTGAAGGACTGGACCAAGGTGCAGCATGGTAAGCGTACATTTGAACTTTATTTAAAAATGACTAGGGCTATGTGCCCTGAACAACTACAAAGTTAACTTCCCACAAAACAGGTGGGGGAAAGGGTACCTAAGTATGGTTCTCAATCAGAGACAACGATAGACAGCTGTCCTTGACTGAGAACCATACCAGGCCAAGAGATAGAAATACAAAACATAGAAAAAAGGACATAGAATGCCCATCTTAGTCACACCCTAGCCTAACCAAAATAGAGAATAAAAAGCCTCTCTATGGCCAGAGCGTGACAGTATTTCCCTCCCATCCCCCCAAAGGTGCGGACTCCGGCCGCAGAACCTGACTCTAAAGGGGAGGGTCCGCGTGGGCCTTCTTACGTTGGCGGCTCGGGTGCGGGACGTGGACCCCGCTCCATCTCAGTCTTGGCCCACTGAAGACCCTCGTAGAGGGCGCCTCTGGACTGAGGGGCAGCTCCGGACAGGCGGGCGACTCTGGCAGCTCCGGACAGGCGGGAGACTCTGGCAGCTCCGGACAGGCGGGAGACTCTGGCAGCTCCGGACAGGCGGGAGACTCTGGCAGCTCCGGACAGGCGGGAGACTCTGGCAGCTCCGGACAGGCGGGAGACTCTGGCAGCTCCGGACAGGCGGGAGACTCTGGCAGCTCCGGACAGGCGGGAGACTCTGGCAGCTCCGGACAGGCGGGAGACTCTGGCAGCTCCGGACAGGCGGGAGACTCTGGCAGCTCCGGACAGGCGGGAGCACCTGGAGGGAGGAGACGGAGAGACAGCCTGGTGCGTGGGGCTGCCACCTGAGGCCTGGTGCGTAGTGGAGGCGCGGGAGACTCTGGCAGCTCCGGACAGGCGGGAGCACCTGGAGGGAGGAGACGGAGAGACAGCCTGCCTGGTGCGTGGGGCTGCCACCGGAGGCCTGGTGCGTAGTGGAAGCACCGGATACACAGGGCCGTGGAGGCGCACTGGCGGTCTCGAGCGCAGAGCTGGCCCCACCCGTTCTGGCTGGATGCCAGCTTCTCCCCGGAAAATGCGGGACGCTGGCACCGAGCATACCGGCCTGTGAATACTCCGCCTCGGTACCGTGCGCATCACCCCATAGCACGGGGCCTGACCAGTCCCATGCTCGCCACGGTAAGCATGGGGAGTTGGCTCAGGTCTGCTTCCTGACTCTGCCACACTCCCCGTGTGCCTCCCCCTCCCCCCAAAAAATGTGGGGGCTGCCTCTCGGGCTTCCTTGCCAGCCGTGCTCCCATATACCGCTGGTTCCTCTCTCCGGCTGCCTCTGCTCTCCTAGCTGCCTCCACTTGTTCCCATGTGTCGACTCCCTTGCCGTCCGGGACGTCATCCCATGCTGAGGAGTCCTCCTTACCATGCTGCTGGTCCGTGGTGGTGGGAAGTTCTGCCACGGCTGGCTGAAGGACTGGACCAAGGTGCAGCATGGTAAGCGTACATTTGAACTTTATGTAAAAATGACGCCGACAAAACGAAGAACAAAACTCCAACCATGAAGCTTTGGGCTATGTGCCCTGAACAACTACAAGGCTAACTTCCCACAAAACAGGTGGGGGAAAGGGTACCTAAGTATGGTTCTTAATCAGAAACAACGATAGACAGTTGTCCCTGATTGAGAACCATACCAGGCAAAGACATAGAAATACAAAACATAGAAAAAAGGACATAGAATGCCCACCCTAGTCACACCCTGGCCTAACCAAAATAGAGAATAAAAAGCCTCTCTATGGCCAGGGCGTGACAAGTATTTGGCACAAATCATTCCTTAAGTTCTAGACAGCTGAATCTGGTAATGAAAGTCCTGCAGGCTCTAGTTTAATTTTATCTTGATTATTGTCCAGTCATATGGTCAAGTGCTGCAAAGGAGGACCTAGTTAAGCTGCAGCTGGTCCAGAACAGAGCGGCACATCTTGCTCTTCATTGTAATCAGAGGGCTGGTATAAATACTATGCATGCCAGTCTCTTTTGGCTAAGAGTTGAGAAGAGACAATGTGTCACTTTTTGTTTTTATAAGAAACAATGTGTTGAAAATTCCAAATTGTTTGCATTGTCAACTTACACCCAGAACTGACACACACACTTATCCCACCAGACATGCCACCAGGGGTCTCTTCACAGTCCCCAGGTCCAGAACCAATTCAAGGAAACATACAGTATTATACAGAGCCATGAGTGCCTGGACCTCCCTTCCATCTTATATAGCGCAAGAGAACAGCAGACCTGGTTTAAAACTACAAATAAAGCAACACCTCACCACGCCTCTCCCCCATGTGACCTACTTGTTGTGTGTATGTACTGACATGTGTAACTGATAGATGCACACACACACACACACACACACACACACATAGTGCCTTCAGAAAGTATTCAGACCCCTTGACTTTTTACCCAATTTTTTAGGTTACAGCCTTACTCTAAAATGGATTCAATCTACACATAATACCCCATAATGACAAAGCAAAAACAATTTTAGAAATGTTTTATATATCACATTTACATATATATTCAGATCCTTTACTCAGTACTTTGTTGAAGCACTTTTGGCAGCATCAAGTCTTCTTGGGTATGACGCTACAAGCTTGGCAAACCTGTATTTGGGGAGTTTCTCCCATTCTTCTCTGCAGATCCTCTCAAGCTCCGTCAGGTTGGATGGGGAGCGTTGCTGCACAGCTATTTTCTGGTCTCTCCAGAGATGTCCGGTCATGCTGGGACACTCAAGGACATTTAGAAACTTGTTTTCATAAAGAATCTCTGTACTTTGCTCCGTTCATCTTTGCCTCGATCTTCCCAGTCCCTGCCGCTGAAAAACATCCCCACAGCATGATGCTGCCACCACCACGCTTCACCGTAGGGATGGTGCCAGGTTTCCTCCAAACGTGACGCCAGTTCAATCTTGGTTTCATCAGACCAGAAAATCTTGTTTCTCATGGTCTGAGAGTCTTTAGGTACCTTTTGGCAAACTCCAAGCAGGCTGTCATGTGCCTTTTACTGAGGAGTGGCTTCCGTCTGGCCACTCTACCATCAAGACCTGATTGGTGGAGCGCTGCAAAGATGGTTGTCCTTCTGGGAGGTTCCCACATCTCCACAGAGGAACTCTGGAGCTCTGTCAGAGTGACCATCGGGTTCTTGGTCACCTCCCTGACCAAGGCCCTTGTCCCAGCTCTAGGAAGAGTGTTGGTGGTTCCAAACTTCTTCCATTTAAGAATGATGGAGGCCACTGTGCTTCTCGGGGACCATCAATGCTGAAGAAATGTGTTGGTCCCCTTCCCCAGATCTGTGCCTCAACACAATCCCATCTCGGAGCTCTACAGACAATTCCTTCAACCTCATGGCTTGGTTTTTGCTCATACACTGTGGGACCTTATGTAGACAGGTGTGTGCCTTTCCAAATCATGTCTAATCAATTTAATTTATCACAGGTGGACTCCAATCAACTTGTAGAAACATCAAGGACGATAAATAGAAACAGGATGCGCCTTAGCTCAATTGAGTCTCGTTGCAAAGGGTCTGAATACTTATGTAAATAAGGTATCAGTTTTTTATTTTGAATACATTTTCAAAAATGTCTAAAAACCTGTTTTTGCTTTGTCGTTATGGGGTATTGTGTATAGATTGCTGAGGATATATATATATATATATTTAAAAAATCATTTTAGAATAAGGCTGTAACATAACAAAATGTGAAAGTCAAATGGACTGAATACTTTCCGAAGGCACTGTACATTTAAAAACATGAACATGTAGTGTATGTAAATTAAAAAGTATTTTGTCTGTAGTGTCAGACCCAAGTAAGACTAGCTGTCGCCGTTGGCGTCGGCTAACAGGGATCCTAATAAATCAAATACCCCCATAATGACATAGTGGAAACATGTTCAGACATTCTTGCAAATTTATTGAGAATGAATACAGAAATATCTCATTTACATAAGTATTCACACCTCTGAGTCTTTCTGGGTAAGTCTCTAAGAGCTTTCCACACCTGGATTGTGCAACATTTGCCCATTACCTGATTAAAATTTCTTCAAGCTCTGTCAAATTGGTTGTTGATCATTGCTAGACAAACATCTTCAAGTCTTGCCATAGATTTAAGTAGATTTAAGGCTTTCTTTTCACTCTCAATTAGGTAAGTATTGTGGATTAAACTGCAATGTTGATCCATCTTCAGTTTTCTATCACAGCCATTATATTCTAACTGTTTTAAAGTCATCATTGGCCTCGTGGTGAAATCCTTGAGCGGTTTCCTTCCTCTCTGGCAACTGAGTTAGGACGGATGCCTTTATTTTGTAGTGACTGGGTGTATTGATACACCATCCACTTTAATTGCAAAAAGGGATATTCAATATCTTTTTTTAACCAATAGGTGCTCTTCTTTGTGAGGTATTTGAATATCTGGAATACCTCCCTGGTCTTTGTGGTTGAAATCCACTGCTTGACTCAGGGACCGTACAGATAATTGCATGTGTGGGGTACAGAGATGAGGTAGTCATTCAAAAATTATGTTAAACACTATTATTGCACACAAAGTCCATGCAACTTGTTAAACAAATGTTTACTACGAAACTTATTTAGGCTTGTCATGAATACTTATTGCCTAAAGACATTTTAGCTTTTCATGTTTAATTAATTTGTTACATTTTTGAAAAACGTTAGTTCCACTTTGACATTATGGGGTATTGTGTATAGGCCAGTGACACAAACTAAATCTAAATTGAATCCATTTTAAATCCAGGCTGTAAAAAAGTCAAGGGGTGTGAATACATTCTGAAGGCACTGTGAGCGAAGAGAGAGGAGGCTTCAATAATGCTGTTTCCAATGTGTTCCGGGTCTGTATATTCATCCGTGTCCTCCTCCATACAAGCACAGATACATCCGCCCCCTTCCCATACTGGCCCTAAGCTCCTCACAAATGACAACTTTACGTTTTAAATGTCTCCATGTGTAGTGGCAGGGCCATGCAGCAGGCTAGTCTCAATGCTGTGCTGCTGATGAGTCTCTCCTAAATGAGCTTCAACTGAAAAAGGGAGAAAAGACACAGACACATGTCCAAGCACCCAGAACCCAGAACATTATGCAGAGTTATGCAAAGGGTTTGCAAACACGAATGCACACACAAGCACAATAACACACAGAAAATTGTAGCAGAGTATTGCAGAGTGCACAGCTCCAGACGCATGGGTACTGCAGTGATTCTAGCCCTAGGTGCATTTGGACAGAGCGAGGGGTCACATGATTAAGAGTCAACTGACGGGGGGGGGGGGGGGGGGGGGGGGGGGTCATTCCATGTCATTTCAGCAAGTCATGACACCCACCATCTCAGATTGCTCTGAAATCGTTTCTGTAGTTAGAACACTAATAATATTAGCATTCCTGAAACATTATTTGGTTGAAATATAATTGGATGTCTGTGATATTAAGTTAATTGGTTGCTTCCAAAATTGGCCATTTTAATTTAGAGGACTCATATGATATTCAATAAATATAGTACCTAACATCGGGATTTTCCAAAGGTTGCTGTCGACAATTGGAATTTGTGGTCTGCTTATTTTATCATTTACATTTAGGATACCATTTACACCACAGGCCTCTCAGAGAGAGCCCAGAGAGAGAGAGAGAGAGAGAGAGTGGGCGAGCTCAGAGAGAGCGCACGCGAGATCAGAGAGATAGCGAGTGAGCTCAGAGATAGAGAGCGAGTGAGCTCAGAGATAGAGAGCGAGCTGAGAGAGAGAGCGAGCGAGATGAGTGAGTTCAGAGAGAGAGCGAGCTCAGAGAGAGCGAGCTTAGAGAGAGAGAGCGAGCTCAGAGAGAGCGAGCTTAGAGAGAGAGAGAGAGCTCAGAGAGAGAGCGAGTGCGAGCGAGCTCAGAGAGCGAGCGAGGTGAGAAAGAGTGAGCGAGCTCAGAGAGAGAGAGCGAGCTGAGAGAGAGAGAGCGAGCTGAGAGAGAGAGCGAGCTGAGAGAGAGAGAGAGAGCTGAGAGAGAGAGCGAGCTGAGAGAGAGAGCGAGCTCAGAGAGAGAGCGAGCTCAGAGAGAGCGAGCGAGCGAGCTCAGAGAGAGAGCGAGCGAGCTGAGAGAGAGAGCGAGCGAGCTCAGAGAGAGAGAGCGAGCTGAGAGAGAGAGAGAGCGAGTGAGCTGAAGAGAGAGAGCGAGCGATCTCAGAGAGAGAAAGAGAGCGAGCAAGCGAGCTGAGAGAGCGAGTGAGCTCAGAGAGAGTGAGTTTTTTTTTTCTTTATTGGGTCTGGGGGCCCACCAAAAAATAAATACTCATACAAAACCACAGTTACACATCAGTTAAAAACACAACTCCAATTCCTCCTCCAACGTAACTAAACACAACAGCCTCTGAATACCCCATATACTCATAAACAGATCAATATTGTTGACAAGTTTATAATAGGCAAACTCAACCCTCAGTCTCGCTGCCAACATTCCCTCCAGTATTCCCACCACATCCACAGACCCCTGTCCCCGAATAGTTTCGGGTCTTCCATAATCGCTAATTTTGCTGCCCCTAACACAAAATTAAGCAACACAACTACACCCTTTTAACTGAACCTGTACTTTGGCCCAAATATATACCGTTGGGAAGAGAAAACCTCTCCCAACGTTGAGAACCAATTAGTGATCAGGTCAATCATCCCGATCAACCTGGGACACTGTAAAAACAGAGGTGCCAGAGATTCAGACTCGGCACAGAATGGACACCACTCCCCAACAGTAGGGTCCAGGTGTACCAGACACAGAATGGACACCCCTCCCCAACAGTAGGGTCCAGGTGTACCAGACACAGAATGGACACCCCTCCCCAACAGTAGGGTCCAGGTGTACCAGATGCATGTTGGTGGCTATAGCTCCATGTATTATCCTCCATTGGTGGTCAGCTGTCCTCTTATCAATAGGCAGTTTATATAATGATCACCAACAGCCTTTTGGAGAGGCACCTGGACCAAGCACACCCGCCCACCTCGTCGATTTTACCCCTTCCAGTGAAGAGGCATGGGACACCTTTAAACATATTCTGTACATGGCCTTCTTTCCCACCTCCTTGAACTCCCCCAGCTCCGGGGTATCGAAGGAAAGCAGCATCCCCACGTCCTCCTCGAATGCCCCCATCGCAGCACTTAACAATCAATGCAGGAAACACATAATCCAGACCCTCCTTCCACCGATCAGAATTGGAAGTGTCAGTCACATACTGCAGATGAAGCACTGGCAAGGAAACGCAGACCTCAGTGACGACCTTCCTCAGTAGGCGAGATGATCGGATCCCCGCTCTTTCTCCCAGCTCCTCCAACGATCTGCTCCTGCTCCGCATCAGATGACCCAGCTTGGTACACCCCATGCCTAACAGGCATGAACGTAGGCTAGCTGAACCCAGAACACGGGACTGGATGGCAGTGTTGTGAAAAAGAGGCTCTTCAAAAAGCCACATCCCTGTTGGTGTACCAGCCTTATGGGACTTGACAAGGACTCTCCAAGCCTGCATAACAGACTCATAAATTGGAGTCAGGCCAGGCAAATCACCCCCACCCCCCCTCCAGCTTTAAGAGGAAAAGGTGCTTGTCTAAGCCCAAACAGCCCGCTCTCCTCATCAGTGTGTAGGCTGTTTCGACCCAGCTAGAACCGTCTCTGTACAACAGTCTCTGGGCTGCTTGAAGCCGGAAAGCCGTGATCCTAGAGGAAATGTCCACCAGGCCTTGCCCACCCTCGTGCAGTGGCAGGTACAGGGCTGCAGCTTTAATCCAGTGTTGTCCAGACTAGAATAAATTGACAAGGGTCCTCTGAAGCTCTTGTATCAGACACTTTGGTGGCTGCAAAATCATTAGTCTGTGCCACAGGGTAGAGACAGCAAGATTATTAGCTACCAGGACCCTTCCCCTACAAGACAGCTGGGGCAGCAACCATTTCCACCTTGACAGTCTGGCACACACTTTCTCCACTACACCCTCCCAGTTCTTTTTCTGAAAGACATCGGAGCCTAGAAAAACTCCCAAAGTCTTCATCCCATCTCTGCCCCACTGAAGCCCCCCTGGTAACCGTGAAACGGACCCCATCTGAAGCTGACCTGCCCACAGAGCTTCACTCTTTCCCCAATTGACTAGCTGAGGAGGCCCCCTCATACACCTTTAAAGCGTTACATCCTCACCCCCTGTAATAAAAACTATCACATCATCTGCATACGCAGACACAGAGAAACCAGTAAACCTCACTCTTAAAAAACAAAGCATTGGTTCAATCGCCAGACTATATAACTGCCCTGAAATTGGGCATCCCTGCCTGATGCACCTTTGGACAGGGATGTGGCAACTCAAACCACCCCCCACCTTCACCATGCACGAGGCCCCAGCATACAGTAAATTCATCCAAGACAAAAAAAATATCCCCAAACCAAAAGGCTTTGTGGTGGTCCACACAGTCAAAAGCCTTCTCCTGATCCAACGAAAGTAAACCGACATTTACATCCGACAGTTTACAAATGTCTAAAACATCTCTTATCAGAAACAAGTTGTCAACAATAGAGCGATCAGGTACACAGTAGGACTGGTCCTTGTGGATCAACAACCCCAGATACTCTTTCAACCTGTTTGAGAGACATTTAGAAACAATTTTGTATTCTGTGCACAGCAAAGCAACAGGTCTCCAATTTTATTATGAGAGCCAAATCCCCCTTTTTTGGCAACAGTGAAAGTACCGCACGTTGACAGGATACAGAAAGAGAACCCTCATGAAAAGATTCACACACCACTCCATAAAAATCCTCCCCAATAGACCCCCAAAAGTGCTTATAAAACTCAGATGGTAAACCATCGATGCCAGGGGCTCGGCCTGTTGAGAGCTGCATAACTGCTGTGGACAGCTCTTGCAGTGTAATGTCAGAGTCCAATGCGACTCTCTGCTCAGGTCCCAATTGAGGAAGACCATGTAACAACTGTACACAGAGAGTCACAATCCTCCACCTTATAGAGGGCCGAGTAGAAATCCACGGCATGTTGACGCATTTCACTGTCATCCGTGTTCACCTTCCCACCAGGGAGATGAAGGCAGACCATCTGTTTACGTTGCAATGTCAACTGTCCTAGGTTTAATAAAAAAAGCGCTAGGAGCATCCATATCCTCGAGGGAAGCAAAACGAGACCTAATCAAGGCACCCTTCACTCTTTCATGCAGAAACGACCTCAGTTCATGTCTCTTGTCCTGTAAGTTCATGACTGGTCCAGGGTCGTTCTGAGTGAGCAGCTTCAATTCAATAGATAGACAATAGATGTCCTGTTCAAGGGCCTTGATAGTCTCTTTAACTTCAATATGAGACAGAGAAGTATACTGTTGACAAAATAATCGTATTTCAGGTAGTGCAGGCGAGCGAGAAGTGATAGAGAGCGAGCAAGCTGAGAGAGAGAGAGCGAGCGAGCTGCGAGAGCGAGCGAGCTCAGAGAGAGCGAGCCCAGAGAGAGAGAGCTCAGAGAGAGAGAGCTCAGAGAGAAAGACCGAGTGAGCTCAGAGAGAGAGAGCGAGCGAGCGAGCTCAGAGAGAGCGATTGAGCGAGCTCAGAGAGAGAGCTCAGAGAGAGAGCGAGCGAGCTGAGAGAGAGAGCGAGCACAGAGAGAGAGCGAGCTCAGAGAGAGAGAGCGAGCGAGCTGAGAGAGAGAGCGAGCGAACGTGCCCAGAAAGAGTGAGCGAGCAAGCTCAGAGAGAGAGAGAGCAAGAGGGCTCAAAGAGAGAAATCGAGCGAGCTCAGAGAGAGAGCGAGCGAGCGAGCTGAGAGAGAGATCGAGCGAGCTGAGAGAGAGAGCGAGCTGAGAGAGAGCAAGCGAGCTCAGAGGGAGAGAACGATCTCGGAGAGAGAGCGATCTCGGTGAGAGAGAGAGCGAGCGAGCGAGCTGAGAGAGAGCGAGCTCAGAGAGAGAGAGTGAGCTCAGAGAGAGAGAGAGCAAGAGGGTTCAGAGAGAAAGCGAGCGAGCTCAGAGAGAGAGAGCGAGCGAGCTCAGAGAGAGAGAGCGAGCGAGCTCAGAGAGAGAGAGCGAGCGAGCTCAGAGAGAGAGAGCGAGCAAGCTCAGAGAGAGAGAGCAAGCTCAGAGAGAGAGAGCAAGCTCAGAGAGAGAGAGCAAGCTCAGAGAGAGAGAGCAAGCTCAGAGAGAGAGAGCAAGCTCAGAGAGAGAGAGCGAGCGAGCTCAGAGGGAGAGAGCGAGCGAGCTCAGAGGGAGAGAGCGAGAGAGCCCAGAGAGAGAGAGAGCGAGCTCAGAGAGAGAGAGAGCGAGCACAGAGAGAGAGAGAGAGCTCAGAGAGAGAGAGCGAGCGAGCGAGCTGAGAGAGAGATCGAGCGAGCTGAGAGAGAGAGCGAGCTGAGAGAGAGCAAGCGAGCTCAGAGGGAGAGAACGATCTCGGAGAGAGAGCGATCTCGGAGAGAGAGAGAGAGAGCGAGCGAGCGAGCTGAGAGAGAGCGAGCTCAGAGAGAGAGAGTGAGCTCAGAGAGAGAGAGAGCAAGAGGGTTCAGAGAGAAAGCGAGCGAGCTCAGAGAGAGAGAGCGAGCGAGCTCAGAGAGAGAGAGCGAGCGAGCGAGCTCAGAGAGAGAGAGCGAGCGAGCGAGCTCAGAGAGAGAGAGCGAGCGAGCTCAGAGGGAGAGAGCGAGAGAGCCCAGAGAGAGAGAGAGCGAGCTCAGAGAGAGAGAGCGAGC